>NC_056740.1:447276422-447631422 GCF_019279795.1 Protopterus annectens
TTTGTTGGGTAGTTCCTATTGCACATTGGAATGAATGGATTGAAGAGTTTTTTCACTGACTCTGTAATTTACCCCATCTCTTCCAATTTCTTGAAAAATCTCCTGTGAGGAGAATCCAAAAAGAAATTCATCAAGTGTTGCACTTAGAGAATTGTGCTAGAACATCCTCTGGCAAGGGGTAGATCTTCAGACTACAGTCACACAGGATCATAGCAAATACAAGACAAATAAGTCTTTTGATCATTCATGTCCTGTCAGAGCCACCCAACAATGGTACATTCTGGTTTTGGGAAAGGGTAGGCTAGGTAAGCCAGGGGTAAGTTTGTAAATACCCATCCAATCATCCATTTCCTACTTGAGTAAAGATAATGTATCACACTGCTTAATTTGTAGTGGAGTCTATTCCACAGGAGGGGAAGGGGCTTTGTGCTGAACCTAAATGCCAGCTGTGTTTTATTTATCTACTGAAGAATTAGATCCCTTGTTCTGGTATTTGTTGGACCACATGACTTCTGAACATACTTGATCTAGGATCACTGGGTCAGTAATGGCAAAGTAATGATTACAGTCTTTTTCTGATAACCTAAGGTTTTTAAGCCAATGGTGGTCTTAGTTAGGAACCCATGGGGTCTTTCTTGATAGATTGATTTCTTTAGTGAGGTACGCTCAAAAAGGGCATTATATTCAATAAGAGCCTAATCAATGTTGAATATAAGGGGACAACAATGACCTTTTTGTGACAATGATGTGACAATGACCTCTTTACAACTGGATAACATTCCTTTGGCAATTAGCTGCAAAGTAGAAGGACTTTTTGCCTACAGTTAGTACGCTTATGTTTAAACAGCAAATTGACACTTTTTTACATTCTGCACTTGAGAATGGAATTATAACATCTAAAATTCTAAAACATCTCACCATGGTTGACCCTGTCAGACAGTATATCTATTTCCTGCCTAAAATACATAAAGACTTTTTACATCCACCTGGTAGACCTATTGTGGCAGGAAGTGGATCTCTAACTGAGCCCCTATCTGAATTTTTGACTAGACACTTAAAACCTTTGTTTTCTTGGGTCAGATCCAGGACACCACCCAGTTTTTAAGTATCATTAATGATATGCAAATTGAGGATGACTGGTGGTTGTGTACCTTAGATGTGAGCTCATTGTATACTAATATCCCTCATTGGGCGGGTTTGGATGCAATCGAATATTGGCTTTATAAATCTAATATGTACCAACCCGGTTTCAACACTTTTTTGATTAATCTAACTGAACATGTGCTCACCAAGAATGTGTTCTTTTATGATAAGGAATGTTATCTTCAGATTAAAGGCACTGCTATGGGGGCATCTTTTGCCCCCATTTATGCTGATTTATTCATGGCATACATTGAAGAGATCATCATTTATGATGATACACATAATTTGTATCTGCTGGAAATTGATGTTTGGCGCAGATACTTGGATGATTGTTAGATGGTGCGGAGATCTGATATTGAATATCTTCATGGATTTGTAGAATATCTTAATGATAATAAATGGGGACTTCATTTTACCATTAATTTTGATCGGGATCATATCACTTTTCTGGATGTTTTGATATCCAGAAATGATGATAATACCCTTAACACTCAGGTATTTAGAAAGTTTCCACAATATAATACCTTACTCCATGCCTCCAGCTTTCATCCTAAACATATTGCCAGGAACATCCCTAAATCACAGTTTATTAGAATTAGACGTAACTGTTCGGATGAGAACACTTTTCGGTACCACTGTCAGGATCTTTCTGACAGATTTATTAGTAGGGGTTACAGTTCGGGTTATGTAACCATGGCTAAGAATCATGCACTGGGTCTGACAAGACAGGGTTTGTTGACCTATAAAAATAAACCCTCATCTTCTAACAAATTACGCTTAACTACTACATATGGAAGAAATACCTCCAGGTTTATTGATATTATTAGGGACAATTGGAACATACTTAACGCTGATGCTGCTTTGAATACATTGATACCTCCTTCTTGCCCTTTCTGCTTTAGGGTAAAACTCTAGCAGCTTATTTTAATCATTATAAGCATCACTCTGACTCTATGTTGCCCCAATTAACTCAAACTACTATTTTGGGTGATAAACTTATTGGCTGTATGCCTTGCGGCCACTGTAATAATTGTAGATACATTTTGAAAATGAAAGAATTTACCAGGAAAAATACTAGTGTTGTCTATGATATTAGTTTTTTGCCAACTGTAACACTGACTGGGTCATCTATATGGCATGTTGCAGATGTCAGTGTTTTTATGTTGGCCAGATGTCTCGACCATTTAAGTTACGTGTCTCTGAACATTTGAGTGACATCAAATGCAGGAGAACAACTAATGCGCTTTATAAACACACTTTAAAACATAAAACAGCCAAATTTCATTTTTTATCATTGATAAGCTTATCGGGGATCGTACCCATAAATCTGGATGGCATAATAAATTAAACACTAAGGAGAGAAAATGGATAACCAAACTTGGTGCTCTTTTTTAATGAATATTTATGAATGATTAACTAACGTATAGGTGTTAGCCAGTCATGTGCTTTTTTCATTTACTTTTTGCTATTTAAGACTTCTTATGTCTTTTTGTTTTTGTAACACTGAAGAAGGCTAGGTTAACTCCGGGCTGAAACCGGTCGAAGTCTTATATTCATCATAATAAAATATATTTCACAGTTTCCTAGTTGCTGGCTATTTATTTCTTATTCCACTTTATTTTGCCGTGCATCTTCCTCCTTGCAGGGAGGTTTATTGTTGCTACAGTTAGTACACCATAAACAAAGGAGCAGGAATTATCCAGCCAAGTTCCAGGGTCTCTAACAAACATTCTCTTTTTTGAGTGAGGTGTTGTCTGCTAACCTACCAAACATGACAATATTGCCTTTTCTAAATTAATAATCTTTACTAACAATGGTAGTACAAACTAAAGTAAATAGGGAAAAAAAAAAAACAACAGAAAAAGTACAGTTGTGCACACTTACCATAAATGTAGATGTTCAAGTGTATTCACTTTTGCAGTCATCACACTTTAAGCTATCTGGCCTGCAGGTAGCCTCAGTTGGTCTGGAATACTAGAGTTTTGGGATTTCTGCATCGGATGCTGTTGCCTCTTCCATGATGTCAGGTTGTCAGGGGTATAAAACATGCAGCCAATGCTATTACATCAGTTTTTCTTGCCTCAAATGTCAGGAGCCCCCAAAATAGGAAGCAATTACATGGTGTGGAACACCTCCAGTAAAAAGTAAATACCATTGCCATAAGATATGGCTAAAAAGAGGATAGGTAGAAAGTATAGAAAAGTCAGGGGACTGGAGGGAGGGTAACCGGGACTGCAACAGTGAATACACTCGAACATCTACATTTATGGTAAGTGTACACAACTGTATTATGTCCTTCCTGTTTCACTGTTACAGTCATCACACTTGGGTTGATTCCCAAAGTTGAGGAAGGGTGGAGGCAGTCAGGAAGTATTAGGGTTGGCTAGCAGGCCTTATAAGACTGCTGTGGCAAATCCAGCTCTGGATTTAGAAAAGACAGGTTAGTGGTAATGCTTGGTGAAGGTGTGTACAGAACTCAAGGTTGCAGCTTCCAAGATGTCCCTGGTAGGGACTCCCCTGAGAAATGCTGCAGAGGTTGAGGTAGCCCTAGTGGAATGAGTTCTGATCCCCTGTGGTGTAGGTTTTCCATGGTGTTTGTAGCAGAAATGGATGCAATTGTGCTATCCATTTGGAAATGGTTTGCTTTGAAATGGCTCACCCTCTGCCCCCAGCAAAGCGACTAGCAGCTGGTCAGATTTTCTGAAAGATTTAGTCCTGTCAGGGTAGAACCTGAGTTGCCCAGCAATATCCAAGGAGTGCAGGATCCTTCTCATTCTGAGGATTAGGAAAAATGTTGGTAAATTGATGGATTGGTTTTAAAGCCACACTGATACCACCTTGTCATAAAATGATGGGTTAGTCCTGAGGGAAACTCCTGTCATCATGTAAACTAATGAAGGGTTCCATTGTTTCAATAGTGCCTGTGTAACTCAGACACTCTTTCTGCTGAAGTGATGGCTAGAAGTAAGGCAGTTTCCAAGAGAGAATTCTTAACCTCAAGGCAGCAGCAGGTTCAAGGGGAAGCATGAGCTTCACCAAGCAGGGGTGGGAGCCTCGCTGGGGCCTTAAATTGTTGGGGCCTTCCCAAACCGTTTGATGAGATGGGTAACAGAGGCCTCCCATTGTAACATTGAGATACATGCATGAATCTTGGATTATTTATAGCTGGCCAGGCCTTTGTGTGAGCAGCTCTGCCAGATAACGCACGCATTTGAGGGCAAGGAGGGCTGGCTGTGTCCTTTCCCTTGAGAGTGGCCCAAAGAACAATCAATATCTTTCCACTCTTCTCTGAATAGGATTTCCTAGTACTAGGCCTTCTGGCCTCCAGGATGATGTCCAGCACCTGTTTGCTGAGGGCTGCTAGTGGTGTATTCAGGGATGCTTGTAATGCAAGGTTCAGGGTTTGCAGCTGTGGATGTAAAATTGTTCCTCCTGCTGACAGCAGGGAGGGGGTCTGATGTAGGTGCTAGGGTGGCACTGTTGTTAGAGTAGCGAGGGAGTGGCACCAGTGCTGGCGCATAGTCTGGGGCAATAAGGATTGCCCTTGGTCTGCCCCTGTTTGATCTTAAGCAGTACTTTTGAGAGTGAGGGGCAGAGGGGGAAAGGCATGTAAATTGAGAGGTTTTCTCCCTGGGCTTTAAAGCGGGATAGGGTATCCACTTTCCAGCTACTTAACTGTGAGGATTTCTGGTACATAATTTGTGCACGATGGTTTTGGGAGGAAAAGAGGTCCACCCTGGTGTCCCCCACCTGTGGATTAGAAGTTTGAATGAGTTGGTTTTCAGTTTCCACTTGGGTGGGTATACAGTAGATTTCTGCTAAGTCATCTGGCAGTAAATTTTGTTTGCCTGGCAGGAATTGGGCTTGTAGGTGCACTTGGTTGCCAAAGCTGTGTTCCACAGGGCCATGGCTAACCTGCAGAGTGCGGTAAGGAATGAGTTCCCCGCTTGTTTATGTACCACATAACTGTGGTGTTGTCTGTCTTATCAGGAGTTGTCCAGGAAGGATACATTGAAGGCTGTCAGAGCATTCTGTACAGCTAACATTTTTGATTGCTATGCAGGGAATTTGTCCTGGGCTCCATTTCATTCCTGGAATGCCTGCCATGTGAGCCCTCCCTATGCATAGTCTGATGCGCCTGTTGTCAGGTTTGGGTGGCTAGGTTGAGGAAAGGAAGTCCCTTGTTGTGGTTGCATACCTCTGCCCACCAAAGGAACTCTGCCCCCAGACAAGGAATGATAGGACTCAGTGTTTGTCCTGAGAATGCTGACACCCAGAGACTTTTAAGTACCATTGAAGTTTCCTCATATGCAGTCTTGCATATGGAATTAGTAGAATGCATGAGCCATGAACCCTAGGGCTTGCAGTATTTTTTGCAGATAGCTGGTTTTGGTGGCCATTATTTAAGTAGTTTGTCAAATAAACCTGTTTTCTGGAGTGGAATAATAAAATGGATAACGCGCTGGCCAAACATATTTCGAGCGCACCAGGCCATAGTTTCCATTTCATGGCAATTGACCATGTTCCAATTAACATCAGGGGAGGACCTACTTCTCTCCTTCTGGAGAATAGAGAGTTAGAATGGCAGCTTAAACTGAATGCTTTTTCTTTCCCTGGCCTGAATGAAAGCTGCAATATTGCCTGTGTTTTAAAACTTAAAAGCTACTTGAGATAATTATTTTGGTTTAAAATTATAATACAACACATATTACTTATTTTTTAAGTTTTAATTTCCAGAAGATTTAATTCATTTATGTTATTCATACATAAGTTTATTTTTTAATTATTTTAGACTTTTTAATTTCTACTCGTGATAAAATAATTCATTTACACTTTTATCTTAGAGTTGTTCTGATTTTATAATTTTTTGCATATATATGTCTATATGTATTGTAGCTAGTATCTTGCATCGTGTTCCTTTAATGAATTGTCCCTCTTGTGTATTGTGATGTCATTATGACAACATTATTTAAACATTCATTTTAAAATTTGGCGCGTTTTGCTATTCTTTGCTCTGAAGAAGCAGCTGAATTGTTCAGCAGCGAAAACGCATTTGTTTTTACTTAATAAAATTGCGTTAAGCTACTCGCTTGTACTAGTTTGGTCCGTGGGCTAAGGATCCAGTTAGTTTTTGCTTTATTGGTCTTGACTTGGTTTGTTTTCTTTTAACTACTACATATGGAAGAAATACCTACTGGTTTATTGATATTATTCGGGACAATTGGAATATACTTAACGCTGATGCTACTTTGAATACATTGATACCTCCTTCTTGGTCTTTCTCCTTTGGGGTAAAACTCTAGCAGCTTATTTTAATCATTATAAGCATCACTCTGACTCTATGTTGCCCCAATTAACTCAAACTACTATTTTGGGTGATAAACTTATTGGCTGTATGCCTTGCGGCCACTGTAATAATTGTAGATACATTTTGAAAATGAAAGAATTTACCAGCAAAAATACTAGTGCTGTCTATGATATTAGTTTTTTTTCCAACTGTAACACTGACTGGGTCATCTATATGGCATGTTGCAGATGTCAGTGTTTTTATGTTGGCCGGATGTCTCGACCATTTAAGTTACGTGTCTCTGAACATTTGAGTGACATCAAATGCAGGAGAACAACTAATGCGCTTTATAAACACACTTTAAAACATAAGATAGCCAAATTTCATTTTTTATTATTGATAAGCTTATCGGGGATCGTACCCATAAATCTGGATGGCATAATAAATTAAACACTAAGGAGAGAAAATGGATAACCAAACTTGGTGCTCTTTTTTAATGAATATTTATGAATGATTAACTAACGTATAGGTGTCAGCCAGTCATGTGCTTTTTTTCATTTACTTTTTACTATTTAAGACTTCTTATGTCTTTTTGTTTTTGTAACACTGAAGAAGGCTTGGTTAACTCCGGGCTGAAACCGGTCGACGTCTTATATTCATCATAATAAAATATATTTCACAGTCTCCTAGTTGCTGGCTATTTATTTCTTATTCCACTTTATTTTGCCATGCAACTTTCTCCTTGCAGGGAGGTTTATTGTTGCTACAGTTAGTACACCATAAACAAAGGAGCAGGAATTATCCAGCCAAGTTCCAGGGTCTCTAACAAACATTCTCTTTTTTGAGTGAGGTGTTGTCTGGGGGGGGGGGGGGTTAACCTACCAAACGTGACAATATTGCCTTTTCTAAAATAATAATCTTTACTAACAATGGCAGTACAAACTAAAGTAAATACGAAAAAAAAAAAACAACAGTCAGAAAAAGTACAGTTGTGTACACTTACCATAAATGTAGATGTTCAAGTGTATTCACTTTTGCAGTCATCACACTTGGGTTATTTGCCTGCAGGTAGCCCTCAGTTGGCCCGAATACCAGAGTTTTGGGATTTCTGCATCGGATGCTGTTGCCTCTTCCATGATGTCAGGTTGTCAGGGGTATAAAACATGCAGCCAATGCTATTACATCAGTTTTTCTTGCCTCAAATGTCAGGAGCCCCCAAAGTAGGAAGCAATTACATGGTGTGGAACACCTCCAGTAAAAAGTAAATACCATTGCCGTAAGATATGGCCAAAAAGAGGATAGGTAGAAAGTATAGAAAAGTCAGGGGACTGGAGGGAGGGTAACCAGGACTGCAACAGTGAATACACTCGAACATCTACATTTATGGTAAGTGTACACAACTGTACTATGTCCTTCCTGTTCCACTGTTACAGTCATCACACTTGGGTTGATTCTCAAAGTTGAGGAAGGGTGGAGGCAGTCAAGAAGTATTAGGGTTGGCTATCAGGCCTTATAAGACTGCTGTGGCAAATCCAGCTCTGGATTTAGAAAAGATAAGTAAGTGGTAATGCTTGGTGAAGGTGTGTACAGAACACAAGGTTGCAGCTTCCAAGATGTCCCTGGTAGGGACTCCCCTGAGAAATGCTGTAGATGTTGAGGTAGCCCTAGTGGAATAAGTTCTGATCCCCTGTGGTGTAGGTTTTCCATGGTGTTTGTAGCAGAAATGGATGCAATTGCGCTATCCATTTGGAAATGGTTTGCTTTGAAATGGCCTTACCCTCTGTCCCTGTAGCAAAGTTGACTAGCAGCTGGTCAGATTTTCTGAAAGATTTAGTCCTGTCAAGGTAGAACCTGAGCTGTCTGTGCACATCCAAGGAGTACATGATCCTTTCCCCTTTATTCTGAGGATTAGGGAAAAAGGTTGGTAAATGGATGAATGGATGGATTGGTTTAAAGCCACACTGGATACCACCTTGGTCATAAATGATGGGTTAGTTCTGAGGGAAACCCTGTCATCATGGAAACTAATGAAGGGTACCACAGCCATTAGTGCCTGTAACTCAGACACTCTTCTTGCTGAAGTGATGGCTAGAAGTAAGGCAGTTTTCCAAGAGAGGAATTTTAACTCTGCTGCAGCAGCAGGTTCAAAAGGGGGAAGCATGAGCTTCACAAGCAGGGGTGGGAGCTCTCCGCGGGGGCCTTAAATTGTTAGCTCCTCTCGAACTGTTTGATGAGAGGGTAACAGAGGTGGCTCAGTATTGTAATGAGCTGAGATGGCAGAGGCATGAATCTTGATTGATGAGAAGGCTAGGCCTTTGTGGAGCAGCTCTGCCAGATAATCTACGATTTGAGGTAAGGAGGGCGTGGCTGTGTCCTTTCCTTGAGAGTGGCTCCAAGAACAATCAATATCTTTTCCACTTTTCTGAATAGGATTTCCTAGTACTAGGCCTTCTGGCCTCCAGGATGACATCCAGCACCTGTTTGCTGAGGGTTGCTAGTGGTGTATTCAGGGGATAAGCCAGGCTGCAAGGTTCAGGGTTTGCAGCTGTGGATGCAAAATCTGTTCCTCCTGCTGGGACAGCAGGGAGGGGGTCTGATGTAGGTGCTAGGGTGGCACTGTTGTCAGAATGCGTAGGAGTGGGTACCAGTGCTGGCGTGGCCAGTCTGGGGCAATAAGGATTGCCCTTGGTCTGCCCTGTTTGATCTTAAGTAGTACTTTTGAGAAGAGGGGCAGAGGGGGGGAAAGGCATAAATTGAGAGGTTTTCCCATGAAAAGGATAGGGCATCCACTTTCCACACTTAACTGTGAGGATTTCTGGTACATAATTTGTGCAATTGATGGTTTTGGGGGGAGGAAAAGAGGTCCACCTCTGGTGTCCCCCACCTGTGGATTAGAAGTTTGAATGAGTTGGTTTTCAGTTTCCACTTGGGTGGGTACAGTAGATTTCTGCTTAAGTCATCTGGCAGTAAATTTTGTTTGCCTGGCAGGAATTGAGCTTGCAGGTGCACTTGGTTGCTCAAAGCTGTGTTCCACAGGGCCATGGCTAACCTGCAGAGTGGTAAGGAATGAGTTCCCCCTGCTTGTTTATGTACCACATAACTGTGGTGTTGTCTGTCTTTATCAGGAGTTGTCCAGGAAGGATAAGGTATTTGAAGGCTGTCAGAGCATTCTGTACAGCTAACATTTCTTTTTGATTGCTATGCAGGGGAATTTGTCCTGGGCTCCATTTGCCTTGAATGCATTTGCCTGCCATGTGAGCCCCCTATGCATAGTCTGATGCGTCTGTTGTCAGGGTTTGGGTGGCGAGGGGTTGAGTGAAAGGAAGTCCCTTGTTGTGGTTGCATACCTCTGCCCACCAAAGGAACTCTGCCCCCAGACAAGGAATGATAGGACTCAGTGTTTCCAGGTCCTGAGAATGTTGACACCAGAGACTTTTTAAGTACCATTGAAGTTTTCTCATATGCAGTCTTGCATATGGAATTAGTAGAATGCATGAAGCCATGAACCCTAGGGCTTGCAGTATTTTTTTTGCAGATAGCTGGTTTTGGTGGCCATTAGTTTGAAGTAGTTTGTCAAATAAACCTGTTTTTCTGGAGTGAGGAATGCCATCTGGGAAGTTGTGTTCAAACTTGCTCCCAGGAATACAGTCTTTTGGCTGGGCACCAGTTGTGATTTCTTTTCGTTGATGGTGTACCCCAGAGAAGTTAGGAGTCTCTTTACAAATGCCAGGTTCTGAAGTAGCAATTCCTGACTGTCCGCCCGAATCAGGCAGTCGTCCAAGTATGGGTAAATTTGAATATTTCTTTGCCTGCAGTATGGAATGGCTGGAGCCAGGCACTTTGTAAATACTCCGGGCACAGTAGATAAGTCAAAGGGAAGTGCAGAGAACTGATAGTGCATAGAGCCTGCCCTGAAATATAGATATTTCCTGCCAGATTCCCTTATGGGGATGTGCAGATAAGTTTCTTTTAAGTCTAGGGTGACTACCCAGGCGTCCTAGGCTAGCATAGGAAGAAACTGTTGCAGTGTAAGCATTTTGAATTTTGGGACCACCAGGAAGGTGTTCAGAATTGACAGATCCAGGATAGGGCACCAAGAGTTCTCTTTTCTGGGCACCAGGAACAGTCTGGAGTAGAAACCGTCCTCTTTGCTCTATTGGAACAGGTTGAATAGCCCTGATACTTAGAAGAGAAAGTACTTGCTTTTGAGCCTCTGCCCACTGGTTTGGAGGAAGGTCTGGTAACCCGCTTGGGGTTGACAGTGAGTTGAAATAGAATCTGTATCCCTGGGATACAATGTTTAAGACCCATCGGTCCTGGGTAATGGACATCCAGTTTTTTTGCATGCAGGGCGAGTCTTCCTTCTAGGGGTGCAAGTACTTTGGTATGGCTGGAAAGGATGATAGACAAGTCATTGTGAACTTTTTCCATAAGGGGGTGGCTTATCATCCCTGTTTTTGAGGTGGGAGCACTCCATTGTTTAGATCTCTGCATATCCTGAGACTGTAGTCTTGGTGGTCTGTTGCCCCTGGGTTTGGACTGAGAAGGCCTGGTAGGGACTGGAAAGGACCAGTTTTTAGAAGGCCAATGCCTAATGAATATAGGTGGCTGTACCTGTAAGAAATCTTTAACAGTTTGCATAGATTTAGCTTTTTCCTCCATCTTTTTAAGAACTTCTTCTGCTTTTGTGCCAAACAAATGTTCCTGGTTTAATGGAGCAGCTAGTAATTTTGCTTTGACATGGTCTGGCAAAATCTATTCCTTCAGCCAAGCATGCCTTCTCAGTACAGACCCAGTGACAGCAGCCCTGCAAGATGCTTCTAAGGCATCAAAACCACACTGCAAAGTATGTTTACTAACTTGGTTTGCAGAATGCAATACCTCTTGTAAATCTTTTTTTTTCTGTACAGTCTGGAAGCAATAAAATTGTTTGTTTAATTAGTTCCATAATATGCTGCTAGTACTTCAACATGTGAAATTGGCAATTCAAAGCCCTGATGGCAAGAGTTGCAGAGGTATATACCTTCTTACCCCATCTGTCTAAAGCTCCAGAATCCCTATCCGAAGGGGGAGGGTTTTTGGCTGTAGTAGACTTAATGCCTTTAGGTCCCTGGGAAATTGTCTCTGGATCCACAGTGGGATTTTTAAAGAGAAATTTATGAGTCAGGTACTCTGTAGTACCTGTCAGGCTTTCTAGGAGCTGGTGGTAAAATATCAGGAGTAAGACTGGATTCCATGAAGACATCATCTACAATGTCCAGGACAGCGGGTATAGCTAAAGGCCTGTGCTGAGGCAAGTCTAAAAATTCTCTGTCTCTCTTTTTGTACTGAGGGTAGTCCTGGCATTCCCAGCAGAAATGCTCTCTTAAGGTGTGCAAGGTTTCTCCAAAAGAAAAGTCCTCTGGAGGGGAGGCAGACTCTGCATCTGAATCCTCATAGGGACATAAGGGTATGTTCTGGTAATTAGAGGGATCAGAGTAATCAGACTCATGGTCAGTAGAATTGGAAGTAAAATCAATTCTTTGTCTTTGAGAGGGGGAAGGCTGACTTCCCCTAATTAAAGTTATAAGGTCTTCAGCCATTCTAAGCATTTGTTTCTGTGGCATGGGAGCTTCAGTATGTGCTTTGGTCATCGGTTTTCTAGGTGTAGCGTGAACTCTAGGCCTGAGAAACTCGGTAGTTTTATCTAAAAACGAAGTTGTTGGTTTAATACGAACATCGGTAGGTTGGAATACACCCTCAGAAGCTAGTGCATGCAAAGCGGCTCTGAACCCATCCAAGGTAGAGACATCCGCAGCTTCCATAGTCGAAGAAGCATCTCGTGGCATACTGGACTCTGAATGGGTCTCAGCAGAGGCCTGAAAATCTGTAGAAGTGGGTATCAGGGGCTGCGAAGGCACCTCACTGAATACCAGCGGACTGGCGACTAACTTAACAGAAGCATCATCGGCAGTTTTGGACCTATGCGGTCTGTCTCTGTGTTTATCCTTACATTTTTTCAAAAGATTGGTAGTCGGATGGCTTATCCAAGCCATTTTGGAATACGGAGAATGAGAGCAAAATAATTTAGTGACAAAGATAGCCAGACGACGAATAGTTCAGGCATTAAACAAGGCACAAAACCGACAGCAAGTAACGTCGTGGTCTGGGTCTAGACAGGTGATGCAGTAAGAATGAAAATCTCTGTGAGATATTTGCTTTCTACAGGTAAGACAATTGTTAACTTTTGGTGACATCGGTTAGAGCAAGAATAAAGGATCCCCAAGGGGGTACTTAGCTTTAGAAGACTTCAGGTTTGAAACTTGAAAAACAAAATTTTCAGGTAGCGGCCGACCGGCACTTGCGAAATGCTTCTGCTTCGGGCTCCCACACAGCAAGAAAAGCTGATGTAATGGTGTCGGCTGCATGTTTTATACCCCTGACGACCTGACGTCATGGAAGAGGCGACAGCATCCGACACAGAAATTCCAAAACTCTGGTATTTGGGTCGACTGAGGGCTACCTGCAGGCAGATAACCCAAGTGTGATGACTGCAACAGTGAGACACAAAGAACATCAGCTATCATGCTACAAGAATAACTACAGATCTTGTTACCTTGCTGTTTGCATATATTATTACATTTATAATATATGTAATGCTAAAACAACCACCTATTAGTTTATATATTCATCTGCATAGTTTGCCTTAAAATCTGACCAGATCACTTCAATAATGTGTTCTTTCATTTTACTACTCACTAATTCCAGCTCTATTATAGCAGCCACGCAGCATTACGTGGATCTGTTCTTTTCCATTTTCATGTAATACATTTTTCTGGTTCTAAAAAACAACCAAGAAATTTCTAGTAGGGAGATTCAAATTGTCTGAGTTAACATAACCCACTATATATCCACAACTGTAAGTCTGGTCTGGCCTGAAGTAATAGCTCTGCAAATTACTAAGAATTCTGACCTAAATCTACTAGGGGAAAGGCCAGAATCAAATGGCATGGGGTCCACTACCCCAGTGACCCTACAGATCATCACCAGCAATGCTGGAGTCACAGCTGGGTATATCCTTTCCAATCTTGATGAGGTATAAAACTATTTAAATTGGCACTACCAAGTAAAGAATCTAAATTCTTTTGAGGATGTTGCATATCTAGGACCATGCAATAGGACTGCTGGCCACCTCATATAGCTCCAGTCGATGTTCCTGCTCCTACATTAATCTATAGTTCTTTAAGATGGCTTCCTAGGGAGTTATTAGTATTTTGTACACAGAGCTCATAATTCTGTTCTTGTCACGGGTTTCTCCTCTCTCTTCATTACCAGCCAATGTATCTACTGCATCCACTCTGAAGGCTTTGACTTTGAAAACATCTTACTTTTTTCCACTGGTCAAGTATAAAGGGAGTTATTGTCTTGAGTGCACCCACAATGTGAATCCTTCTCAGTTATTATTATGTTCCCATCTATCAACTGTTCCCAGTACCTTAAATAGTGTAATTTACTCAGTTCTGTCCTAATTCCTGATGTCCAAAGTCCCCCAAACCTAGAGAACACAATTGGAAGTATATATTCTTTCCACCTGATAGTTCCAGTGCCAATAAACTTTACTCTAGCCATCTTAACAATGCCAGAAATAATTGGAGATTGTACATAAGCTGGTTATCTTTCCGTACCGTCAGTTAATCATACAAACTGTACCTGCCTTCTATCTTTTGGATTAAGATCTCTGTCCACCTTGGGCGGTGGAATTAACTTCTGTAAAAGCTGAGTCCAGCAGCTGCTGTATACAAGTTCCAGTTTGGAAACCCCAGGCACCCCATTGTCAAGGGCAGAGTGAGATGCTGCCACTGACCAACTCTTGAGTTTCTCCCCTGCCCATATGAACAGTAGACATGCTTGCAGTTTTGGCAAGAAAGAGGCTGGTTGGGGGAGAAGGAACCACTGAGAGGTATATCAAATTAGTGGCAAAATGTACCAGGCAATGGCTTGGATGTATTGCATTGTATCTATACAGGGGAGTTTCCATTGTTTGCAGTATTTTTAGTCCTGGCTAAAATCTCTGCATAAGTGTCCTCTGCCACTGAGGATAGGATTTCTGTGATCTGCTGGCCCAAGTATATCATCCTATCCGCTCCACCCAGAAAAGGAAAAATTTTCCCCAAGGAGTAGGAAAGCCTATATTTAATTTGGGTCTACATTATATGCTTGAAGAGTCTTTTCTTTGAATATGTAATAATCGGCATGTAAAGAGCAAAACTGTAAACTGCGCATGGCCACTTCCGCACATTTTTTCCTGGGAAAAAAAATTCACTTGGCAGTAAACATGAAAACAAACTTTAAAACCCTAATAAAGTGGGGGGCTTTACCTCCCCCCCAACTAAATATACCAACTCGGAGATCACTCTACATTGGAGAAAAGGGCAATTCCCGATAACGACCAAGTGAATTTTTTTCACAAGGAAAAAATTTGCAGAAGTGGCCATTCGCTGTTTCCAGCGTCTGCTCTGTATGTGTCAGCGTTTAAGTGTTCACCGAAGAGACTCTTCGAGCTTCTAATATAGACAACGTCTCAAATACTTCTAACTCTGTAAACAGCTTGGAAAGATCATTTTAGGGTCAGCTAAGTATACTTAAATTAATAAATTGTGTCTTCCTGCTCAGATATCACACTTCTAGAGAGACTGCTAGAGGTTCAACATAAAAAACATAAAAAACAAATAAAAGAGTTGAGATGGGCAGCCCTGCCTCATACCTCTCTCAAGTTCGAATGGTGTTGAAAATTTAGAGCAGAGTAATTTGAGCCCATGAACCTTTATATACTTTTGCCAACATGTTTACAAATTTCGGGGGAAAGCCTGTAACCTACAATACATCAAACAAGTAGTTCCAGCTAACTCGTGCAAGGGCCTTCTCAGTATCCAAGCTGGCAAGGAGGAGCAGACTGCCAGAGACCAAAACATCTTCCAACAGAAGAGAAGTCTTTATAAGTTTGTTAAAGGTGATGCTATCCTAGATAGATCCATTTGGGTCCAACTGTATTATTAAAGCAGAAGCTTGGCTAATCCAATTACCAAGACGACCATGAATATTTTATATTCATGGTTTAGAGTGGAGATGGGTCTGTATGACCCTACTAGTCCCGCATCATTTCCTGTTAAGAAGCACACAACATTGCATTTTTTAGTATTTCAGCTCATTATTAGTAAAAGTTAATGCTTGGGCATCACAGTGCATCAGGACAGTGACTCCCACTTTACAGCCATCTGCATACTTGGTCAGCTAGAGGTCTGGTGGGTTCTACCTTTTATCCAGTTTTGCACTAAATCTTACAACACAAGGATCTATTTGTAATGCATCAAAGCTTACTCGCCACGCAAGCATAGCAGATGGTATCAAACACCCTGGCCGGGTCTCAGTATGCTATATGGACAGAATAACCACAGTTAACAGCCTGTATTACCTTTATGAAGATTAACTACATTCATTAAACAAGATCAAGCCTTGACAAAGCCACACTGATGCAAATTTAGTCCAATAAAAATTTTAATATCAAGTCAGTTACAATATGTTCAGGGCCTTTGCAAATAAGAGTTATCAGGCTGATAGGCCTATAATTCCAGGGGTCAGTGGTGGGACCAGCCTTATTCAGTGGCATCATCAGTACTTTACACCAACTTTCAGGGACAAGGCCAGTGGCTAAACTCAGGTTAAATAGTTTAAGGAGTGGACCTGCAGGGTTTGTTTGCTACTATTTACTAAACATCAGGTATATTAGGTCCATGCAGGACAGAGAACCTTCAGTACACATTCTTTAGTGATGATGGAGGGGTATGAGAGATTCAGGGGTAGGTGGGCTTTAGATGGTCATCTCTGGAGTAAAGTTCACACTAAAACTTGCCTTCTAGTACACTGGCGATGCCAACGGGGTTAGAGTAGGTGTTACCATTATGAATACGTTCACAGCAATCTTGGCCATTACTTCTCAGTTCCCCACATAGCTGAAGAAGGATTTATAGTCATCCTTAGTTACAGGTGCTAACCGCTGCTTTACCAGATTTAGAAATGTTTTTCAAGTTTTAGTCAATTTCAGGACACTACCCATGATTTTACGGTATTTTGATCTGTTTTATACTTTTCTTTTATTATAGAGTTTATTTATGCTACTGGACCACCAAGGTGGTTTGTTTTTAAATTTCCAATTATATTTCTATCAGATTGGGACTGTCAGTTCTATACATATACCTAAGTAGGCACAGAATTTCTTTGCGAAGTTACCAGCTATGGCGGTGCCTGGGGCGATGCTGCTAGAAGTGTATTTTGAAATGTCATCATAGAATTTGATGAGATTAGAATGTTTGGAATTCTTGACTTCCAAGATATTGGAACCAATGCTGTCTTTTTCATCCACCTCAACCTGTGGGTTATCGCATCTGATCAGATCCATGGTTGGTACATTAGAATCTTCAGCTCTGAATCTTCACCTCCTTTCCCATAATGCTCTGCGCTTCTGAATCTCCCTAAATCTCATTTGCCTCTTGCCAGAGTCAGACATGCTCACCAAAACTCCAGTCTGTGATAAGTGAAATTACTTTCTCTTTTTTTAGCATTTCTACAGTTCATCTCCTCTTGCAGGCAGTTACAGTGTCTCTAATTGGTTGGTTTTATAGTTGATACCTTTAGTGGTTAATTATTTAGCTGTTTTACTCTTATGAGCCCATGAATTGCTTCCTTCATTCTCTTCTCTGCTGCTAACTTTTTTTGTTCAGATTACCTTTACTGTTTGCGGTGCTGTTTATAGAATTACACACCTTTACATCCCTTTCTATAAGTATATGCAAGTGCACGCGGCCGCGCACGCGCACACACACACACACACACACACACACACACACAAATAGCTATTTGATACTTAGATATTGATTATTTATTTCTCGTCTGTTGTGTCCCTTAGCCATGGATAAAACGTTGTGCTTTAAGTGCTTGGAGTGTGGCCATAAGTTGACCCCCCCAAAGATACACATGATTGCTGCGTGCATTGTTTAGGGAGTGGAGCACCTGGACACCAACTGTCAGGCTTGTGCATCCATTAGGGCTACAGCCTTTGCTGACTGCAGAGACAAATTAGTGCAGAAGGGAATGCTCCCAGCTTCTCCTGCAGTGACCTCTCCGTCTTCACCTTCTCCATTTAAGATTAAGGGGAGAAAATGAGAGACAGGACAAAGAAAAGGATATGAAGGAAAAAGGGAAAAGATAAGGAGGCCAAGAAAGGGCCTACTGCATCTGCCTCTGTTCAGGGTGTGTAACAGCTGTAGGTCCCAAGGCCTTTGGCCTCCTCTGTTCAAGGCATGGATCTGGTGCTGATGTCACATCAGTACAGATCACTGGATTTACTGATTGCGGTACTGGATCTCGTTGTATCTCTGCTCCAAGATATTCCAAACCTTTTTTTATATGCAGCTCCAGAGTTGTCAGCTTCACTTCCCATTTGTGGCAGGTTTCCGATCAGGAGTTCTTCTCTGAGCCATCCCCTACTTGGGCCTAGGCATCTCCCTTCAAGATCCATAAGGCAGAAATTTCAGTGTACAGGTAAGCAGTCTTCGATGGCCTCATCTGCTAGGTCTGCAAGGTCCACCAAAATTCCCAAAGAATACAACTTGGACAAGTTAATGTGAACCTTGGAAAAGAAATTGGATAAGCAATTCACAAAAAAACAATGGCAGGATATATGTATGGCTCTCAAATATGCTACAAAGTTTAGATTTAGTATGTTTGCTTGGATGTATTTGCATATGCATTTTTAGGGTCTATACTGAATGTTCAAACATTCAAAAATTCGAGTGGCATATGGTCGACACCATATGATCGGATTTTTGAATTTTCAGACATTGTAACGCAGATCTCTGTATAGCGCAGAATGGGAAGATTTCCCTTTTCTGCACTGTAGTGCGATCTCGGAGTTGGTATATTTAAAGAGCGGGGGGGGGGTGCAGGTAGGTGTTTGGTGTAGTTTATTTTTTTATTAGATATTTTAACATTTGAAAGTTCAATCATATGGTGTCGACCATATGACAGTCGAAATTTCAAATATTCGTTTTTTAGAATTTGATACAGAATCGTAACTGCCTAGTCATGGTAAGGCCTTGTTGAGTTTAATTCTGGTGGCTGAAAAAAAGCAATTACTAGAAAAAGGAAATAAAAGTCTAAACCAACCGTACTAGAAATAATGAATACAGTAACAGTGATAAAAGAACTGGAAGTGGAATCTTTAAAATAAGTGTAGAAGGTAAATTAAATTGAAAAAAAAGGGAATTGTGGGAACAATACATGCAGAATAATATTCTGGAGGAGGAATGAGTTTAAGGAAGGCAGGAAACGAATGAGTGATGTAATGTCTGACAACGACTGTATAGAGGGATCATGTGTGATATATATAATTTTGCAACTGAAAATATATCAATATGGATTGTTTTCAGTATATAAATGTATGATTGCCTATGTCATAAGTGATTAAATAAAGTCCAGATATTCTGCATGAGCTGCATAACCACCATCCACTGCTTCCGTTACTTTTTTACAGTTGTAGGTTATGTTACCATTGTTAGCGATGTTATGTTGTTTCCATCGTCACCAATCAGTTTATCATAACACTGCTCCAGTTTTGCAAGATGTCATGAATGCAAACTTGTGAGGAGTGGGGCAGCATATAAGGGTGAGGGGGATAAGTAGGCAGCTGCTGTGATTTTGTGCAGATGTACAACTGGTAGGCAAAATGGGCAATTGCCCAGGTGCAGAGTGTTAGGGGATGTGATTGGGAGATGCTAATCAACAAGTAGTAACAGTACAGAAATTAATTTTAAAACTAGTTTTGTGGACAGGACTGCAGTACTGAAGAGCTTCAGAGCTTCTTGTGTGGTGTAAGTTGTACCAAGTTGCTTGCTACTGTTTTAAAAAGCAAAACAATTTTTTAACTCCATAACTTTTTTGTTGAGGAGCAGAAAAGAAATGGGATCAAGCTGGCTCCTAAGATTAAGGTCACCAACCAGATCAAAAATCTACTCATCAACTTATAGTTAAGGGTTGCCAGATGGGAGAATGCAATGGTCACTAGATTAGCCAGCTACAACTCTGCATTTGTGAATCCACTCAGTTAAGCATGATTTTGCCCTGTAGAACAGTCCACTTTCTAGGTTCATTCTCTTAAATACCTATCAGACACGGAGGTTAAATTTCTGATTTTCACCAATGATGACACTAAAAAGTTTTGTGCAGGAAGCAGGTTCAATAATAAAAGCAATCAGCATAAAGAACGGCAAAGATTTTTTTCACCCATTTGACACCGACTTAGGGTAAACAGCATTAGCCAAGTATTTTTTTAATTTTACAACAAGGTTGGACTGAGCTAGCACTTGTTTTAACTGTGCATATAATGGCTGAATCATCAGAATTGTGAATAAGGGCTGGGTTAGAGCGAACAAAAGGAAGGTTGTTAATAATAAACTGAAAAGGGGAACTCCAAAAGGAAAAGGAAGGTTGTTAATAATAAACTGAAAAGGGGAACTCCAAAAGGAAAAGGAAGGTTGTTAATAATAAACTGAAAAGGGGAACTCCAAAAGGAAAAGGAAGGTTGTTAATAATAAACTGAAAAGGGGAACTCCAAAAGGAAAAGGAAGGTTGTTAATACTAAACTGAAAAGGGGAACTCCAGAAGGTATAAGGAAGGTTGTTAATACTAAACTGAAAAGGGGAACTCCAAAAGGAAAAGGAAGGTTGTTAATACTAAACTGAAAAGGGGAACTCCAAAAGGAAAAGGAAGGTTGTTAATAATAAACTGAAAAGGGGAACTCCAAAAGGAAAAGGAAGGTTGTTAATACTAAACTGAAAAGGGGAACTCCAAAAGGAAAAGGAAGGTTGTTAATAACAAACTGAAAAGGGGAACTCCAAAAGGAAAAGGAAGGTTGTTAATAATAAACTGAAAAGGGGAACTCCAGAAGGTATAAGAAAAAAGGTGAATTTGGATTTTTGCTTTATACTTTAGAGTCCTGTTTAAACAAGCAAAAAAGGCACAAGTATTTGACAAAATGCAATGATTTAGCACTTTCTTTCCTACTACAAGAACTTCATCAGAATAAAAGACATCCATCACTACAAAACACGTTTAAATTCAATAAAAGGTTGGTGTCACAGGAAGTGTTAATGCTTCAATCTATCAGACCTTCTCTTTAAAACTGCAGCAAGAGGCAAATTAATTCAAGTCAGGTGAAACATTAGAGTATAAAAGGATATGCCATAACAATTCTCTTCAGAGTAAGGTAGTTTGCCAATCACACCTCCCCCCTGCTGTCCTGGTAGACATTTTCCCAAGCCAAAAAAGCAGTAAACTTCTTAAAATCATTGAAAGGACTTGAATGTTTAGATAAAGCACTACTGTCAATACCAGTTTTGATTGAATGTAAATGTTTATAGACTTTTGTTTAATCTCTGAGTTTTTCCAGTATAAAAACCAATATGCAGAAAAAAGATCCACATATACAACTCCAGTAGTGTTGGCAAGGAATAAATATGTGCCCCTCAAATATGCAACAACACTGGCTACAAGCAAAACACTTGCTCATAAGATAAAAAGGTAGGCTGAGTGGCAATCATTTGCTTAAAAGAAGTACCAATATTGTTCAGTGATTGGTATCCAAGATATGGCATGGTGCCAAATTTATAAAGACCTGAAAAAAATCTGACAAACCTAGAAACACTTGTTCTTAACAATACAGCAACCACCAACAACCAAGGAATGACATAAGGAAAGTAATTATTGTGGGAAAAAATATCCAGGGAATTGTTATGGCTAGGCTTGTATAGGCCCTAGGGCCGATAGCCTAGTACCGACCTATGAACCTATAAGGTGTTGCTGTTTAAATAAAAAGGTTAATTGGAACCTTTATGAAGCCTTAATTGACCTGAGATCATTCCCTGCCCTGCAGCTCTGAAGCTGGAAGAGAGCTGCTCCTTTTGACTCTTCTGTAATGGTTCCTTCTCCAGTCCATCCTTAGGCACTGCTAATCCTGGATCACACACCCGTCCATCTTGTTTCTGAATCTACAACATCTTCAATGCCTTCTGCACAGACTGCCACCTTGATATACTTGAATCTGGCACATTCGGAGCTGCCTGCATCTTGGAGCAGTAGGACTGGGGCCACAGACCAGAAGTCAGGTCGATTCTGAGGTTATCAGAGCCGTCTTTGCCTCTGGGTGCATTGGGCCTGGACAGCTCAGCTCCAGTCTTGGTGTCAGCCAGATCAGTGGCAGGGTGGAGAATTCCCCTAGGTCTGCAGATCATGGAGAGAGGCCTCTTTTCAGTCGATTGGCTTTAGCTTTTGACAAAAAAGGACAGGATTTTGTCTTGGTCTGGGTGTATCATCACACGTGGTATCGAATCCATAAAAATCTGTAGGAATAACCCTTTTAAAGGAAAATGAATGCATGTGTAACTGGTATTGCCAACCATGGCTATGATTAGTATAATTGTTTCTGCTCTGTTATTGTTGTTAATGCCACTGAGTGCTGCATGCATAGTGCCTTTGTTAGAGTCTTGATCACGTTTATTAATTTGGCCTTCATATATGGCTGCGCATTAATCTTGCTATTTCTTGACATATAATGTAACAAAAATACTGAAAAATACAGAGTATTTAAAAGATGCATCCTGGCGTTAACACAAGGCATGCAATTAAAGCTTATTTTCCTGGCAAAGAGGCCACTGGAATGTTCAGAGACACATGCCACATGAGTTTTAGACACAGGATGCCAACTGCTACACATCTGCCTAACCTCTAAATGGACTATCCCGTCTTCTGCACAGTCCAAAAGGTGCCATAAACCCACTGAGGTGATACATGAAACTATATACCATTCTACTTCTCAGACATTAAGGTGTCAAAAGAGTTGAGAAAGGAGTGATACACTCATAGGCTGTAAAGAAAGTAATCTCTGCAATCCCCTCTTCTTTCAGGATGTGTTGTTAATCAGAGAGAGAATGTACTGAGGTAAGATAAACAGCCAAGGCAAAGGCTGGACTTCAATTGCAGAGACTGAACAAAGAAATTCCAAACTCTCTTAGTCTTGGAAAATATATATACTGCAGTGGAAGTGAACTCGGTCAGTCAGCCATTTTGGGCCAGTCACTCTGAGACATTGTGTTCAGTCAGACTTACACTCAGTCAGGTCAGAGACATCAGACTTTCAGGTCTTCATCTGCTTCTTCTAGTTGTACTTGTCTGTTTGCAGACACTGAAAGGGCCCTGCTGAAGGATTGGCAGTTTTCCACACCACAGAAAAGGAACCAAATACTATGATATTACATCTTGCCAACTCTGGGATTGTCAAACCCAAAAGGTAGATCCAGTCTCAGTGAAGGAAACTGGAGTGATCCGACAAGGGCATTTAACCAGGACTCCCTGCAACCGAATTAGACTTTAGCCCACAAGAGACGCCAGTATCAAACGTGCAATGAATCTCATCAGTGTTGTGGATCGATAGAGAACACAGAACTATTGCACACTGCTCATCCAGGACCAGAGCACTTATGACGGGGCATTAATCAGTATGTTGCATTCCTTACCGCATTGTCAGAAATTCCTGTAAGTAGTTTAATGTTTTTTTGTAACTTTCATACGGTAGTTTTTTTATTGATTGATGCCAGCATTTTTATTGATTGATGCCAACTTGAAATTAAGTTAATTTATTTCTTATTTGGTAATAAACTGTTTTTATACAAATTTCAACTTGGTGCATGTTAGCCATTTTTATTTTGGCTTGACTGTAACCTAAAACAACAGCATTTGAAAAGAAGGACAAATAGTGTTGAGACAACTTATTTTCACTCATAGATTATTGTTTGTCTTTCGGGTTTTTCCCGGTAAGAGGTCGCCACAGTGGAAATCTGGTCCGCTAATGATTGGCAGTAGATTTTTTTATGAAACGCCGAGGTGCCAGCTCAACGCCCAACCTTCAATGAAGGCACGCCCATTTATGCACGCATGTCTTTCGAACGTTACCCAACCATGGGGAGGACATGTAGACTCCACACAAAAGGCACTCCCAAGTCAAGCCGAGAATCGAACGGGAGAACCTCTTTGCTGTGAGGTAACAACACTACCGCCATACCACCGTGGCATTTTCACTCACAGATACACTGGTTATAATAGAAAGTATTACATTCCAGCCTAATTGTTCTGACAGGTCTTCCCATCCTTCAGGGGCCTTGGTGTCTCATAGACATGCCCATCTTCCCATCCTTCAGGGGCCTTGGTGTCTCATAGACATGCCCAGGGATAGCTTGCATACAAAGGCATTGAACAGCTCTAGGCCCAGGGCTCCCCAGCTGCTTCTCTCTCCCTCCTGGATCCCCAGGAACTAGAAGAGCCAGTGCAAGAGGAAGCACCCGGATTCCCCTGAGAAATCCTTAACAGCAGATTCTGTCACCCTGGGATGACACCCCCTTTAGAGACCTCCTGAAACTGATGACACAGTGAGGAAGTTGGAATGCTGAAGCCCCTTCCCTGATGGAGGCGTCTTTCTTGAAGCCTTTGGAGTGGGTTCATAAACATATAAACATACTGGATGGTACCACCATCAGATGTTGCTCATTAGCCTTGTGTCGTGGATGGCATGGAGAGAACCTGATGTGGTGGAGCCCATACCATACAAAGTTGACAAAGTTTTGGTTCCATCTAAGAACAGGTCCTTCTGGAGTAAAGATTCTGCTGCTGATGTAATTGTGATCCCTGCAGCCACAGGAAAGGAAATCTCTGAGAAGAGTGCCTCTGTTCACTCTGAACAGTCACAGGTTTTGGGCCATTTCAAGAAGCACATGTACTCTTCCAGCCACCTTTACCTTGCATTCTCTGAACTATATGGCAGATATGACTAGAATTCTGAGAGACTTGATCTATGAAGTTTATAAGTCGATGGTGTTTCAATCTTTAATGGAGTCTTCTCAGAACTTGTAGACTTAGTTGGCAACAATGGAATGTCTCTTCAATGTTTCCATGCAGCTCATTTCAAATGCAGCAGATGGTATGACACACACAGCAGGCAAAGGCATTGCAATTCTCTGCCATGCCTGGATGCACCTCTGTAATTTTACAGATTGTTTTCCAGCATCCTTACTTAACACCCCTTTTGACGGATCCACTTTGACTCCAAAGTTAAAAGATACAATGACTAGGAGTGAGCAAGAAGACGAGTGACGTCTGCTGTGAGAGTCCGACTTCTGTCCCTCAGAGCCCTACTCTAGAAACCAGAGGGGTGATTAAAACTTGCTCTTTTGCAAATTAAAACAGTTTTCCCAGGCTGCTGCAGATGAAGGTGCCTTGAGGCAAAGGGGGTAACTTTAATGGATGCCTCCCTAGAGGCAGGGGTTGCCCATAGAATCAGAGCTTCAGAAGACCTTTTTCTTGCAACCCCTTCCAGCACTCTTGAAAATCTACCTGGCTGCTGCACTCTGAAGACAGTCGGAGAGGGCTCTTGGTTTTCCACTCACAAGCTTAGGAGGCCATCATGTTGAATGCCTGGGTGCTGAAAGTTATTTCCAGAGGCTACACTACTCCTTTCCAGTTTACCTCAAATTTGAGACAAATTCCTTCCAAACATGCCACCCCATCAATGAGGGGAAGCAACAGTAAAGCTATAGAAGCTGCTCATGAAACAAGTCATCAAAGATGTCTTACCAGACCAGACAGGATTCCAGGATCTATTCTAGTTTTTTTTTGCTTCCAAAGGGAAAAAAGGGACCTCAGACCCACTTTGGACATAATCAAATTTAAAGTTTTTGTAAAACAGAGTTCCTTATGCTGATGGTCCAGTCCATTTTTTCCTGAGGAAGATGACTGGATATGCGTGGTGGACTTCAAACATGCCTACTACCACAAAGACAGTGAGGCATTCCAGGAAGTCTCTGTGTTCCAGGCTGGGAGCCAGTCACTACCAATTTTGAGGACTGCTGTTTGGCTTCCCCACAGCTCTCAGTGCGTTCACCGAGTGCATGGCAGTGGTAGCCGTCTGGCTCAGGATTCAGGAATTCTAGGTCTTTCCTTACCTACCTGACTGGCTCCTTAAAGTGATCTCAAGGGCGTGATTCAGGTAGGAAATGTCTTATTCGAGCTGTTCCCATCCTTGAGTATGACAGTTTCAAAAAGTTCAACCCAGAACCTGTTCAAGCTCTAGAGTTTATCAGATACCATCTGGACACCACCAAATTGCCAGACTACCTCCCTCAAGGTTATTATCCCTACAAGTTCAAGCCAATCAAGTTTTGTTACTTCAGAGGCCATCAGCTTCCTTGGTTCTTCATCTTCTTGGTCCAATGGCCACTGAGATCTGTACTGTCCCTCTAGCCAAGTTTTTCAGAAGGCTTCTTCGGTGGACTTTCAGTCCAGTGGTCTCTTACAACTCACTCCATGACCTTTCTGATTCATCTCACCAGCATTTGCTGTCAACTCATGTTTTATGGGCTGACGTCAGATCCAGTACACTAGTGGACAATCTGAACAGCAGCATTCTGATGCCTCAGAAAGGGTCCTTCAATCTGTAAGTGGTGGCACACTTTTTCAGCCACAGGGTAAAGCCATGCTAAGACCTCTTTATGACTCCCTTCAACTTGAAATGCAGCAGCTTTTTTGCCCTGACCCCTCCCAAGGGATAGTCACTGAGGGATGCTCTTCTGTATGCTTGTCCCCCAGGTTTCCTGTATTTTTACCTTCCAACTTCCTTGTTTCTACAGAAAACAGCCTGTTTCAGAGCAGCTGTACTCCTCATAGCCTCCTTCAGGCCCAGACAAGTATGGCTCCCCTTCCTGTGGCCTTTCTTATTGCACCTTCAACTGACTCCAGATCCAGCTCCATATTTTATATCCCATCCCTCAAGCCCAGCCACACTCACATCTGAAATCCCTCAGGTTGACTGACTGGTTCCTCCAATTCCAAATTTGGGCCAGTTTTAAGGTCTTGGATCCTCTGTCTCATACTTTTGGATGCAATTTTAGACTTTCCAGCTTGGCTTTTTCAGCGTGGGCTCATCTACTCTTCTATCAAGGTTCAGCTGGTAGACGTTTCAAATTTTCACATGGGTCAAAACCATATATCTCTTGTTGTAATAAGTTGGAGGATTATAGTGGCTGCCAAAAAAGCAATTACTAGAAAATGGAAATCAAAATCTAAACCAACTGTACTTGAAGTATTGAATACTGTTAAAAGAGAGAATTTAACTGGAAGGGGGATCTTTAAAAAAAAAAAAAAAAAAAAAAATGAAGGAACAAATTTCATAGAAATAAATAGAATTTGCGGGAACAATAGATGTAGGATAATATTCAGGAGGAATGAAGTTAAAGGAAAGACAGGAACTGAGCAATTTATGTAATGCTGGAGTGAATAACAGTCATTAGGAATGAAAAGATAGAAAGAAAACATTTACTTATAAAATGCACAGAAACGTTAATATGATTTTTCTTTTCTATTAGTATGCAAGTTTTTAAGTGACAATTTAATAAAGCTGTTTAAAAAACAAAGAAAGATGTGACCTTGAGTGGCTATTATTAGGAAGTTGTTGACCCACCTACAGAAAGCTCTCTGGAGCGTTTGGACCAAGTCCACACTTCAGGAGTGAAATTTAAGGGGAAGCGGGTTGGACTGAATGACAATTATAAACAAAGAAAACATATATAATGTATAATTTACGTAGCAAATGAAAAAAATTTTAATATGGTTTGTTTTCTTTTCTGTTGATGTATGTGTGCCTATGTCTTGTGTGATAACTTAATAAAGGTGTTTAAAAATTACATACACCTATTGCCAAAGTCTTTTTGAATGGTGCTTTTTTGTTCAGACCTTCAGTAAGAGATCAGATTCCCTCTTAGGACTTGCCTCTTCTATGCCAGGACTTGACCGGGGCCTCCTTTCAAGCCAGCAGTCATTGTAGACTAAGTATATTTCTTTGAAAGCACTCTACTTCATGGCAGTCACTTCAGCTAGAACAACTTCAAAACTTTAAGCCTTGTCCAGCATCCCACCCTACCTTACCTTTCATAAAGACAGTTTCTTTATAGAAAACCCTTCTTTCTTGCCTAAGGTGGCCTCTGAGTCTAGTCTGAACCAATTGATTCAAATGCCAGCTTTTGTCTCAAATTTCTGTAACAAGAGTGAATGTATGCTCTATTGTTTACACCTCTGTTGGCAACTGAGATTCTACCTGGAGAGGACCAAACAATTAAGGAAGTCCAATCAACTTTTTGTGCCCTTGTCTAGAGCTAAATTTGGGAATCCAGTTTCCCAGCTGACTTTGTTCAGATGAATTTCAGATTGCAAATCTTTTGTTTAAACCATGAAAGCTGCATCTTTACCTGAAAAGCCAAAGACTCAATCTACCAGGGCAGTTTTTACTTTAACTTCCTTCTTTGGTTGTGCTTCCTTAGATGATTTGTGCAGCTGCTACTCCCATACCTTTGTGTCCTGTGATAAACATGGCATTCCATCCAGATCTAGGACAGCTTTTGGGTCCACCATTTTGCAGAGTAATTTCTCCTGATACCACCCATTCTGTCTGTCTGGGACAAAGAACCACTGGTTGTGGCAGAAGGAAAAGACTTCAGATTCAAAAGTAAAGCATTTACCATAATGCTAGATCTGTGCTGTCTTCTGACTGTCGCAACCATCCCTCCCTCAGTCCCCCTTCCTGGATTTTGGTGAACTTTGTAGGCCAGTCCAAAGTCTGTGTGGAGACCTTTTGTTCTGCTCCTCAAAAAAGAAGTTATGCACTTTCTTTAACATTCTATTAGAGTTGTTGCATTTCATTTGTCTTCAAGCTATGAAATTCAGATTTGAGATCAGATCCGACTCGGCCGTATATACTAGCATCGAAGCCAAAATCCAAGCTCTTCTTTTACCCAGAATGCCCTGCTCTCACTCTTCCCCCCCTCAGATCGAGTTTGCTACATGACAGCATCACCCAACCCACAGCAGAGCAACTTAACCCCTAACCATTGAAGGGGTACACACACACCAGACTCAAACCCAGGACCAAGAAGAAGACAAGCCTGCGCCTGCATCTGTCCGGTCCACAACAGAAACTCAAAGGCAAGGGGAAGGAGGAAGGGATGGCTGAAGACAAATAAAAAGCAACAACTCAGATGTAACGTTATGGTAAGTACATAACTTCTTTATCTGAAGTTGTTTTCATTTGGTCTTCAAACTACGGGACAGAGTCCCTAGGTACAATAACCTTGACAGGCTCTCATGGAAGGATATTCCAGAGCATGCAGAGCCAAAGGAAGCCCTACTCCTGGACAGAATGTCCAATTTGTAATGGGAAATAAAAAAAGGTGGGGAGGACCACGTGGCAGCAGAGCAAATGTCATCAACAGGAACCCTGGACCAAAAAGCCATAGAAGTAGACACTGACTTGGTGGACTACGCCCGGACAGGTTCAGGTAAAGGCATGGCTTTAATGGGATAAGCCATAGAGATACAACTGGAAATCCAATGAGCAAGGGTGATCTTAGAAATAGGCTTTCCCAAATAGGGCTTTGAAACGGATACAAAAAGTTGATCAAACTGCTGTAAAATTTGGTTCTGTCCAAATAACACCACAACTGCCTATGGACATCAAGCAAATGCAATTTGTATTCCCCTTTGTTCTGATAATTTGGAAAGAAAACTGGCAAATTAATCACCTGGTTAATGTTTGATTTGGATTCCACCTTCTGCATAAAAGAAGGCTTGGTATGAAAAGTCACCCTGTCCTTATAAAAGATAAGATAAGGAGGCTTGAATGACAACACCTGCAATTCAGATACCCACTTGGCAGAAGTGATAGCCACCAAGAAGGCCATTGGCAGCTGCTGCAAAGGGAAGAGAAACCAGGGACTGCAAAACCAAAGTAAGATCCTAAGGAGGTGTGGGGTTCTTGATTGGTGGCCTAAGGAGGAAGGTACCCTTCATAGGTTCAAAGGTGTGTACTAGGCTAATGGCCATGGAGCCCTTACAAGCCTAGCCTATAGAAGTGCCCTGGCATCGTGCTGCCCAACATTAGTTCCCAGTGCCTCTATCAAGTAGAGCCACTGGAGTGATCACCGGAGTGAACTTTCTATTTCCCATCCACTCATCAAGATTTCTCTTGAAGAGGGCCAGTGAGGTGCTCTGCTTGACATGTATGGGAAGTCTATTCCAGAGCATGGGTAGTCTCTGGGTTATGAAAGTACAGTTGTGTACACTTACCATAAATGTAGATGTTCGAGTGTATTCACTGTTGCAGTCATTACATTTGGGTAATCTGCTGGCAGGTTGCCCTCAGTCGGCCTGATTAACAAAGTCTTGGGTCCTGCATCGGTTGCTGTCCCTTCTTCCATGACGTCAGGGGTATAAAACATGCAGCAGACAGCATTACATCAGTTTTTCTTGCCCCAGATGTCAGGTGCCCCCCAAATGGGGAGCAAAGTGTGTGTATATATATATATATATATATATATATATATATGTATATAATATAAAACACAAAACATATACCTCCAAACAAAAGCAAATACACCAAAAAGGCTTTTAATCATAGTAAAAGAAAGGAGAGGTATAGTTAGAGAAAAACAGGGGTCTGGAGGGAGGGTAACCAGAACTGCAACAGTGAATACACTCGAACATCTACATTTATGGTAAGTGCACACAACTGTACTATGTTCTTCGTGTTTCACTGTTGCAGTCATTACATTTGGGTAGAATCCGAAAGCTATGGTTGGGAGGATGGATTTACACAGAATTAGGAGCAGCTATAAGGCCCTGCAGGACAGCGTGACAAAGCCAGCTCTGGATTTAGAGAAGATAGGTAAATGGTAATGTTTGGTGAACATATGAACTGAGCTCCAGGTAGCAGTTTCTAGAATGTCTCTGGTAGGAACCCCTCTGAGAAAAGCTGCAGAAGTAGATGCAGCCCTGGTGGAATGAGATCTGATCCCCTTGTGGATAGGTTTACCATAGTGCATATAGCAGAAACAAATACAATGGCTTATCCATTTGGAAATAGTCTGCTTTGAAATAGCCTTTCCCTCTGCCCCTGCAGCAAATGCCACCAATAGTTGTTCAGATTTTCTTAGATATTTTGTCCTGTTTAAGTAGAATCTAAGTTGTCTGTGTACATCCAATGAATGCAAAATCCACTCACCCTTGTTCTGTGGCTTGGGGAAAAAAGTTGGCAGATGAATGGTCTGATTAAGAGCCACACTGGATACCACTTTAGGCATGAAGGATGGATTGGTCCGGACAGACACCCTGTCTGTATGAAAATAATAAAAGGCTCCACTGCCATAAGAACCTGTAATTCTGAAATCCTTCTAGCTGAAGTGACTGCTAAAAGGAAAGCTGTTTTCCAAGAGAGAAATTTTAGGTCCGCAGTAGCAGCTGGCTCAAAAGGAGGTAGACTGAGTTTTTCCAAAACAAAACTGAGGTCCCATGCAGGAGTTGGTGTTCTCCTGGGAGGTGTTACATTTTTGGCCCCTCTGAGATACTGCTTTAACAGAGGATGAGAGAAGAGGGGAGGTTCTGTGTTGTAATGAGCTAAAATGGCAGAGACATGGATTTTTATGGAAGAAAAAGATAGGCCCTTGTGAAGCATCTCAGTTAAGTATTGCAGAATCTGAGGAATATTGGGCATTGCTGTGCTTATTCCTTGTGATTGGTTCCAGGCACAGAATCTTTTCCATTTGTCAGCATAAGATTTTCTAGTACTAGGCCTTCTAGCCTCCAAAATGACATCCATCACAGGTTTGCTGAGGGATGCCAAGGGTGAAATTAGATGACTAGCCACGCTGCAAGATTTAAAGTTTGGAGCTGAGTGTGCAGAATTTGGTAGTTCTGCTGAGACAGTAGGTAAGGTGCCTGAGGCAGGTGACACGGAGGAAGGTGTGAGACATTGCGCAGGAGTGGGTACCAGTGTTGGCGAGGCCAATCTGGAGCAATCAGAATAAATTTTGGTTTGTCCTGTCTGACTTTTAATAGGACTTTTCTAGAGCAGAGGCAGAGGGAAAAAGCATAGACTGATAGGTTTTTCCAGCTGAATGATAGAGCATCCACTTTCCAAGCTTTTTTGTGATGAATTCTTGTGCAGAATTTGTCCAACTGATAGTTCTGGGGTGAGGCAAAAAGATCTATGTCTGGGCTCCCCCATTTGCATGTCAACATGTTGAAAACTTGTGGTTCCAGTTTCCATTTGTGTGGGTCCATAAGATTTCTGCTTAGTTCATCTGCCAGAGTATTTAGCTTTCCTGGCAGGAATTGAGCTTGTAGTTGTATTTGGTAGGTCAAGGCCGTGATCCATAATGCCATGGCTAGTCTGCAAAGGGGGTAGGAGTGTGTACCCCCTGCTTGTTTATGTACCACATGACTGTGGTGTTGTCTGTCTTTATCAGTAGTTGTCCTGGATGAAGGTAGTCCTTGAAGGCTGTCAGTGCATTCTGTACAGCTTGCATCTCTTTCTGATTGATATATAGGTGCATTTGATTTGGGCTCCATTTGCCCTGAATGCATTTCCCTGCCAGATGCGCCCTCCAAGCATAGTCTGATGCGTCTGTAGTTAGGGTTTGGGCGGCAGGGGGTGGAGTGAATGGCAGTCCCTTGTTTGGGTGGCAGGCCTCTGCTCACCATAGGAACTCTAGTTGCAGGCAAAGTATAATAGGAATTGTTTCCAGGCTGTGACAATGTTGACTCCATAAACTTTTTAGGTACCACTGAAGTTTCCTCATATGCAGTCTTGCATATGGAATTAGAATGCAGGAGGCCATGAACCCCAAGGCCTGCAGAATTTGTCTTGCAGATAGCTGAGCTTTTGTGGCCACCTGTTTGAAGTAAGTCATCAATTGAATTTGCTTTTCTGGCGTAAGGTAAGTCATCTGGGCAGTTGTATTCAAGCTTGCACCCAGGAATGTAATTTTTTGAGAGGGTACCAGTTGTGATTTCTTTTCGTTTATGGTGTACCCTAGACAAGTTAGAACCCTTTTTACAAACGCCAGATGCTTTAGAAGAGTGTCTTTGTTTTCTGCCTGAATGAGACAATCGTCCAGGTATGGATAAATTTTAATATTTCTTTGCCTGCAAAATGCAATTACTGGTGACAGGCACTTTGTGAAGACCCCGGGTGCAGTAGGTAAGCCTAAGGGTAGTGCAGAGAAAGTACAGTTGTGTACACTTACCATAAATGTAGATGTTCGAGTGTATTCACTGTTGCAGTCATTACATTTGGGGTAATCTGCTGGCAGGTTGCCCTCAGTCGGCCTGTATTCCAAAGTCTTGGGTCCTGCGTCAGTTGCTGTCTCCTCTTCCATGACGTCAGGTCATCAGGGATATAAAACAGGCAGCCGACGCCATTTTCTTTAGTTTTTCTTGCCCCAGATGTTGAGCCCCCCCAAATGGGGAGCAAATATATATATAAACTATATATAAATGCAACAATATAAACTTTACCTTCATCTAAAAGCAAATGCACCACAAAGGCTGCAGAATATAGTGAAGGAAAGAGAAGCTCTAGAATAAAAGGGGGATGGCGGGCAGGTAACCTGGACTGCAACAGTGAATACACTCGAACATCTACATTTATGGTAAGTGTACACAACTGTACTACGTTCTTCGTGTTTCACTGTTGCAGTCATTACATTTGGGTAGAATCCCAAAGCTATGGATGGGAGGCTGGAGCTAAACAGCATTAGTTGCAGCTATAAGGCCCTGCAGCACTGCAGTGGCAAAGCCTGCCCTGGACTTACAGAAGAGAGGCAAATGATAATGCTTTGTAAAAGTATGAACAGAACTCCAAGTAGCAGCTTCTAGAATGTCTTTGGTTGGTACCCCTCTGAGAAAAGCTGCTGATGTAGCTGCAGCCCTGGTGGAATGAGACCTAATGCCCTTGGGCACCGGTTTACCAAGCTGTAAGTAGCAGAAATGAATGCAGTGGCTTATCCACTTTGAAATAGTCTGCTTTGATATAGCCTTCCCCTCTGATCCTGCAGCAAATGCCACCAGTAGCTGCTCAGTTTTTCTTAAAGCTTTAGTTCTGCTCAAGTAGAATCTTAGTTGTCTGTGTACGTCCAAGGAATGCAGAATCCACTCCCCCTTGTTCTGCGGATTTGGATAAAAAGTTGGCAGATGAATAGTTTGGTTAAGAGCCACACTGGAAACCACCTTAGGCATAAAGGAAGGATTGGTCCTGAGGGACACCCTGTCTGGGTAAAATATGATAAAAGGCTCCACAGCCATGAGGGCCTGTAGCTCTGAAACCCTTCTTGCTGAAGTAATTGCCAGGAGCAAAGCTGTTTTCCATGATACGAACTTTATATTTGCGGTAGCAGCTGGTTCAAAAGGAGGCAGGGTGAGCTTTTCCAACACAAAACTGAGGTCCCATGCAGGAACTGGTGATCTTCTGGGAGGCCTTAAATTTTTGGCCCCTCTAAGATACTGCTTTAGTAAAGGACGAGAAAAGATCGGTGGCTCTGTATTGTAATGAGCCGAGATGGCAGAGGCATGGATTTTTATTGATGAAAAAGATAGGCCTTTGTCAAACATCTCAGTCAAGTATTGTAAAATCTGAGGAATATTTGGCTCTGCTGTGTTAGTTCCTTGTGCTTGGTTCTAAGCACAGAATCTCTTCCATTTATCAGCATAAGATTTTCTAGTACTAGGCCTTTTGCTTCCAAAATGACATCAATCACAGATTTACTGAGAGGTGTTGTTTGAATAACTACATGATCAGCCATGCTGCCAGGTTCAGTGTTTGGAGCTGATTGTGCAGGATCTGATTATTTTGCTGGGACAGGAAGTGAGGTATTTGAGGCAAGTACCAAGCTGTGAACTGAGACATATTTCTTAGGATTGGATGACAGTGTTGGCGGGGCCAGTCCGGGGCAATTAGTATCATTTTTGTTTTTCCTGTCTGACCTTTAGTAAGACCTTGGGAAGAAGAAGCAGAGGAGGAAAGGCGTAAACTGATAGGTTTTTCCAACTGAAGTATAGGGCATCCACTTTCCATGCTTGTCTGTGATAAGTCCTTGTGCAGAATTTGTCCAGTTGATAATTCCAAGGAGAGGCAAATAAGTCTAGGTACAGGCTCTCCCATTTCTTTGTTATCATGCTGAAGACTTGTGTATACAATTTCCACTCATGAGGGTCCATAAGGTTTCTGCTTAAGTCGTCTACCAGAGTATTTTGCTTTCCTGGCAGGAATTGAGCTTGAATATGTACTTGGTAAGTCAAGGCTGTGTCCCACAGTGCCATGGCTAGTCTGCAAAGGGGGTATGAGTGTGTTCCCCCCTGCTTGTTTATGTACCATATAACCGTGGTGTTGTCCGTCTTTATCAGTAGTTGTCCTGGATGAAGTAAGTCCTTGAAGGCTGTCAGGGCATTTTGAATAGCTAACATCTCCTAACAAATTCCTGAAGTTCTGGTGTGAGGAAAGCTATCTGGGCAGTTGTATCCTGAAGTTCCTCACCAAGTATAGACTCAACCTAATACTTGGTGGTGATATTCACCCCAACCCTGGCCCACTCACTTCAGATACACATACCCCCTCTACTTGTAATCTAAGCTACAAACCTACAATTAATAGGCCAACTAACTCTCTCCTAGTCTGTCATCTCAATATTAGAAGCATTAATAACAAGGTACATTAATTGCATGCACTTCTGGATGTCCACTCCCCTGAGATTCTCTGTTTATCTGAAACCTGGTTAAAACCTAACACTAAAGACAATGAAGTGTTACCACCTGGGTACAACATACACAGGCTGGATCATGCTTCGAGGAAGGGGGTGGGGTAGCTGTACTCTATAAATCTGAGTTGAATGTCACCATAGATGTAATACAACCTCCTCAGATTAATAACTCTGAGATTCTTGCCACCAAATTGCAACTTAATAAAAATAAATGCATTAATATCATCTGTATGTACATTCCCCCAGGTAACAATATATCTACATTTGAAGATATCCTGCACTGGTTATCATGTCACTACCCCTAAGAAACCCTACTACTTGGAGACTTTAACATAGACTGGGGCACCTGTTCCTTAAAATCCCCAACCACCCATATTAACCTGCATGCATTTACACAAATCATATCCACCTACCAGGATAGGTAAACCCAACCAAAAGAAAGTATACTTGACTGGGTACTCATAAACAGTCACCCCAACTGTACACCTCTGGTACCCTCCTTAATGGCCTAAGTGATCACCTTCTCACATATGTAATTAAGCACAAAACCATTAATTCCCAACAACCCTTACTCAGAAAGGTTAGAAACAATAAAAACTTTGACCCTGCCAAATTCCAACAAGAACTAAACTCATGTAATTGGTCTATTCTAAAGCACCTCCCCTTAGAGGAAGCAGTAGCATACTTTAACAACAAATTCCTTGAGATCCTTGATTTGCATGCACCTGTTCGTTCAAAGAGAACCAAGGCAAAAACTGCACCATGGCTTTCTATAGAGTCTAAACTCAAAATTACCCTTAGAAACAAAGCATGAGCTCTATGACGTTCTTATAAAGACCCTCAAGATCACATTAAATACAGGCAATCCAGGAACGAAACCAAAAAATCAATTTTACAAGACAAAAAATAATACTACTGTAATTTACAGACAGTAAATCAAAATAACCCTCAGAAGTTTTGGGCAGGTTTAATTAATCTACTACATCCTGGACAAACTTCAACCCCAATCCCTGCTGCTACTATTGATAAAACACCTGAAGATGTTTCTGATAGTTTTAACCAATTCTTTACTGAGACAATTCAAGCCCTAGCTAGCCAACTACCTCCTAGCTCCCCTGGTCCTGAAAGTAGCACCCCTAGAAACCTACTTGCGTTCAGCTTCCAACCAGTCGCCACTTCACTTATCCGTACCTTGATCAAAAAATTAAAACCCACTACACTTTCTGCTGATCAACTCCCTGCCGAGTACCTACAAAAATCAGCTGATGCTATTGCTTACCCCATCTCAATACTAATCAATCGAACCATAGTAGCAGCTAAAATTTCCACCATCTGGAAAATATCCTATGTAATCCCACTTCACAAAGGAGGCAGCTCTACTGAATTCTCCAATTATAGGCCAATAGCTATACTCTCTCCACTTGTAAAGATTATGGAAAAATGTATTCATAGACAACTCATGCACCAACTAATCCAAAATCGCCTTATGGCAGACACTCAGCATGGCTTCTGTCCTCATCACAGCACTACTTCAGCCCTCCTAGCCTTTACTAACACCATAAACCATAATCGCAACAATAATTATATATCCTCAGCCCTCTTTTTGGATCTTTCCAAGGCATTCGATATGGTTGATCACCAACTTTTAATCCACACCCTGCAAACATTCTGTCTAGATACTGGAGCCCTCCAATGGTTTCAATCCTACCTGAATGGTTGACAGCAGGCTGTCCTCTGGCAGAACAAACTCTCTAACCTTCTACCTAACACCCTCAGAGTACCACAAGGCTCTATACTAGGGCCCTTGCTGTTCTCCATCTTCATTAACGACCTTTATACTGTCATCCCAAAAGTCAGCTGTATCCAATATGCTGATGACTGTACTCTGATTTGCTCAGCCACATCTCCAGTAGAGTTATGGTCAGCTACCCAGACCACCTTTAATACAATAGAAAACTGGCTTTCTGAACATCATCTGATCCTAAATCCCAAAAACTAAAATGCTGTTATTTTCACCAACACGTAGGTCTACCGCTTTCACCTTTACCATAAAATCAAATGATGGCACAATAATCTCCCCTGACCCATTTACAAAACTATTAGGTGTCATCATAGACAATAATCTCAAATTTGACCTACATGTTAACCAAACTATCAAAACCATCAATAAAAAACTAGGGTCACTTTACAGAATAAAAGCCTTCCTAACCCCTCCAGCTAAAATTGCCATAGCTCGCTCTCACCTTCTTTCAACCCTTCTGTATGCATCCCCTCTACTCTCGAATTTGAACAAGACTGTCCTTAACAAACTCTCAATTTGCTACAACCACATTGCCAGGTTTACCACTGGGCTGCCTTTTAGGACACATCATTGCATCAATCTAAATCCGCTTGGGTGGCTTGAACTACCCAGCCTAATCCAGTATAACCAACTGATTATGGCCTATAAAATCCTCTATAATCCGGACAATACTCCTGCACTTAAAACTATTATCACCCCCTATAACAATCCTAGACCGCTTCGATCCTCTAACAAACTACTAATTCAGACTAGCAAAATTAGTAACACAGCCGGTGATTCTCTCTTTGCAAACTCTGTAAGTAGATCCTGGAACTCTCTTCCAGCTGATATTACCTTACTTTCCACCTTAGGTCAATTTAAAACTAGACTCAAACAACATTAGTCACTTATCTGGCTATGTCAATGTATCACGCCTGGCTAACTCGAATGTGTAAAAATCTGTTAACCAGTTTACTGTGTAATTTAATTTAATCCTGACTTGTGCTCAGGACTAACTGTAACCTGTGGAACTTGTTTAACTTGCTTACTTATGTAATCTCTGTAAATAGTCTGTTTGTAATATGTAATGCTGGTATTATGTAATGCTGTATCTGCTTACCCTTGGAGCTTTTCTCCCCGGGCCTCCGCTAAAAACGGACATGCATCCAGTCGGACTATCCCGGTCAACAAATGTAAAATAAAATAAATAAATAAAAATAAATCTCTTTTTGATATGCAGATGCATTTGTTTTGGAGTCCATATGCCCTGAATGCATCTTCCCGCCAGGTGGGCCCCCATGCATAGTCTGATGAGTCTGTAGTTAATGTTTGGCTGGCAGGGGGTAGAGTGAAAGCCCGTCCCATGTTTTGGTGACATACCTCTGCCCACCAAAGAAACTCCTGTTGTAGGCAGGGAATGAGAGGAATCATCATTTCCAGACTGTGACAATGTTGACTCCATAAACTTTTTAGGTACCACTGTAGTTTCTTCATATGCAGTCTTGCATATGGAATCAGTAGAATGCAGGATGCCATGAACCCCAAAGCCTGCAGAATTTGTCTTGCAGATAACTTTTTTTGTTGCCATCTGTTTGAAGAAAATAGTCAGTTGCCTTTGTTTGTCTGGTGTGAGGAAAGCTATCTGGGCAGTTGTATCCAAGCTTGCACCCAGGAATGTTATCTTTTGAGAGGGTACCAGTTGTGATTTCTTTTCATTTATTGTGTACCCTAGGCATGTTAGAAGCCCTTTCACAAATGCCAGATGCTGAAGAAGAATGCCCTTGTTCTCTGCTTGAATGAGACAGTCATCCAAGTAAGGATAGATTTGTATACTTCTTTGTCTGCAAAATGCAATTACTGGGGCCAGGCACTTTGTAAAGACCCCGGGCGCAGTAGATAAGCCAAAGGGCAGTGCAGAGAATTGGTAATGCATAAAGCCAGCCTTGAAATGGAGGTATCTTCTGCACGATTCCCTTATTGGGATATGCAGGTTTGTTTTGTGTCTTTCGGCTTTTCCCGGTTAGGGGTCACCACAGCGGAACTCCGGTCCCCGTGGAGCTTTGTCGGACACAGGAAAGGACCAATTTTTTGTAGGCCAGTGTCTACTGAATCTTGGTGGCTGCACTTGGAAGTCTTTTACAGTTTGCATAGACTTAGCTTTGTCTTCCATTTTCTTTAAAACCTCTTCTGCCTTAATACTAAACAGTACCATGCTGTAAAGGTGCATCCAGCAATGTAGCTTTAACATGATCAGGCAAATTTTGCTCTTTTAGCCAGGCATGCCTTCTAATCACAGATCCAGTAACTGCGGCCCTGCAGGAGGCCTCTAAGGAATCAAAACCACATTGCAAAGTATGTTTTCCAACTTGTTCTGCTGCATGCAATAATTCTTGCAATTCTTTATTTTCTGCACATTCTGAAATCAACATCATTTTCTGTTTCAGTAATCCCATAACATGTTGTTGATACCTGAGCATATGAAACTGGCAGTTTAAGGCCCTAATTGCCAATGTTGCAGATGTATAAACCTTCTTTCCCCATCTATCCAGTGCCCTGGAATCTCTATCAGAGGTGGTAGGATTTTTTGCTGTTGAGGCCTTTACACCTTTTGGACCCTGTGAAATAGTTTCAGGATCAGCAGCAGTGTTTTTAAATAAAAATTTGTGTGAGTCAGGAACCCTGTAATATCTGTCTGGCTTGCTAGGAGCCGGAGGTAAGAAGTCTGGAGTCAAGCTTGACTCCGAAAACACATCATCCACTATGTCTAAAACAGGAAGTATGGCTAAAGCCCTATGCTGAGGGAGAAGAAGGAAATCCCTAAGCCTCTTTTTTTACTCTCCCAGTGAAAATGCTCCCTCAAAGTATGCAAGGTTTCTCCAAAGGAATAATCTTCAGGAGGAGATGCAGATGGATCACAATCTTCATGGGGTGGTACAGAAAATTCCTGATCAGAAGAGGAATCAGAAGAAATAGAAACCTGATCTGAAGATTCATAATCAGTGTCTTGCCTAGGCCTCTTATCAGGAGGGGGTTGGGAACCCCTGATCAAGGTAATTAGGTCTTCAGCCATTTTGATCATCTGCTTTTTGGGCATAGAGGCCTGTGCATGTGGCTCATGTGTCAGTTTTTTAGCTTTAGAAGTTGCTTTTGTCTTTGATTTTGAAGCTGGCGTCGGTTTTATATAGAAATGCTGAGGCCTGAAGACACCCTTAGAAGCCGGTGCCTGCTCAGCGGCTCTGGACCCATCTGAGGGAGAGACATCTGCGGGTACAATACTTTGAGAATCTTGCGGCATGCCGGACTCCACATGAGTCTCGGTAGAGGCCTGTGACTCAAAAGTAGCGTGTATCAGGGGCTGCGAAAGCACCTCACTGAGTACCGGTGAACCGGCGACTGGCTTAGGAGAAGCTTTGTCGTCGGTTTTGGACCTCGACGTCCTGTCTCTGTCCTTTTCTTTGCGTTTTTTGTGAACTCCGGTAGTCGGATTGCTACCCGATGACATTTCAGGATAGTTAAATCTGTTTCCAAAATATTTTGAAGCAAAGATATACCGATGCTTAATAGTGCGTTGGTTAAATCTAGCACAAAACCGACAGCTAGACACATTATGATCAGGGCCTAGGCAAGGAATACAGTACAAATGGAAATCCTTATGAGGTGCTTGCTTCCCACAAGTAATGCAATTTATTAACTTTTACTGACATCGGTATGGAGCAATAAAAATTTTCCCCAATGGGGTACTTAGCTGTAGTGAAGACTTTGGTTCTGAAACTCGAATTCGAAAATTTCAGGAGTCGGCCGACCGGCACTTGCGAACTGCTTCTGCTTTGGGCCCCGCGCGGCAAGAAAGACTAAAGAAAATGGCGTCGGCTGCCTGTTTTATACCCCCGACGTCATGGAAGAGGAGACAGCAACCGATGCAGGACCCAAGACTTTGGAATTCAGCCCGACTAAGGGCAACCTGCCAGCAGATTACCCCAAATGTAATGACTGCAACAGTGAAACACGAAGAACATCTGGTAATGCAAGTAGCCTGCTTTGAAGCGGAGGTATCTTCTGCAAGATTCCCTGATTGGGATATGCAGGTAAGCCTCTTTTAAGTCTAGAGTTACCAACCAGGCATCTTTGCCTGGCATAGGTAGTAACTTTTGAAGAGTCAGCATCTTGAATTTTGGAATGTTCAGAAATGTATTTAGAATGTATAAGTCCAGAATTGGATGCTATGATTTGTCTTTTCTGGGTACCAGGAAAAGTCTTGAATAGAAACCTTGTCCCTTTTCCTCTTCTGGTACTGGTTGAATAGCCCCCATATTCATGAGGAACAGAACTTGTTTCTGGGCCTCTGCCCACTGATTTGTAGGCAGATCTGGCCATCCGTTTGGGATTGGCAACGTGTGGAAATGAAATCTGTATCCCTGGGATACTATATTTAAAACCCATTTGTCCTGGGTAATCAGTTGTCAGTTTTGTGCATGAAGTGCCAGTTTTCCCCCCAAAGGGGCGGCTAAAAGGTAAGTGCTTGGTGATTGTAGAGGAAAGTCATTGAGACTGTTTACCATAGGAGGTGCCTTGTTGCTTCCAGGTTTGGAGGTGGAGGCACCCTATTGTTTTGTTCTAAAAGTTCCTTGTGACTGAAACCTGGAGCCTTTGGAATGTCTGGATTTGACGTGAGTGGCTCTCGAGGGAACTGGAAAGGACCAGTTCTTAGTAGGCCAGTGCCTACTAAATCTGGGTGGCTGTACTTGTAAGAAATCTTTCACAGTTTGCATAGATTTAGCTTTATCTTCCATCTTTTTTAAAACTTCTTCAGCCTTATTACCAAAGAGACTGTTCTGTTGTAAAGGAGCATCCAACAATTTTGCTTTAACATGGTCAGGCAGATTTTGATCTTTGAGCCAAGCATGCCTTCTTATCACAGATCCAGTTACAGCAGCCCTGCAAGAGGACTCCAAAGAATCAAAACCACATTGCAAAGTATGTTTTCCAACTTGTTCAGCTGAATGTAATAAATCTTGCAACTCTATTTTCCACACAGTCAGAGATCAACATCATTTTCTGTTTAAGTAGACCCATGACATGCTGTTGATATTTAAGCATATGAAATTGACAGTTTAAAGCCCTGATTGCCAAGGTTGCAGACGCGTAAACCTTCTTACCCCATCTATCCAGTACCCTGGAATCTGTCAGAAGGGGTAGGATTTTTAGCAGTAGAGGCCTTAACGCCCTTGGGACCCTGAGAAATGGTTTCAGGATCAGCAGTAGGGTTTTTGAAAAGGAATTTGTGGGAGTCGGGAATCCTGTAGTATCTGTCTGGCTTACTAGGAGATGGAGGCAGAGAATCAGGAGTCATACTGGATTCTGAAAAAACATCATCAACAATGTCTAGAACAGGAGGTATAGCCAAAGGCCTATGCTGAGGAAGAAGAAAATCCCTAAGTCTCTTTTTAGATTCAGAGAAATCCTGACTTTCTCAGTGGAAGTGTTCCCTTAAGGTATGTAAAGTTTCTCCAAGAGAGAAATCCTCAGGGGGAGAAGCAGAAGGGATGGAATCTTCTGCATCAGAGTCCTCATAAGTAGGTATAGATAAATCCTGTTCAGAAGAAGAATAAGAAGAAATAGAAACCTGATCTGAAGATTCATAGTCAGTGCCTTGCCTAGGCCTCTTAGCAGGAGGGGGATGGCTACCCCTGATCAAGGTAATTAAATCTTCAGCCATTGTGATCATTTGTTTTTTAGGCATTGGGGCCTGTACACGTGGCCCAAGCGTCAATTTTTTAGACACAGAAGTAGATATTGGCCTTAGTTTTGAAGATGGCGTTGGTTTAATATACAAATCTTTAGGCCTGAAAACACCCTCAGAAGCCGGTGCCTGCACAGCGGCTCCAGACTCATCTAAGGTACAGACATCCGCGGGTTCAATACTTAAAGCATCTCAAGGCATACCGGACTACGAATGGGTCTCAGTAGAGGCATGTGAATCAAAAGTAGCGGGTATCAGGGGCTGCGAAAGCACTGGCGAATGGCTTATGAGAAGCGTCGTCGTCGGTTTTGGACATTGACGGTTTGTCTCTTTCTTTGTGTTTTTTTAGGTATTCTGGTAGTCGGATTGCTAACCGACGACATTTCTGGATATTTAAATCTTGAGCCAAAATATTTAGAAGCAAAAATATACCGACGTTTAATTGTGCGTTGATTAAATTTAGCACAAAACCGACAACAAGGCACATTGCGGTCAGGGCCTAAGCAAGGAATACAGTACAAATGAAAATCCTTATGAGGTATTTGCTTCCCACAAGTAATGCAATTATTAACTTTTACTGACATCGGTAAGGAGCAAAAAAAAGTTTTCCCAACGGGGTACTTAGCGTTTAGTTGAAGACTTCGGTTCTGAAACTCTAAAACGAAAATTTCAGGAGTCAGCCGACCGGCACTTGCGAACTGCTTCTGCTTCGGGCACCGTGCGGCAAGAAAGACTGATGTAATGGCGTCGGCTGAATGTTTTATACTCCTGATGACCTGACGTCATGGAAGAAGGGACAGCAACCGATGCAGGACCCAAGACTTTGTTAATCGGGCCGACTGAGGGCAACCTGCCAGCAGATTACCCAAATGCAATGACTGCAACAGTGAAACACGAAGAACATCCTGCCCCACCAGCATGTTCTGTTTGTTGTGGTAATGAATCTGAGGTCTCTGGAGTGTGTGATGCAGAGGGATTGGGATTTCTTTAGATGTAGCATTTCTAACAGAGCTGAGGCAGACATGGCTTTGTAAGTCAAGCAGATATCACCTCTTAGTAGACAATACGAGACAGAGAATAGCTGGAGTTTTTTGAGTCTGTCCATGTATGACGTGTTAAGGGCTAGGATCCTCTTCGTGAGGTACTTTTGTGGCCTTTCCAGCTTCTGCATGTGTCTAGTAAGGTACATGCCAAATGGGGCATTGTACTCAATGACTGGCCTAATGAGGGAAGAGTAGAGGGAGACAATGACCTCTTTTTTCCTGAATGCAAAACCCTTGGTAATGAGATGTGCCACATAGAAGGACTTTTGACCACAGTGGCAATGTGGTGGTCGAAGGAGAGGTTGCTGTCAACCTGTGATCCCAGATCTCTTATAACGCCTTCAGTGTTCAGTGGGCTCCCATTGATGTGGTAATTAGTGGGAACTGAGTTTTTCCCAAAGGGGATGACAACGCATTTTTTGGCATTAAGCTTAAGGCCATGGTTTCAACATCAGTCCTTGGTCTCAGTGAGGCCTTTCTATAGGATAAAGAAGATCATCACAGTTCATAGGCAAATACTAGGCTAGCTGCCCTTGTGGGGCCTATTTCTTAAGCCTGGCCAATTTCCCTTGTGTGAGAATCAAACCCTGTACCTTGTGTTTATGAATTAACACCCTCACTATTATACCAAATCCCCTTCAAAAAGGCCTTGCAGAGTTTAGAAGAAGCTACGGAGGCAGAATTCTCACCCATATTGAAATTTGAGATGGATGCTAATTGAACCTTAATCGTAGAAAAACTAACTCAATTGTGGAACATATGGGCTACAAAATCCAAAATGGCAGGAACAGGAGCTGTAAAAGGATTCAACTTATGCTGTGATGCCCAGATAGAAAAACATTTCCATTTACTGGAATAAATGTTTCTACCAGAGGCCTTATGAGCCACAATCAAAATCTTTTTAACTGGTGAAGAGAGCCCGGGAGTTCTCACCATCAAAGGAACTGGAGCAACCATGTGGTGAGCTTCAGGCTAAGTCTGGGTGTAGAACCCCTGATAAGTGTGAAAAGAGATCCAAAACTGGATCCAGAGTCCCAGGCGGACACACCGGATGAGATCAAAGAGTGGGGAACCAAACTTGGTGAGGCCAGAAGGCAGCAATGAGGAAGACTTTGCTCTTCAACCTCTGAGCTTTCTGAAGAAACTTGGGGATCAAAGGAAGAGAAGGGAGTAAGCATAAAGTAGTCCAGAGGGCCAAACATGGACCAGAGTGCCCCTGGGTGACTCCCCCGGAGATGTAATCAGGGCAAAAAATTCGCTACACTTGCCATTGGAAGGAGAGGCGAAAAGATTGCAGCAAGGATGACCCCATTTCCGAAAAAGTATGTCTGCCACTGAAGGATTCGGAGACCACTCATAAGGCATCAAAATGGTTCTGCTGAGCCTGTCCGCTAGAATGTTGGACTTCCCCCAGAATTTGCATTGCCTCCAGAAAATAGTTGGAAGAGGTCATCTGCTCCCACAATCTCATGGCCTTGCAGCATAGGGGAAAAGTTCTACTCCTCCCCCCATTTGTTGATTTACCAGACAATGGACATGTTGTCCATCTGGATGGCAATTGTTCAGGTGGGAAGAAAAGCTTGAAGGACTTGCAATGCCAGAAGCACTGTTCTCATCTCCAGGACACTGATATGCAGATTGATCTCCAAGGGGGGCCACGTGCCTTGGACTGTCCATCCCATGCAATGTCCCCTCCACCCGAGCTAGGAGATGTCAGTGATCATCATGATCGAGGAGGAAGGAAGAACAAATTGCTGGTCCAGAAGGAGGTACAGGGACTGGAGCTCCACTGAAGAGACTCTTGGCAAACCCAGGATAGCCGAACCGGGTATGAAAGCGGAAGGTTGGTAAGGACCACTGCACCGACAAGGACCACCGCAGGACCCTCATGTGTAGGTGCACAGTTGGCAAGAGAGTTACCATGGCCGCCATTGACCCCAATGCCTGAAGAACCATACCCGCTGGGGTCAAGGAGTTTGTAGTATAAACCTCGCATGTTACTGGAGTGAAGGTATCCTGTCTGGAGGCATACACATCCTGCTCTGTACTGTGTCTAAACCACAGCTGCCAATGATATCGAAACGCAGAATACACAGACTCAGTTGAGTAAAAAACAATCAACCTTTATCAAACACAGAGATTAATCATTGATGAAGGGTGTTTGCCCGAAAGCTCTGTGTTTGATAAAGGTTGATTGTTTTTTACTCAACTGAGTCTGTGTATTCTGTACTGTGTCTAACCAGGTAAAATCTATCACCTGAACCGGTTCCAAGTTTGCTTTGGCCAGATTGATTGATATGCCCAGGGAAGATGCTAGGAGAAGGAGATAATCCCTGGCCTGAAGAAGACAATGTCTGGTGGGAGCAGACAAGAGCCAATCATTCAAGTAAGAAAACATATGGAATCCCTGTAGTCTCAAGCGAGCCGCCACTACAACCATCACTTTGGTAAACACCCGGGGGGAGAATGTGGTGAGTCCAAAGGGGAGTACTCTGAACTGGAAGTGATCGGCTCCCAGTCGGGAAGTGAAGAAACCTTTTGGAGCGCCTGTTCATTTTTATGTGATAGTATGCATCCTGAAGGTCTATGAAGCACATCCAGTCGTTGTTAAGCGGAAAAAGGGCATGATGGACTGCAAGGTGACCATCCAAAACTTCGTTTTGGCAGCAAACAGTTTCAAAGCAGTGAAATCCAGAATGGGTCTGAAGTCCCCCGTTTTCTTTGTCACTGAAAAGAATCTGGAATAAATGCCTGATTCGGACTAGTCTGGTGGTGGTGGTGGTGGGGGGAGGGGGGGGGCAGACTGGATGACTTGTTTTTCAAGCAGCCAGGAGATCTCTATGACTGCTGCCTCCTGCTGACTAGGCAGAACATCCGGGAGAGTTCTCTTTGGAGTGGCGGGATGAAGAAATGGGATGGAATAACCTCTGGATATAATTTGAAACACACAACGATCATTTGTGATGGACTCTCAGGCTGTTAGGTGCAGAGAGACGACCCTCGACTGTCGCCAGAGTAGAGCAGTCAGGCAATCCCTCAGGATAGCTGAAAGGGCCTGTCTGGGAAAGAATCTCAAGACCCTTCGTTCGTCAGATGCCCACTGTCACATGGACAGTATCTGTCATTTCCCCTCTGCCCCTGGGGGAAGGTTCACCTTGAACTTCCTGGGAAGAGCCCTGAGACTTGCGAAAACACAACTTCTTACCCCCACGTTGGTTCCTAGAGTAGGTCTGTTGCTGGGTAGAGAAGAGGATTCCGATGGTCTTCCCCCGTCTTTCTCGCTCTGGGTAAAAGTATCACAAATGGTAGATCCAAACAAGATGGACCTGTCAAAGGGGGCATTTGTGAAAGACGCTTTGAAGGTTTCCAAAAAAAGCACAAAGTTGGAGCCAGGCATGTCGCCTAATGGCAATGCCCGACCCGGCTGCCCTCGAGGTGCCCTCAGAAGCATGAGAAAGTAACTGTATCAACATGTTCAAAATGGCTGTCAAGATGGTTAGTCAGGAGGAGAAAACCTTCTTCTCTTCCTCTGACATGGACCCCGGGGCAGAATCAGAGAGTTCCTTAGCCAGATCTCTCTGCTGTCTGGTGATGTGTGCCAAACAGCGCATGCAGAGCAAAGGTGGCTGAAGCGTAAACTCACTTCCCAAAGTGGTCCAGTGCCCTAGACTCCCTATCTGGAGGATGGACTGAGGAGCTCTCGAGTCAGTTTCTTCTTGATGGCCACTGCAACCACCATGGCACTGACTGGGGAGCCCTTGGACCAATGAGACCTGTCTAGGGGGCACTGGGCACCTTGTCCGGGCCCTTGGGAATGGTTTCAACCATGTCCAGTTCCTTCCATGCCCTGCAGAAGATGAAATCTACCAATGGATCCTCAGAGGGTGACACCCAAGATATAAAGGGCCCTGTGCCAAAAGCCTCAGGAATACAGACTCATCAGGGTTGGTTTATGGAAAGATAATCCACCTCCCTGATACAGGATCTCCATGATGTCTCTGAATGAGACATCAGGAGGTGATTTAGGGGACCCATCCCCCTCATCCAAGACTGTATCTTCCTTGAGAGATTCTGGGGGGAATCCAAGTGCCTCCTCTTGCACATATGCTTCCTAGGTGCCTCCTCGGGGATATTCCAGAGAGGACTTGGAAGTTTCAAGGGGTTCCTGAAAGGGGAACATTCTAGGGGGTCTGACAACAGGCTGTCCATGAGGAGGCAGGATGGATGACTCCAGACCAGAAACAGAAGGAGCAGGGACGGGCTCCAAGGAGGGAAGTGTTAAGATCCTCGAGGGAACCGAGAGGACCTTCTCCACCATCTTGAAGTCTGAAGGTGAGCAAACCCCAGAAAACAGTGCAGCTGGAGCCAAAGCTGCTGGAGTCAAAGCCTCCTGGACAGTCACTCCCAACTCCAAAGTGGAAGTCAGAGCCAAGCTTCCCAGCGTAGAAGCCCTGAGGAGAAGAGACAGCTCTGAAAGCCTCTTAGCCGATGCTGAAGGTACTGCTCCGACAGCTGTTAAGGTTCAATGACATTGGAGCCAAACCACTCAAGATAACCATTGGCACTGAGGTACAAGTGCCCGTTGATGCAGACACCTTAACACCGGAAAACATCGGGCCTGAGAACTCCGAAGCTTAGGGTCAGATCAGAGAAGGAGAGATCAGAAAAAATCCAGGCTGCTTGTTCACGGCTCTGGAGGAGGACGGAGTAGGCAAAATGCCAGCTGTATCTGAGCCTGGAGAAACATCATCCTGTCCACCTGGGCTTCAAACAGGCTCCGAGTGGACTGGACAGAGGATGCCACCGACCCATGCCTGGAATGGTGCCAAGGACTGAAAGGGATTGGGAACTTGGCATGGGAACTCTCCAGTTCCAGGTTAAAATGGGGTGACTGGAGTCTAGGAGAACTCTGTACCACTGCTGGCTGAGACTTAGCGAGCAGCTCGGCAGAGGAAGCCCAGTCACGAGACCACTTTGTATGCTGCACCTGCTTTTCGTTTATGGCCTGGACCTCTTCCCCAGGGGGTTTGAGCCCCAGAAGCAGAGGAGTGACCCAGAGAAGATCCAGTGGCTGAGGGCAAAAGACCTTTCAAAATCAACTTATTCCTCCTGTTGATAAGAACATGTTGATTAAAACCTGCATATATTGAAAAGGAGCAATCTAGATGGGCCGCCCCAAAGCACACCAAGCACAGAGTGTGGGCATCAGATAGAGGAATGTTATACCCACACTCAGTACACGTTTTAAACCCAACTGGCTTAGGAAGATGAGCCATAGGGTAGACATGCACACGCAGACACTCACAAAGAGAGAGAGAGAGGAAAGAAGAAGACAGAACTTATATATAAATATATATTTATATACACACACATATAAGAAGCGGAAAGTGCACCAATGTGAACTAGAGAAGAAGGGTAGGATGAGGATAGAAGAAAATTAAGGAAAAACACCTACTTTAACTGTAACCCTATCAGAAAACCCCCTGGAGAAGCTCAGAAAACATGATCCTGTGCTGTTCGAATGAGCAGCAAATGACATCTAGGCGGGTGGACGCAGAGCGGGGCATTATGGGTAGGAGAGGAGCTCAGATTCTGCTCAGATGCTGGTGAATACGGCAGAGTCAGATCCAAAGACCAAATGAAAAGAACTTCAGATCTCTTGTTTAGGGGACTCTGCATGTGTGGGTCAGGCATAATAAGGCAAATTCACTGTGAGGAGATTCACAAGGATTCAGTCTGAGGAGATTCAGAATAGCAGAGCATTACAAGAAGGAGGTGCAACTTCTGAACTGAAGATTCTCATATGTCAGCCTCGGATCAGACTGGAGATTCTCATATGTCAGCCTCGGATCAGACTGGAGATTCTCGTATGTCAGCCTCGGATCAGACTGGAGATTCTCGTATGTCAGCCTCAGATCAGACTGGAGATTCTCGTATATCAGCCTCGGATCAGACTGGAGATTCTCGTATGTCAGCCTCGGATCAGACTGGAGATTCTCATATGTCAGACTCGGATCAGACTGGAGATTCTCATATGTCAGACTCGGATCAGACTGGAGATTCTCGTATGTCAGCCTCGGATCAGACTAGAGATTCTCATATGTCAGACTCGGATCAGACTGGAGATTCTCGTATGTCAGCCTCGGATCAGACTGGAGATTCTCGTATGTCAGCCTCGGATCAGACTGGAGATTCTCATATGTCAGCCTCGGATCAGACTGGAGATTCTCGTATGTCAGCCTCGGATCAGACTGGAGATTCTCGTATGTCAGCCTCGGATCAGACTGGAGATTCTCGTATGTCAGCCTTGGATCAGACTGGAGATTCTCGTATGTTAGCCTCGGATTAGACTGGAGATTCTCATATGTCAGCCTCGGATCAGACTGGAGATTCTCGTATGTCAGCCTCGGATCAGACTGGAGATTCTCATATGTCAGACTCGGATCAGACTGGAGATTCTCGTATGTCAGCCTCGGATCAGACTGGAGATTCTCATATGTCAGCCTCGGATCAGACTGCATCCAATAACCCACTGGTTGAGATGGACAGAAAAAGACAAAATGGATCTATCATTACCATTAAGCACATAACTTTCATTTTTCATGGGTTTAGAGATTTTGAAGGTGAAGGTCACTAGTTTAAAAAGTACATGTAAAGGCTAAAAAGTGGTAGATGTGTTCAAATAATTCATAAAAAACAGTTAATCCATAGTACCAGACCACAACAAAAACCCCATCAGAGCTAGTGTTACCTGAGGTAAGGAAATACTGACAACTGTGTATTTATTCTCATAATTTTATTAACTTTTGGATGTGGAACTCAGCAAAAGTTAGAATGAAAGAGGAATATCTTCCTATGAGTACAAAAAAGCCTTTTAAGAACTCCTACCCACATTTCGCTAATCATCCACTTTAGATTAAAAGAAATGTAGTGAAAGAGCAGTTTGCAAGGATTTCCATGACATCAAAGGATGATGTCTTTATCGAGGACTATTTTTTTTTTTTTTTGAAAAGGGTACCCCACCAGTTTGGTGGGTATTACTGCACAAGTGGCTGCTAGGAGCCCCAATGATTTTGCACCTGCCCTTTTATGCGGTATGAATAGGACTAAGTATGAGATCACTGGGTCACAACACCCTGTGTCCCCCTGCCTAGGATTCTCCACTGATGTCAAGGCAAAACTAAATATTATTAGATAACACTGTCCTATTACAAAATTGAGTGGGGATGTAGGTAACAGATTTGACGTAGGACCCAGTCTGTTTTTAAATCTGACTTTAATATGAAACAGCTTTTTGAATCAATGACAAGGTTGGGGGGTAAACACTTGGTACCCTTCCGTATGTTTCTAGTGTAAGGCATGCAAGCAATGTTAGTTTATTAATACAGGCACTTTTGTGTCTGTAGGAGTAAGAGTACAATAATTGTGTTGAAAGGTCAGTCTAAGCATACCTCTCAACTTCTTAGAGCAAGAAGTCTGGACAAAGCCATATATAAAAGTGGGACAAAAACATGGACATTTTTTAAATATTAGTCTTACAAACTTAGAAAGTTGATAGAATAACAGGTTTTATATTAGCATGAATTTTCTGGAGGTTATGACGTCTGAAGCTCAAATGTCTTTCATTTATTTTCTAACTTAAATGTTTATTTGCCAGTAATTTGCCAGAAACCCACAATTTTATTAAAAACAGTCTAAAATGATGAGGCAAAAATCTGTACAGTTGATTGGTATGGTCTAAGGGAATGGTATATTATAGCAACCTTTTTATCCTTTTCTGCATTTTATATAGGAAAAACTTGACAAATGCCTCAAAGTACGGATTTATCAGCATGTTTATGGTATTAAAAACAGAACACAACAATGCCTTTGCTAGACAAGTGGAAATGTGTCCTGATTTTAATATGTTTGTCTTTTTTTAAGCTGGAAAAAGATAAACTCAGCCCCAGAGGTAGGGACTGGACTGATGTTATACCGAGACGGGAGTGACTCTGACAAATGACTGAACTCTGACCATCCTCCAGGTATTGAGGACACGCGCTCTACAGCCTGATTTAGAAATGCACAGAAATTAATATTAAGTAGCTGCATTTACATAACATATCATGCGACTGTTCATTATATAAGGAAGTATGACTGGAGTATTTATTCGTTCTGAAAAAGTCTATATTCTGAATAGACAACAGCCCTCAATTTTGTTAATAAAGGTTACTGTGTTGGACTGACTTTGCCTGATATTTTATTTACATTATAAATGTTATAACTTTCTCATTGCAGCACTTTTTGTACGGCTCCATAAACTGTGTTCAGTTCACAAATGTTTGTGACATATTACATGTTGACACCTATGGAAGCCTGCATGTCATAATTTCTTATTTTGCTTTTTTTCCATTTTGTTGTGTGCTCTGGGCTAAACTGAAGTGCACACATACACATGCACACATGCACACGTGGTGCTGATTTTTAAACATTCATATGTAAACACTTATGTCAGTGTGTAGAAGCTGTTGAGTGATTAAAAAAGTACAGTTTTGTACCTACCATAAATGTAGATGTTCGAGTGCTAATACAGCTGCAGTCATAACAGATGGGTTCTCCTGCCGTCAGGCGGGTCCTCGGTCGGCCGAATTCCAAAGTCTAGGTCTGGCGTCCATTGTCGTCGCTTCTTCCCTGACGTCAGAGCGACAGGGGTATAAAGGAACCAGCCGACGCCATTTTCTTAAGTTTTTCTTGCCCCAGATGTCAGGTGCCCCCAGAAGGAAGGCAATACATAAAATTGTGTAATCATGCAGTGAAATATAATCAAAATACAGTAGTTGCAAGCAAATACATCATAAATGAATACCCCAATCAGGATGTATGAGGATGTGTTGGCCTATAGGCCTGTCCCAAGAGGGGAAGGAGGGAGGGAAACCTGGACTGCAGCTGTATTAGCACTCGAATATCTACATTTATGGTAGGTACAAAACTGTACTATGTTCATCGTGCATACAGCTGCAGTCATAACAGATGGGTAGAATCCCAAAGCTAAGAAAGGGGTGGTAGGCACTAGGTGGAATTAGGAGGAGCCAAAATGCCCTGCAAGACTGCAGTGGCAAAGCCTGCTCTAGATTTTGAGTATAATGGAAGGTTGTAGTGTTTGGAGAAGGTATGCACAGAACTCCAAGTGGCTGCTTCCAAAATATCCTTGGTAGGAACTCCTCTGAGGAAGGCTGCAGAGGTGGCTGTGGCCCTGGTGGAATGAGTCCTAATGCCTGTAGGAACAGTTTTGCCATGAAAGGAATAGCAAAAGCGTATGCAGTGGGCTATCCATTTTGAGATTGTCTGTTTGGAAATTGGCTTCCCTTGAGCTCCTACCGCATAGGCCACAAAGAGCTGTTCTGATTTTCTGAAAGGCTTTGTTCTGTCCAAATAATAACGCAGTTGTCTGTGGATGTCCAAGGAATGTAGTAATCTCTCCCCTTTGTTTTGAGGATTAGGATAAAAAGTAGGTAAATGTATGGCCTGATTTAAAGCTACCCTGGATACCACTTTAGGCATAAAGGACGGGTTGGTTCGTAAGGAAACTCTGTCCCAATGGAAAATGATAAAAGGTTGGACGGCCATGAGAGCTTGTAGTTCTGAAACTCTACGAGCTGAGGTGATAGCCAGAAGGAAAGCTGTTTTCCAGGACAAATACTGCAAATCTGATGAGGCAGCTGGCTCAAAGGGAGGCAAGGTCAGTTTTTCCAGCATGAAATTAAGGTCCCAAGCAGGTATTGGTTGTTTTCTTGGAGGCCTTAAATTCTTAGCCCCTCTGAGGAACTGCCTTAGGAGAGGGTGAGAGAATAAAGGTGGATCAGTGTTGTATTCTGCAGAAATGGCTGATGCATGGATTTTGATGGAGGAGAAAGAAAGTCCACTGCTTAGCAGTTCAGTCAAATATTGTAGTATATGAGGTAAATTCAGTTTTCCAGGATCGTGGCCCTTTTTCTCATTCCAGACACAAAAACGTTTCCATTTTGCGGAGTAAGCTTTTCTAGTTGATGGCCTTCTGGCCTCCAAAATGACATCCTGCACCTCCTTGGAGAGTAGGGCCTATTGTGATGCTAAGGAATCTTCCATGCGGCTAGATTGAGTGTTTTTAGCTGGCTGTGAAGAGATTTGAAACTGTGCTGCGTCAGAAGAAGAGGCATTAGAGGCAGGGTCCATGGTGGGGAATGCGTCAGGCTCCTCAGGAGTGGGTACCAGTGTTGCCTTGGCCAGTCCGAAGCAATGAAGATCATCTTTGGTCTGTCTGCTTTGGTCTTTAATAGAACTTATGCACAGAACTCCAAGTGGCTGCTTCCAAAATATCCTTGGTAGAAACTCCTCTGAGGAATGCTGCAGATGTGGCTGTGGCCCTGGTGGAATGAGTTCTAATGCCTGTAGGTACAGTTTTGCCATGAAAGGAATAGCAAAAATGTATGCAGTGGGCTATCCATTTTGAAATTGTCTGTTTGGATATTGACTTTCCTTGAGCTCCTACCGCATAGGCCACAAGAAGCTGTTCTGATTTTCTGAAAGGTTTTGTTCTGTCCAGATAATAACGCAGTTGTCTGTGGATGTCCAAGGAATGCAGTAATCTCTCCCCTTTGTTTTGAGGATTAGGATAAAAAGTAGGTAAATGTATGGCCTGATTTAAAGCTACCCTGGATACCACTTTAGGCATAAAGGACGGGCTGGTACGTAATGAAACTCTGTCCTGATGGAAGATGATAAAAGGCTGGACAGCCATAAGAGCCTGTAGTTCTGAAACTCTACGAGCTGAAGTGATAGCCAGAAGGAAAGCTGTTTTCCAGGACAAATATTGTAAATCTGATGAGGCAGCTGGCTCGAAAGGAAGCAAAGTCAGTTTTTCCAGAATGAAATTAAGATCCCAAGCAGGTATTGGTTGTTTTCTTGGAGGTCTTAAATTCTTAGCCCCTCTGAGGAACCGTCTTAATAGAGGGTGAGAGAATAAAGGTGGATCAGTGTTGTATTCTGCAGAAATGGCTGAGGCATGGATTTTGATGGAGGAGAAAGAAAGTCCACTGCTTAGCAGTTCAGCCAAATATTGTAGTATTTGAGGTAAAATCAGTTTTCCAGGGCACTGGCCCTTTTTCTCATTCCAAACACAAAAACGTTTCCATTTTGCAGAGTAAGCTTTTCTAGTTGATGGCCTTCTGGCCTCCAAAATGACATCCTGCACCTCCTTGGAGAGCAGAGCCTGCTGTGATGCTAAGGAATCTTCCATGCGGCTAGATTGAGTGTTTTCAGCTGACTGTGAAGAGTTTTGAAGCTGTGCTGAGTCAGAAGAAGAGGCATTAGAGGCAGGGTCCATGGTGGGGAATGCATCAGGCTCCTCAGGAGTGGGTACCAGTGTTGCCTCGGCCAGTCCGGAGCAATGAGGATCATCTTTGGTCTGTCTGCTCTGGTCTTCAATAGGACTTTAGGCAGCAGAAGAAGAGGTGGGAAGGCATAAACTGCCATTGATGTCCAACTGGAAGAGAGAGCATCCACTCTCCAGGGCTTTGGATGGGAGATCCTTGAGCAGAATTTTGTCAATTGATGATTTTTGTGAGAGGCAAAGAGATCTATGTCTGGCCTTCCCCATTCTTGGATTATTTCTGTAAAAACTTTTGGATGCAACTTCCATTCGTGTGGATCCGTCATATTCCTGCTTAGGTTGTCTGCCAGTGTGTTTTCTTTGCCTGGCAAGTACTGTGCTTGTAGTTCCATTTGTAAGTCCATGGCCATGTTCCAAAGTGACATGGGCCAGTCTGCATAGGGGATAAGAATGTGTTCCTCCCTGCTTGTTTATGTACCACATAACTGTGGTGTTGTCTGTTCTTATCAATAGCTGACCTGGTTGTAGAAGGTCCTTGAAAGCTATAATAGCATTTATCACTGCTAGCATTTCTTTTTGATTGATGTGAAGGTGCTTTTTCCTTTTGGGTCCATTTGCCCTGAATGCACCGGTCTGTCATGTGCGCCCTCCAGGCGTAGTCCGAGGCGTCTGTTGTGATGACTTGATTTGCTTGAGGCTTGCTGAATGGAAGACCTGTGTTTGTTTGGCATGCTTGAGCCCACCACAGAAATTCCTTTTGCAGACATGGAATTAATGGTATTATTGTTTCCAAACTGTGGCTGTGTTGAGACCATATGTTTTTAGGTACCATTGTAGTTTTCTCATATGCAGCTTTGCACATGGGATTAGTAAGATGCAAGATGCCATGAATCCCAGAGCCTGCAGGATTTTCCTTGCAGTTAGCCTGGTGCAATTTGCCAGTGTTCTTAAATATTGGATTAGTTGCACCTGCTTTTCTGGCGTGAGGTAGGCCATCTGGGTGTTTGTGTCCAAATTGGCACCCAGGAAAATTATCTTCCGAGCGGGTATTAGTCTTGATTTCTCTTTGTTGACTGTGTATCCTAGAGAGTTTAATAACATGATTACATAAGCCAGATGTTTCAGAAGAATGTGCTTGCTGTCCGCTTGGATCAGGCAGTCGTCCAAATAAGGGTATATTTGTATCCCTTGAAGTCTGCAGTAGGCAATTACTGATGCCAGGCATTTCGTGAATACTCTGGGCGCAGTAGATAAGCCAAAGGGCAATGCAGAGAATTGATAATGGGTTGAACCTGCAAGAAATCTGAGGTATCTTCTGCAATTTTGTCTGATTGGGACATGCAGGTATGCCTCCTTGAGGTCCAATGTTACCAGCCAAGACTCCTTGCCCAGCATGGGAAGAAGTTGCTAGGAAGTGAGCATCTTGAATTTTGGTACGAGTAGAAATGTGTTTAGGATGGATAGGTCCAAAATAGGTCTCCAATCTTTTCCCTTCCTTGGTACCAGAAATAGTCTGGAATAAAAACTTTGACCTTGTTCGTGCGTAGGTACCTCTTGAATAGCTTTCATGTTTATAAGATCTGAAATTTGCTTTTGTGCCTCTGCCCTTTGATTGTGTGGCAGGTTTGGCATGCCTTTCATTTTTGGAAGGGTATGAAAATGGAATCTGTAGCCTCTGTTTATAATGTTCAGTATCCATTTGTCCTTTGTGACAATATGCCAATTTCTTGAGAATAGTGCCAGCTTTCCTCCTAAAGGGGCTGCCATTTGAGGCCTGGTTGGCATGCAAAGGGGAAAGTCATTGGTTTTGCTTTCTGAAAGATTGCGAGTTGTCCTCACCACCTCTTTGTGTAGGAGCTTGCCATTGTCTGCCTCTGTACGAGCCTTGTGTTTGCCCTCTGCCCCTCGGGCGCCTGTATCTGCCTCTTTGGGGTCTGTCTGTGGCAGGAAAGGACCAGTTTTTGGAAGGCCAATTTCTACTAAAACGTGGGGGTTGAACCTGCAGAAATTCTTTCACAGTTTGCATTGATTTAGCCTTTTCCTCCATTTTCCGTAATACATCCTCAGCATTTGCCCCAAATAGTACATCCTTTTGAAGAGGGGCGTCTAGTAATTTAGCTTTGACATGATCAGGCAAGGCTTGTTCCTTGAGCCAGGCATGCCTACGTATGACTGAGCCTGTAACAGCAGCTCTACATGAGGCCTCTAGAGCATCAAAACCACATTGTAAGGTATGTTTACCCACTTGTTCTGCACTATGCATCAAATCCTGCAACTCCTTCATGTCTGGTTGTTTAGGTTGCGACATTTTACTTTTCAATTGAGATAACAGAAATTGTTGGTATTTTAGCATATGAAACTGACAGTTTAAGGCCCTCATGGATAAGGTAGCCGAGGTAAATACCTTTTTTCCCCACCATTCTAAGGATCTGGAATCTCTCTCGGAAGGCAATGGGTTTTTGGCAATGGAGGCCTTAACTCCCTTGGGCCCCTGTGAGATGGTTTCTAGGTCAGCAGCATGGCTTTTGTAAAGAAATTGGTGCGAGTCAGGAACCCTGTAGTACCTGTCAGGTTTAACTGGAGCTGGAGGAAGAGAGTCCGGGTTAAGGCAGGCCTCCGAGTAAACATCATCTAGGATGTCCAGGGCAGGAGGAATAGCCAGAGGCCTGTGCTGGGGTAACAAAAGAAATTCCCTGAGCCTTTTCTTGGAATCTGAATAATCCTGGCCTTCCCAGTGGAAGTGTTCCCTTAAGGTATGCAGAGTTTCATCAAATGAGTAATCCTCGGGGAAGATACAGAAGGAATAGATTCCTCTGCATCAGAGTCTTCAAAAGGGGAGTAAGACTGTTCCTGATAATCAGAGTGCTCTGAAATAATGGAGCCCTGATCAGAGGAGGGGGAATCTTCCTCCACTCTGGGTCTTTTGTCCGGAGGTGTCTGAGAACCTCTGATTAGAGTAATTAAATCCTCAGCCATTTTAAGCATCTGTTTCTTAGGCATGGGGCCTGGAGATGGGCCCGGTGTAGCTGGTCTCTTAGGGTGCATGGTAGCTTTAGACTTGGTGAAAGCTTTGATGGAGAAATCAGAGGAAGGTCTGTAGACACCTTGAGTGGAGGTGGACCTGTCCACATTCTGTGTTTCAACGCCAAGCGTGGCTTCAGTATCTGTAGTCAGGGTGTGGGCCGAGGAGCCTGCGACCTCGGGTACAGGAGACACCGCCAAAGATGTGTCGTCGGTAATCAGGGGCTGCATAGGCGCCTCGCTGAAAACCAGACCATGTGTAGCCGGCTTTGGCGTGGTGTCGGTCCTTGTCTTTGCGTTTTTTAGACAAAACGGGAGTCGGAGTATCCGACGACATAGTATAGTTAAATGCTTTCCCAAAATAATGCTGGGCGAACTCCGCCCGACGCTTAATAGTGCGTCTGTTGAATGTAGCACAAAAGCGACAGACCGAGACGTTGTGGTCTGGGCCTAAAGAAGGTATACAGTGGGAATGGAAATCCTTATGCGGTATTTGCTTCCCACAAGAAATACAATTATTAACTTTGTCTGACATCGGTCTGAGGCAAGAAAAGTTTCCCCAACGGGGTACTTAGCTTTAAGAAGACTTCGGTTCCAAATTTTTCGTAATCTCAGGAGCTGGCCGACCGCACTTGCAAACTGCTTCTGCCGGCACCGCGGCAAGAAAGACTGAAGAAAATGGCGTTGGCTGGTTCTTTTATACCCCTGTCACACTGACGTCAGGGAAGAGGCGACGACAACCGATGCCGGACCTAGACTTTGGAATTCGGCCGACCGAGGACCCGCCTGACGGCAGGAGAACCCATCTGTTATGACTGCAGCTGTATGCACGATGAACATCATGAGGTTAACTGTCAGTGGTGCAACAGGCAGCACACTCACATATGGTGCACAAGGTTGTGGGTTCTATTCTCAAACCAAGCAGAAGGATTACTGACACTGTAGTGTAGCATAAGGGGGGTGTGTGCCTCCCTTGAATGTGCCATCCTTCAGCTGAGACTTTAATTCGAGGCCTCATCTGCCTGTGCTGGTGATAGCTCAGGTGGATGTAAAATATCACACAGCAACTATCACAAAGTGTAGCAGTAGTTCCCTGATGTCCTGGCCACATTTCCTCTAATAGTATAAATACCACCACATGTCTCCCCTGAAAAGAGGCTATTAGCCTAGTGGGACTAGCCTAGTTGGACTTAAAAAGAGTACAGTTTTGTACCTACCATAAATGTAGATGTTCGAGTGTATACACTGCTACAGTCATTACACTTGGTTATCCTGCCGTCAGGCAGTCCCGCAGTCGGCCAGAGTTCCAAAGTCTTGGTCCAGCGTCAGTTGCTGTCGCTTCTTCCCTGACATCAGTGCACCAGGGGTATACAAGATGCAGCCGACGCCATTTTCTTCAGTTTTTCTTGCCCCAGATGTCAGGTGCCCCCAAAAAGGTAGGCAATGTAAATTGCTAATAAAACATAGATAAGAAAAGCAATCAAAAACTTTCAGTTACCAGCAAATACTCCCCATAGGTAGCAAAGGGTAGAAGGCCTAGGTAAGTACCAGCAAGGAAGAGGGGAAGGAGGGAGGGTAACCTGGACTGCAGCAGTGTGAACACTCGAACATCTACATTTATGGTAGGTACAAAACTGTACTATGTTCATAGTGTTACACTACTGCAGTCATTACACTTGGGTAGAATCCCAAAGCTGAGGTTGGGTGGCTGGTTCTATAAGGCATTAGGGGTGGCTATAAGGCCCTGCAGCACTACAGTGGCTAAGCCAGCTCTGGATTTAGAGTAAAGAGGCAGATGGTAATGCTTGGTGAAGGTATGTACAGAACTCCAAGTTGCTGCTTCCAAAATGTCCTTGGTAGGTACTCTTCTGAGGTAGGCAGTTGAAGTGGCTGTTGCCCTGGTGGAATGAGACATAATGCTGTTAGGTACAGCTTTTCCATGTTGTGTATAGCAGAAACGTATACAGTGCTCTATCCATTTTGAAATGGTCTGTTTTGAAATGGCTTTTCCCTGTGCTCCTGCAGCATATGCTACAAACAATTGCTCAGTTTTCCTGAAAGCTTTAGTTTTGTCCAAGTAGAAGCATAACTGCCTGCGTATGTCCAAGGAATGCAGAAGTCTCTTCCCTTTATTTTGTGGATTTGGATAAAAAGTTGGCAAGTGAATAGTTTGGTTTAGAGCCACACTTGATACCACCTTTGGCATAAATGTAGGGTTTGTTCTTAAAGACACCCTGTCTTGGTGGAAAATGATGAAAGGTTCCACTGCCATTAGTGCCTGTAATTCTGAAACTCTTCATGCTGAGGTTATTGCCAGGAGCAGAGCAGTTTTCCAAGACATATTTTAAGTCTGCTGAGTTAGCTGGCTCAAAAGGAGGTAAAGTTAATTTTTTCAAGACAAAGTTGAGGTCCCAAGTTGGAGTTGGTGCTCTACGGGGCGGTCTTATGTTTTTAGCCCCTCTGAGGTACTGTTTTGGCAAAGGATTAGAAAAAATTGGTGGGTCTGTATTGTAGTGAGCAGAGATGGCAGAGGCGTGGATCTTAATGGATGAAAAGGAGAGGCCTTTGTCCAGCATTTCAGTTAAATATTGTAGTATCTGAGGAATATTTGGGACAAGAGGGTCAAGGCTGTGAGCCTGGTTCCAGGCACAGAATCTCTTCCATTTATCCGAATAGGCTTTCCTGGTGCTAGGCCTTCTGACCTCCGGAATGACATCCATAACAGTTTTGGAGAGAGGCATTGCTTGCTTGACTAAGGAATCTGCCATGCAGCCAGGTTTAAAGTCTTGAGCTGGCTGTGAAGTATCTGATTGTTTTGCAGAGTCAGAAGATGTGGGATTTGAGGCAAAATCCATGGTGGACCTTGTGCTAAGTTCTTTAAGATTGGGTACCAGTGCTGGCGTGGCCAGCCTGGGGCAATCAGGATCATCCTTGGCTTTTCTTGTCTGGCTTTTAGGAGTACCTTGGAAAGGAGAGGTAGTGGTGGGAAAGCATATACTTGTAGGTTTTTCCACCTGAATGAGAGGGCATCCACTTTCCATGCTTGTGGGTGGTAAGTCCTTGTGCAGAATTTCTGTAGCTGGCAATTAATTGGGGATGCAAACAGATCTATGTCCGGGCTCCACCATTTTTGTGTTATCATTCTGAATATTTGTGGATGTAATTTCCACTTGTGCGGATCCATGATGTTTCTGCTTAAGTCGTCTGCCAGAGTGTTTTTCTCTCCTGGCAGGAATTGTGCTTGCAGATGAACTTGATAGGTTAGAGCTGTGTTCCACAAGGTCATGGCTTGTCTGCAGACGGGATATGAATAAGTGCCCCCTTGCTTGTTTATGTACCACATAACTGTGGTGTTGTCTGTATTTAGTAGTTGTCCTGGATGCAGAAGGTCCTTGAAAGCTATAAGGGCATTTTGTACAGCTAGCATCTCTTTTTGATTGATGTGAAGATGCCTTTGTTCTGTGGGCCACTCGCCCTGAATACATTTTCCTGCCATGTGTGCTCCCCAGGTGTAATCTGAAGCATCTGTTGTCAGTGTTTGCCTGGCTGTGGGTTGACTGAAAGGCTGTCCCTTGTTGAGGTGAGAGGCTAGAGCCCACCATCGAACCTCCTGTTGAAGGCAAGGAATAAGTGGTATTACTGTTTCCAAACTGTGACAGTGTTGAGACCAGACACTCTATGTCCCATTGCAGTTTCCTCATATGCAGTCTGGCATATGGAATTAGTAGTACCCCAAGGCCTGCAGAATTTTTCTTGCAGGGAGTTGGGTTTTTGTTGCCATCAATTGGAAATATTGAGTCAGTTGTCCTTGCTTGTCTGGCGTGAGATAAGCCATCTGGGCAGTTGTATTTAAGCTGGCACCCAGGAATATTATCTTGTGAGGGCACTAGTTTTGACTTCTTTTCGTTTACTGTGTACCCTGGGCAAATTAGCAATCTTTTTACAAACTCCAGATGCTTTAGAAGAATGTCTTTGCTCTCTGCTTGAATAAGGCAGTCATCCAAGTATGGATAAATTTTAATTTCTTTTTGTCTGCAAAATGCAATTACTGGTGCCAGGCATTTTGTAAAGACCCTGGGCGCAGTAGATAAGCCAAAGGGCAGTGCAGAGAATTCGTAATGCATTGAACCAGCTGTGAATCTGAGGTATCTTCTGCAATTTTGTCTCATAGGAACATGCTGGTATGCCTCCTTGAGGTCCAAAGTTACGAGCCAAGCTTTCTTGCCCAGCATGGGAAGAACCTGCTGTAGTGTCAACATTTTGAATTTTGGAACATCCAGGTAAGTATTTAGAGAAGAAAGATCCAGAATGGGCCTCCAGGCTTTGTCCTTTCTGGGAACCAGAAAGAGTCTTGAGTAAAATCTTTGTCCTTGCTCTTGTGTTGGTACCTTTTGAATATCTCTCATGTCCATGAGTGCTGTAATTTGTCTTTGAGCCTCTGCCCATTGATTTGGTGGCAGATTTGGCATTCCTTTTAACCTTGAACGAAAAAAGCCAAACACCACAAATCCAATGGATATGGAAACGAAAAACAGCAAGAGCTCGTACACGGAGAGTATAAAATAAGTTTAATCCACAGTTAGTTAAGCGCTTTCGACTGGACACTTCAGTCTTCTTCAGAACTAATAAAAACATATTCCTAAACCGGTTTTTGGATGCTACTCGACCCCCAGGACTGAATGATTTTATAAGTATTAAACCCTTCTTGGTATTATCCTAATAGATATGTCACTCAACCTAGCTTTGTTTAAACAAAAATTGTGATGGCATGTTGAGTTCTTTTAATACATTAGTTGAAGAGTATTTATTTTATATGTAACTAAGTATATTATATGTAAGGTATTTATGTATTCCCTTTTAGATATTTATTATAGTAGATTAAATTGTTATATTTTCACTTGATATAATTGTATATATTTAACTTTCTTATATAAGAAGTTATAAATGAGTTCTTTAGTGAGAGAGGATGATATATTCTCACATTGTGTAAAATGAAATTGTGTCATACACCTTTTAAAGTTTTGGCGGGTTTTTCTACTAATTGATGTAATTATGACTATATAAACCTGTTTAGGAATATGTTTTTATTAGTTCTGAAGAAGACTGAAGTGTCCAGTCGAAAGCGCTTAACTAACTTATTTTATACTCTCCGTGTACGAGCTCTTGCTGTTTTTCATTTCCATATCCATTGGATTCCTTTTAACCTTGGCAGAGTGTGAAAGTGGAACCTGTAACCTTGAGATACAATATTGAGAACCCATTTGTCTTTGGTGATCATATGCCAGTTGTGAAAGAAAAGTGCTAGTTTTTCCCCCAAGGGGGCTGCCAAGAGAGAAGTGCTTGGCAGCTGTAGTGGGAAGTCATTGGGGCTGTTTTTTTATAAGGTTGAGGCCTGTCTTCCCCTTCTTTCTGGGTTTTTAGCACCCCATTGTCGAGGCCTGTAAGAACCTTGTGGCTGACCTCTGCCTCTTGGACGTCTGTAACTGCCCCTTTGAGGTCTGTCTGTAACTGGAAAGGACCAATTTTTTGTTGGCCAATTTCTGCTAAAACGAGGAGGTTGAACCTGTAAGAAATCCTTCACCGTTTGCATAGATTTTGCCTTATCCTCCATTTTCTTTAATACCTCTTCTGCCTTACCTCCAAATAAAACATCCTGCTGCAAAGGTGCATCCAATAATTTTGCTTTAACATGATTTGGTAAAGTCTGTTCTTTTAACCAAGCATGCCTTCAAATGACAGACCCTGTAACTGAGAACTTAACTTCAGCTGAAAAATTTTGTCTCAAAGAGTTGACTATGACAGACAAATACAGGGTTATGAAACCCGACAAGGGAGGAGGAGTTGTTATTATGTCTAAAACTAATTACTTGAATAAAATGACTGTTATGTTGAGTGATAAAGTACAGTTTTGTACCTACCATAAATGTAGATGTCCGATAGGAATGCATCTGCAGTCCTTACAAATGGGTTGTCCTGTCGTCAGGCAGCCCTTCAGTCGGCCGGATTCCAAAGTCTGGGTCTGGCTTCGGCTGGTGTCGCACTTCACCCGACGTCATAGCTGCAGATATTCGGGTATAAAGGCATCAGCCGACGCCATTTTCCTCAGTGTTTCTTGCCCCAGATGCCAGGTGCCCTCTAGGAAGGCTAAATTTGGATAAATACCAATGATTCCAAATAGTAGAGAGCAACCACAAAAAATAAGCATGTATGTACATATATACAAACAAATACACCATAATAGATCCCCCCCAGCTAGCTATAAGATGGGCAAATACCCTAGGAGTACCACAGTGGGGAAGGTGGGTGTGACTGCAGATGCATTCCTATCGGACATCTACATTTATGGTAGGTACAAAACTGTACTATGTCCTTCAAGGATGCATCTGCAGTCCTTACAAATGGGTAGAATACCATAGCTAAACTAGGGGAGGGGGAAAAAAGAAATTATGGTGTAGTTAGGATCCCTTGCAACATAGCAGTGGCAAAACCTGCTTGGGATCTGGAGTATAAAGGTAAATTATAATGCTTGGCAAATGTATGCACGGAGGTCCAAGTAGCAGCCTCTATAATGTCCTTGGTGGCCACTCCTCGTAAGAAAGCTGTGGTAGTGGCTGTAGCCCTTGTAGAGTGAGGCCTGATGTTATCTGGAGTTTTCTTTCCATGGTAGGAGTAACAAAATCTAATGCAATTTCCTATCCACTTGGAGATTGTTTGTTTTGAAATTGCTTTTCCTTCCTTCCTGTTGCATATGCTACCAGAAGCTGGTCAGTTTTCCTATTGCTCTTGGTTCTGTCCAGGTAGTAGCGTAACTGTCTATGCACATCCAAGGTATGTAGCAGTCTTTCTCCCCTGTTCTGTGGGTTGGGGAAGAAGGTAGGTAGGTGAATAGCCTGATTTAAAGATACTCTGGATACCACCTTAGGCATGAATGTAGGATTAGTTCTCATGGACACTCTATCTTGATGGAAGATCAGGAAGGGTTGTACTGCCATTAATGCCTGTAGTTCAGATACCCTTCTTGCTGAAGTGATTGCCAGCAGGAAAGCAGTCTTCCATGATAAGAATTGTAATTCTGCTGTTGCTGCTGGTTCGAAGGGGAAGTGTCAATTTCTCTAGCACAAAGTTCAAGTCCCATGTTGGCAATGGCGGTTTCCTTGGAGGTTTTACATTTTTAATTCCTCTTAGAAACTGCCTTAGCAGAGGGTGTGAGAATACTGGGGGATCCAAGGTGTATTCTGCTGAGATAGCTGATGCATGTATCTTGATGGAAGAATAGGACAGGCCTGTGTGGAAGAGCTCTGCCAAGTATTCCAAGATGCTGGCTATGCTTATCAGTGACACATCTTCTCCCCTTGCAGTACTCCAAATGAGAAATCTTTTCCATTTTGCTGCATAATTTTTTCTTGTTGAGGGTCTGCGCGCCTCAAGCATAATGTCTTTAACCCTTTGGGATAAACTTGGGTTAATTGATCTTATGTGATGTTCCAGGCAGTCAGCTGCAGAGTTTTCAGGTTTGGATGCAGGATGTTGTAGTTGTTCTGTGTTATCAGTAATGGAACCAGGGGTAGTGTCCATATCAGTTCCCGAGATAGGCTCCTTAGTAATGGGTACCAATGTTGCCTTGGCCAGTCTGGAGCTATCAGAATGATCCTTGGCCGGTCCTCTTTGATCTTCAATAGCACCTTGTGCATCAAAGGAAGTGGTGGGAATGCATATGCTGACAGGTTTTCCAACTGAAAGATAGAGTCCACCTTCCATGCAAGTGGGTGGTACATCCTCGTGCAGAATTTCTTTAGCTGGTGATTGTGTGGAGATGCAAATAAGTCTATTTCTGGGAGTCCCCATCTCCTTGTGATGGCCTTGAAGATGTCCGGATGCAGCATCCATTCGTGGGCATCCGTGGTAGTTCTGCTTAATATATCTGCTAGAATGTTTTCTTTTCCTGGTACGAAAACAGCTCGTAAATGAATGTTGTAGCTCAGAGCCACATTCCATAGGTCTAGTGCCATCCGGCATAGAGGGTATGAGTGTGTGCCTCCCTGTTTGTTGATGTACCACATTACTGTGGTGTTGTCTGTCCTTATCATCAGATGACCTTGTAGGAGAAATGGTCTGAATGACTGGATTGCCAATTTTACTGCCAGCATTTCCTTTAGATTTATGTGCAGGTGTAGCTGGTCTTGTGTCCATAAGCCTTGTATGCACTTGTCCAGCATGTGGGCCCCCCAACCGAGGTCTGAGGCGTCCGTCGTGATGGTTTGGCTTGGTTGAATGTTGTAGAAGGGCAATCCTGTGTTTGATTGGCAGGCCTGAGCCCACCATAGGAACTCTTGCTTCAGGCAGGGGATTATAGGAATCTTGGTTTCTAGGCTGTGCTTGTGTTGAGACCATACATTTTTTAGGTACCACTGTAGCTTTCTCATATGCAGTCTGGCGTGAGGAACCAGTATTATGCAGGATGCCATGAAGCCCAGGGCTTGCAGTACCTTTCTTGCTGTCAGATGATTCTGCTTTGTTAATGCCAAGAAGTAGAGAGGTAATTGCTTTTGCTTTTCTAAAGTTAGAAATGCCATTTGTTTTGAAGTGTCCAGTTCTGCACCCAAAAAGGTTATTCTCTGGGATGGTATCAGCATTGACTTTTTTATATTGACTGTATATCCCAGGGCTTGTAGCAGGTACATGACTCTTTGTAAGTCTTCTGTTAGTTTGTTCATGTTGTCCGCTTGTATAAGGCAGTCGTCCAGGTAGGGGTAAATTTGTATTCCCTGAAGCCTGCAATGAGCAATTACTGATGCCAGGCATTTCGTGAACACTCTGGGCGCAGTAGATAAGCCAAAGGGCAATGCTGAGAATTGATAATGCTCTGATCCTGCAAGAAATCTGAGGTATCTTCTGCAATTTTGTCGTATGGGAACGTGCAGGTATGCCTCCTTGAGATCTAGAGTTACCAGCCAAGACTCCTTGCCCAGCATGGGAAGAAGCTGCTGTAAAGTCAGCATTTTGAATTTTGGGACAATGAGAAATGTGTTTAAAGCGGTCAGGTCGAGAATAGGCCTCCAGTTCTTCTCTTTTCTTGGTACCAGGAAAAGTCTGGAGTAAAATCCCTTTCCTTGTTCCATAGATGGTACCTTTTCCACGGCTCTCATCCTTAACAATTGAGATATTTGTTTTAGAGCTTCTACCTTTTGATTTGGTGGTAGGTTTGGCATTCCTCTCTTTCCTGGTAGAGTATGGAAATGAAACCTGTAACCTTGGTTTACAGTTTGCAAGATCCACTTGTCTCTTGTGATGTAATGCCAGTTTTTTGAAAATAAAGCTAGCTTTCCGCCTAAGGGTGCTTCTATTTGTTCCCTGGTAGGGGGTGCCAGAGTCAAGTCACTGTGATTGTCCTGATGCAGTGGTGGTGGCTGCGCCCGTGCCTCGCTGGTTGTTACCCTGCCACTGGCGTCCCCTGTAGGTACTTCTGGATTGGTTTCTGCCCCTTGGTCTTCTATCTCTGCCTCTGTGGGCTTTACAGGAGTCTGGAAAGGACCAGTTTTTGGAGGGCCAGTTCCTGCTAAACCTTGGAGGTTGGACCTGTAAGAAATCTTTCACTGTTTGTACAGATTTTGCTTTCTCCTCCATCTTCTTCAGTACCTGTTGTGCAGGTGGACCAAATAAATTAGCCTTGTCCATAGGAGCATCTAATAGCTTTGCTTTGACATGGTCCGGTAAGGTCTGCTCTTTCAACCATGCATGCCTTCTGATAACTGTGCCAGTCATGGCTGATCTAAAGGAAGCCTCCAGTGCATCATAGCCGCATTTTAAAGAATGGTTACTAACTTGCTGAATGTTGTCTACCATTTCCTGAACATACTTCTTATCCAAAGGTTCATCAGAGGACAGTTTTTTAGTTAACTGGTCTAGCATAAATTCTTGATATTGTATCATATGAAATTGACAGTTCAAGGCTCTAGCTGACAGAGTAGCAGAAGTGTAAACTTTTTTACCCCATCTCTCTAAGGACCTGGATTCCCTTACAGAGGGAGGGTTTTGCAGAGGCAGATGCTACAGCCTTAGGACCCTGGGAGATAGTCTCGGATCTGCTAAAGGAGCCTTGTATAAATGGTGATGTGTCCGGGACCCTGTAGAACCTATCGGGCTTAACAGGGCCGGAGGTAAAGAATCAGGAGCAGTGCAAGCATCATTAAATGCATCATCTACAACAGAGAGAACTGGAGGTATAGCTAAAGGCCTATGTTGAGGTAAATGTAAAAAGGTTCTAAGCCTTTTCCTGGAGTCTGAAAAATCTTGGCCCTGCCACTGAAAATGTTCCCTCATGGCATGCAAGGTTTCCCCAAAGGAAAATTCCTCAGGTGGAGAGGCAGAAGGGATGGACTCTTCAGCATCAGAGTCTTCATAAGGGGAATAAGGAGTCTCTGGAGGGTCTGTATTTTCTGGATCATCAGAGGAATCATCTGTGGACACTGTCTCGGGGGGCTCTGCTCTAGGCCTCTTCTCTGGAAGTGGATGAGAGGCCCTGTCTGGATGAGGTTGGGATTCCCGGATTAAAGAGATAAGATCCTCTGCCAAAGAAAGCATTTGAGAACTGGAAGTGGGCCTGTGAGAGGGGGTCTTAACAGGCACAGTCTTTGTAGCTTTAGCTGCTTTAGCCCTAGCAAAGGCCTTAATGGACATGGCTGCGGGAGGCCTAGCAGCTCCACGTGCAGGAGTTGAAGTATCCAGGGAATAGTGTCAGATAAATCCTGAGAAATCACAACAGCAGGTTGATTTCAGAACAGACTCCACGAGGTTAGAAACCCTCGTAGAAGGTCTGTTTTCGGCAGGAAGAACCACTTGCTCGGTTTCAGCCGAAACCGAGACACTTGGCTTTAACCGTGGTTTCGGCGAAACCGCGGACCGCGAGTGTCGGTCCTTTTGCGCTTTTGGAGATTTGCGAGTCGGAGGATCCGACGGCATAATAAGCGAAATCAGAGCGAAAAACTGCTCAGCGACCGACGCCTAAGCGTCCGTCGGTTAAAAGAAGCACAGGCTAGACAAGCTGCTACGCCGTGGTCTGGGCCTAAGCAAGGTAAGCAGTAAGAGTGGAAATCTTTATGAGGTATTTGTTTCCCACAAGTTAAACAGTTATTCACTTTTTCTGACATCGGCTGAGGCAAGAAAGAGTCCCCAACGGGTACTTAGCTTTTAGTAGTCTTCGGAGTAGTATTCGGTAGTAGTAATCTCTGGTTCTGACCGACCAGCACTTGCGAACAGCTTCTGCTTCGCCACGCCGCAAGAAAGACTGAGGAAAATGGCCGGCTGATGCCTTTATACCCGAATATCTGCAGCTATGACGCCGGGTGAAGTGCGACACCAGTAAGCCAGACCCAGACTTTGGAATCCGGCCGACCGAAGGGCTGCCTGACGACAGGACAACCCATTTGTAAGGACTGCAGATGCATCCTTGAAGGACATCAAAACTTATGAAAAAGTGTTTAAACACGAGATGCATAGGGCATATACTAAAGTGGATTGGCAGCTGTATGAATTTTTGATGGATGGAGTTATTAGTAAAGAAGAATATAAACAGTCAAGTACCCTATTACTCCATCCATCTTTGGTATTCCTAAGATACATAAGGATACCAACAATCCAACATTTAGACCTATAGTATCTGCTAAAGGGTCCAAAACTGAGGCTATTGCCTCATTTATAGATGTACATTGTAAGGAGACGTTAAATCAACTACCACATATACTGAAGGACTCTTGGCATTGCCTTGATAAAGTAAGAGAACATTTTGTGAATATTTACCCTGACATGATTATGGTCACCATTGATATTGTAATTTTTTTTACTGTGATACCTCATAAACTTGGGTTAGAAATGTTTGAGGCCAGTCTTTTGAAGTTTAGTGGAATGCATCATGGTAAATGTAAACTTTTAGTGGAATTTATGGAAATAGTACTTGAAAACAACTATATTTATATCAATGGTGAATATTTCAGACAAAGTACGGGGTGGCCATGGGAGCAAGATGTGCTCCTATTTATGCCAATTTAGTGTTAGCACCTTGGGAAACACAACACGTTTTTGAATCAAGTTACTGGTCAAACATTGCTTTATATCTGAGATACCTGGACGACATTCTTATTTTTTGGAAAGGCAATAGAGAACAGTTATTTGAATTTGAAAATTTTCTTACAACAACATCAACCTTTTTAAATTTTACTAGTAATATTTATGTAAATAATTGTGAATACCTGGATATATTATTTTATAACAACAATGATGTGATAGAATCAAACATATTTAGAAAGAAAACTTATTCCAATTCATTTTTGCACTTTAACTGTTGCCATCCTTACTATCAGAAAAGGAATTTAGTTAAAGGACAGATGGTCAGGCTCTCTCGAATTATAAGTGATGATGCAATTTTTTATTTGGAGATTGAAAAACTTTTTAATATGTTTTTAGACAGGGGGTATCCTAATGAACTTTTAAGTAATATTAGAAATGAGATTTATGTAAAAAGAAACTGTTTATATACACCTATAATTAAGTTTGGATTAGACAACACTATAGTTAAGAGTAATGACAAAAACAGAAAGGACAATTTCATAATACCCTACAATGAAACATCATTCAAGATAGTAAATATTATGTGAGAGACCTGGACTAGTGTCTTTATAAACAAGACTGAAATAACAGACATTATAGGTAGTTGCCCTAAGGTCACCTACAGTAGAGGTATGAATTTGAAAGAGCTTTTTGAGACAGGTACTAATAATGACATGTATAAAATGTCCAGGATGAGCAAATGTGGTACATGTAAAACCTGTAAGTACATTAATGATGGACCATATGTTGCTATTAATAATTATGGAAAAACAATTAGGTGTCCCGGATACTGTAACTGCAACACCAGAATGGTGGTTTATCTAGCCACTTGTTCGTCCTGTTCAGCATTCTACGTAGGAAAGACCATTAGGAAGTTAAGGGAACGCATAGTCAAACATATTAGAGATATAAAAAACGAAAAAAGTACTAGTTCCCTATAAACGCATAGTCAAAAATGTCTAAACTTTAAGAGATTTTTATTTTTTGTGATAGATAGAATCACATTTAATAATAGTAAAGGAGGTGATAAGACCATATTAGAGGCAAAAGAATGTCTATGGCAGCTGAGACTAAATACCAGCACTATACCAGGTACTAATGAGCATATATCTATAGCTAGTATATTAAAACATAGGTCATATTTCATTTCAATTGGGCTAAAATAATTATAGTTAAATACAGCATAGTTAATTATATGCAATTTTTAGTTCATGATTTGTATATTTTATTACTATAGACATTTATTAATACACACAATGTTCATTCACACATTATATAGTAACATATATATACTTTAACATATATTGTTTAGTAATTAATTCACATTTAATAGTGCATTTTATAAATTCTTTAGTTTATCAATTCATTAGTTATTTATGTATTTTGGTATAGGATATTGTGTTAAATATTCGCGTACATTTTAACAATAAAAAGTTTTAAAATTATATATAGGGAGCATTTAAAAGTTTTAAAAGTTTTGGAATAATAAATGTATGAATTTTAATGATTTCTATGTTTACAGTTACAAATATGGTATTTTACATAAGTTTTTAATAACAAATTATTTGTTGTTATTTTGTATTGGTATGATGACACCTTAGCAGTTTCTAAAAGTTTTTAATGGAATGAGTTGTTAATTAGGCGTTGTGATGTAAGTATTAACATCAACTCTCTAATTTATCAATTATTCAAGTTGTTATATATACGGAAGTTAGTATGTGAATTCTTTAGTACTTTGATGATGCCCAGAACATGTATGGGTGAAAGCGCTTAGTACTTTTTATTGTTTTTGTTTGTTGGTTACTATCACTAAACTGGTTTTCAGCAGTCGATACTGAGTTGCCCGTTTCAGACCCTGTAACTACTGCTCTACAGGAGGCCTCTAAGGAATCAAAACCACATTGCAAAGTATGTTTTCCCACTTGTTCAGCTGCATGCAATCAATCCTGCATTTCCTTATAGTTAGGAGGATCTGAATTCGGAAGCATTTTTTGTTTCAACTGAGACATCAAATATTGCTGGTATTTAAGCATGTGAAACTGGCAATTTAAGGCCCTCATTGCTAAAGTTGCAGATGTATACACTTTCTTCCCCCATCTGTCTAATGCCCTGGAATCTCTGTCAGGGGGGACTGGATTTTTTGCTGTAGAGGCCTTTACCCCTTTGGGACCCTGGGAAATAGTTTTAGTGTCAGCAACAGGGCTTTTATAAAGAAATTTGTGAGAGTCAGGGACTCTGTAGTATCTGTCTGGCTTAACTGGAGCAGGAGGTAAGGAATCAGGATTTAAAGGATTCAGAATACACATCATCCACAATATCTAACACTGGCAGAATAGCAAGGGGTCTGTGTTGAGGTATTAAAAGGAAATCTCTGAGCCTTTTCTTGGATTCTGAATAATCCTGGCCCTCCCAATGGAAATGCTCCCGCATGGTATGTAAGGTTTCCCCAAAGGAGTAGTCCTCTGGTGGAGAGGCTGAAGGAATTGCTTCCTCACCATCAGAATCCTCATAAGGGGGTAAAGAGTATCCTTGGTCTGAGGATGAATCTGAAGAGATGAACACCTGGTCGGATGAGTCATAGTCTGCATCCTGTCTAGGCCTTTTATCAGGAGGAGGGTGGGACCCCCTGATCAGAGTAATTAAGTCTTCGGCCATTTTGAGCATTTGTTTCTTAGGCATGGAGGCCTGTCCTGGTGAAAGTGGAAGTTGCTTCTTTGTTTTTAAAGGGGTTTTAGACTTAGCAGAAGATGTAATGGTTAGCTGAGTAGGTCTGAAAACACCCTCTGAAGGGTTAGTCTCGGTAGGCCATAAATCTGGTGTATCCGAAGGCCCAGCCATCTCCACGTGGGAGTCAGAGGCGGCCTGTGGTTCCAAAGAAGCGGTCATCAGGGGCTGCGAAGGCGCTTGCTGAAAACCGGAGAACCAGCGACTAGCCTAGAAGAGACTTCGTCGTCAGTTTTGGGCCTCGGATGCCTGTCCATTATCTTTGCGCTTTTTGTGTATCCCGGTCGTCGGTTGTTCCGACGGCAAGGTGTAATTGAATTTTCTGCCAAAATAATGTCGGGCAAAATCAAACCGACGTTTAATAGTGCGCTTGTTAAACCTAGCACAAAACCGACAACCTGTGACGTCGTGGTCTGGGCCTAGGCATGGGATACAATAAGAATGGAAATCCTTATGAGGTATTTGCTTCCCACAAGAAATACAATTATTAACTTTTACTGACATCGGTCTGAGGCAAGAAAAAGTTTCCCCAACTGGGTACTTAGCTTTATAGAAGACTTTGGTTCTGAATTCTGAATGAAAATCTCAGGAGTCGGCCAACTGGCACTTGCGAACTGCTTTTGTATCGGGCACCGCACGGCAAGAAAGACTGAAGAAAATGGCGTCGGCTGCATCTTGTATACCCCTGGCACACTGACGTCAGGGAAGAAGCGACAGCAACCAACACCGGACCAAGACTTTGGAACTCGGGCCGACTGCGGGACTGCCTGACGGCAGGATAACCCAAGTGTATTGACTGCAGCACTGTAACACGGTGATCATCATAAAACAGGTTTAAATATAAATACCATCAAAAAGCTGTTGATCGTTATTGCTTTATGCGCCTCAGAAAATAAACTAACCGTATGAGAAACAACCTGCACTGTCGCACTCTATTAAATACATATACATGCATACATACACACATGCATACAAATATTTCAAGCACAGGCATTAAAGGCCTTCTAGCTTACATATTTACCAAAACACTTGTTCCCATAACAAGTGTCCAGGCTATTCTTAAAAATATCTAAACTAGTACTTGCTTTAATGTAGTTTGGTAGTCTTCCGGCCCATCAGCTACTCTGTCAGAGAACCAGTTAGTACACTTCACATTCCTATAGAATATTCTACATAGGTTTTCTGATGAGTCTCTAGTATTTTTTGAAGATCCCAAACATTTCCAGAGGTAGTTGTGTCTAAATGCCCTATATACTCTGGTGTCATTCTAAGGGAATCCAGTATCTGTCTGCCTGGGATGACATGATCGACAGACCACGCTGCTTTGCCAAAGATGGCCTGCACCTGTTGCCCTTGTGATTCCGGATACTGGCAAAGGCTCTTGCCACCCCTATAGTGCTTTTTTAGGCAAGGTTCAAATGACAAATTCACCACCGTAACAGGTACAAGCAAGCAAAATCTGAGGGTAATACTACTCAATGCTAGAAGTCTAAACCTCAAAATGCACTCACTCGAGGCACTCCTTAAAATGGAGAACATCGACATCTGTGCAGTGACAGAGACCTGGTTCAAAGCTCCAGAGAGCACCCCTGCATTACCAGGCTATAATTCATACCACACCTTTCGGTCACCAAACCTGGACCGAAACACTAAAGGTGGAGGCGTGTCCATATTCATTAAGGATATCCACACCTCCAAGCTAGTTGCTCAGCATAATGCATCCGAGATTAGCCAAGTGCAACTAACTCTGGGCAAAACCACAATTCAGATTATAGCTTGCTACAGACCCCACCCCCACCATGCCCAGGGATTCCTGCTCCTCTTTTCTTGATACACTGGAAAATATTAAGGTACAACCCAACACCCTAATAATGGGTGATTTTAACTACCCCACCATTAACTGGGAAAACTACTTGTGTACCAACTCTTTTGCTCAACGTTTTCTGGAAATCATCAATTCCAACGCCTTGGATCAACTTATCCACACCCCCACCAGGGGCAGCAATATCCTCGACCTGGTCATCACCAACATGGGTGACTGGTGTTCCATACCAGATGTCAGCTCCTCGTTGGTCAGATCCGACCACAAGCTAATCACCCTACACATACACATCCCGCTCCCACCCCCCATTAGGAAAACAACTAAAAAATTTCTCCAAAGCCAACTTCACACTTCTTAAGACAGAAGTGGTAAACTTCACGACACCCATGCAGATGGACAATAGAGGTACGACTGCTGAATCCTACACAAATGCACTTTATAAGCACTTACACGAGTGCATGGATCGTGCTATCCCTAACAGAACCAAGATGTATCCTCCAAAAAAAGGAAGCCAATCTGGTGGTCTTCTGCCATAAACAAACTCTACAACAGAAGAAAGAAACTGTTGCAAAAAAGAGTAAAATCCCATGACTGGAGGAACTCCCTGGTCAGCCTCAGTAAGAAGCTGAGATCCCTCATAAAATCATCCAAAGCTAGTTATGAAAACAAAATTGTCACTGATTCCAAAGACAACCACAAAGCATTCTATAGCTATGTCAAGAATCTCAATGGCAGCACTCAGATCTGCTCCGAGTTACAGCACAATGACACTAAATATACAGAACCAACTGATATTGCCAATATCCTGGCAGATAGGTTCAGTGCTAGCTTTACCCGCCCCCTAAAGACCCCATTTTATACCAGAATAATGCAAAGTTCCTGCAATCATGGCTGCACAGGTAAAAAAGTACAGTTTTGTACCTACCATAAATGTAGATGTTCGAGTGTTCACACTGCTGCAGTCATCACACTTGGGTTATCCTGCCGTCAGGCGGTCCCGCAGTTGGCCAGAGTTCCAAAGTCTTGGTCCGGCGTCGGTTGCTGTCGCTTCTTCCCTGATGTCAGTGCGCCAGGGGTATATAAGAGGCATCCAACGCCATTTTCTTCAGTTTTTCTTGCCCCAGATGTCAGGTGCCTCCAAGTAGGTAGGCAACACATATTGCTAATACAACATGTAAAATGAATCAAAGGAATACATTCAGTTACAAGCAAATACACCACAAAGGTTGTACAGAATAGAAAAGGTATAGAAAAGTTCAGCTAGGTCAGAGGGGATGGAGGGAGGGTAACCTGGACTGCAACAGTGTGAACACTTGAACATCTACATTTATGGTAGGTACAAAACTGTACAATGTTCATCGTGTTACACTGCTGCAGTCCTCACACACGGGTTGAATCCCAAAGCTAAGGATGGGTGGTGGAACTAAACATGGTTTGGAGAGGCTAGTAGGCCCTGCAGAACTGCAGTGGCAAAGCCAGCTCTGGTTTTAGAGTATAGAGGTAAGTGATAGTGCTTGGTGAAGGTGTGCACTGAACTCCAAGTTGCAGCCTCCAAAATATCCTTGGTTGGTACCCCTCTGAGGAAGGCTGTTGATGTTGCTGTAGCCCTGGTGGAATGGGGTCTGATGTTAGCAGGCACAGGTTTCCCATGGTGTGTGTAGCAGAAACGGATACAATGTCCTATCCATTTTGAAATGGTCTGTTTTGAGATAGCCTTTCCTTGTGATCCTGCAGCATAAGATACAAAGAGCTGGTCAGATTTTTTGAAAGCCTTAGTTTTATCCAAGTAGTAATGTAATTGTCTGTGAATGTCCAAAGAGTGTAGGAGCCTTTCCCCTTTGTTCTGGGGGTTTGGATAAAAGGTGGGCAAATAAATGGTTTGGTTTAGGGCCACACTGGATACCACCTTTGGCATAAAGGAAGGGTTAGTTCGTAAAGAGACTCTGTCTTGATGAAAAATGATGAAAGGCTCCAATGCCATTAGGGCCTGTAGCTCTGAGACTCTTCGTGCTGAAGTTTTTGCTTGCAGCAGGGCAGTTTTCCATGACCATGATAGGAACTGTAGATCAGCTGTGAAAGCTGGCTCAAAGGGCGGTAGTGTAAGTCTTTCCAAAACAAAGTTGAGATCCCAAGTTGGTGTTGGTGCTCTCCGGGGCGGTCTTATGTTCTTAGCCCCTCTGAGGAACTGTCTTAGTAATGGATGTGAAAATATAGGAGGATCTGTGTTGTATTGAGCTGAAATAGCTGAGGCGTGGATCTTAATAGATGAGAAGGAAAGTCTTTGTGCAACATCTCAGTTAAATATTGAAGAATCTGAGGAATATTTGGGACAAGGGGATTCTGGCCTTTAGCCTGGTTCCAGGCGCAGAATCTTTTCCATTTGTCTGAATAGACTTTCCTGGTGCTGAGCCTCCTGGCATCCAGAATGACATCCATCACAGCTTTAGAGAGAAGTGTTGACTGGTTGTTTAGGCAATTTGCCATGCAGCCAGATTTAAAGTCTTGAGCTGGCTGTGTAGAATCTGATTGTTTTGCTGAGTGAGCAGGTGAGGAATTGGAGGTAAAATCCATGGTGGGCCTTGAGCCATGTTCCTTAGTATTGGATACCAGTGTTGGCGTGGCCAGTCTGGAGCAATGAGCATCATTTGTGGCCTCTCTAATATGGCTTTCAGCAGCACCTTTGCCAGAAGAGGCAGTGGAGGAAAGGCATACATTGTTAATGTTTTCCAACTGAATGAGAGGGCGTCCACTTTCCAAGCTAGTGTGTGGTATGTCCTTGTGCAAAATTTCCATAGTTGGAGGCAAACAGATCTATGTCTGGGCTCTCCCATTTTTGAGTTATCATTGCGAATGCTTGTGGATCTAGTTTCCACTCGTGAGGATCTATGATGTTTCTGCTTAGATTGTCTGCCAATGCGTTTTTCTTTCCTGGCAGGAATTGTGCTTGTAGTTGAACTTGGTAGGTCAGTGCTGTGTTCCACAAGGTCATTGCTTGCCTGCAAAGGGGGTAGGAATGTGTGCCCCCTTGCTTGTTTATGTACCACATCACTGTGGTGGTGTCCGTCTTTATTAGTAGTTGTCCTGGATGTAGGAGGTCCTTGAAAGCTGTTAGGGCATTTTGTACAGCTAGCATCTCTTTTTGATTGATATGTAGATGCGTTTGATCTGCAGACCATTTGCCCTGCCATGTGTGCACCCCAGGCATAATCTGATGCATTAGTTGTTATAGTTTGCCTGGCTGTGGGTAAGGTAAAAGGCTGACCCTTAATGAGGTGACATGCCTGAGCCCACCATAGAAACTCCTGTTGAAGGCAGGGAATGAGTGGTATTATTGTTTCCAAGCTGTGGCTGTGTTGAGTCCACACGCTTTTCAGGTACCATTGTAATTTCCTCATATGCAGTTTTGCATATAGTATTAGTAGTATGCAAGATGCCATGAATCCCAAGGCCTGCAGAATTTTTCTTGCAGGGAGTTGGGTCTTTGTTGCCATCACTTTGAAGTATTGAGTCAGTTGTCCTTGCTTGTCTGGCGTGAGATAAACCATCTGGGCCGTTGTATTTAAGCTGGCACCCAGGAATATTATGTCTTGTGAGGGCACTAGTTTTTACTTCTTTTCGTTTACTGTGTACCCTAGGCAACTTAATAGGTTTTTGACAAACGCCAGATGCTTTAAAAGAATGTCCTTGCTTTCTGCTTGAATAAGGCAGTCATCCAGGTATGGATATATTTGAATTCCTCTTTGTCTGCAGTATGCAATTACTGGTACTAAGCATTTTGTGAAGACCCTGGGCGCAGTAGATAAGCCAAAGGGCAGTGCAGCGAATTGGTAATGGGTTGAACCTGCTATAAATCAGAGGTATCTTCTGCAATTTGTCTGATAGGGACATGCAGGTATGCCTCCTTGAGGTCCAACGTTACTAGCCAAGCCTTCTTGCCCAGCATGGGAAGAAGTTGCTGTAGTGTTAGCATCTTGAATTTGGGTACTTTGAGATATGTGTTTAGAATTGAGAGGTCCAGAATGGGTCTCCAAACTTTGTCCTTTCGGGGAACTAGAAAGAGTCTTGAGTAAAATCCTTGTCCCTGCTCCTGTGTAGGAACCTGTTGAATGGCTCTCATGTCCATGAGAGCTGTAATTTGTTTTTGAGCCTCTGCCCACTGATTTGGTGGCAGGTTTGGTATTCCTTTTATCCTTGGTAAAGTGTGAAAGTGGAATCTGTATCCTTGAGATACAATATTTAGGACCCATTTGTCTTTTGTGATGATGTGCCAGTTGTCTGCAAACAGTATTAGCTTTCCTCCCAAGGGAGCTGCCAAGAGGGATTTGCTTGGCAGACTGAGGGGTAAGTCATTGTAATTGTCTTCTGGTAGTGTGAGACCTGCCTTCTCCTCCTTTCTGGGTTGTGGCACCCCATTGTCGTGGCTTGCAAGAGCCTTGTGACTGACCTCTGCCCCTTGGGCGTCTGTATTTGCCCCTCTGTGGTCTGTCAGAAGATAGAAAGGACCAGTTTTTGGTTGGCCAATTTTTGCTGAAACGAGGGGGTTGAACCTGTAAAAAATCCTTGACCGTCTGCATAGATTTTGCCTTATCCTCCATTTTCTTTAAAACCTCTTCTGCTTTTACACCAAATAAAACATCCTGCTGTAAAGGTGCATCCAATAACTTTGCTTTTACATGATCAGGTAAAGTTTGTTCTTTTAACCAAGCATGCCTACGTATGACAGACCCTGTCACTGCTGTTCTACAAGAAGCTTCCAATGAATCAAATCCACATTGCAAAGTATGTTTTCCCACTTGTTCAGCTGTATGCAACAAATCTTGCATTTCCTTGTAATAAGGCTGCTCTGTATGTGTGATCATTTTTTATTTTAATTGAGACATCAATTATTGTTAATATTTCAGCATGTGAAACTGGCAATTTAAGGCCCTCATAGCTAGAGTAGCTGAGGTATATACTTTCTTTCCCCATCTGTCTAGTGCTCTAGAATCCCTTTCAGAGGGTACAGGAATTTTAGCAATAGAGGCCTTAACCCATTTGGGACCCTGGGAAATGGTTTCTGGGTCAGCAACAGGGCTTTTATACAGGAATTTGTGTGAGTCAGGGACTCTATAGTATCCATCTGGTTTGGCTGGTGCAGGAGGTAGTGAATCTGGGTTAAGGCTAGATTCTGAATAAACATCATCCACAATGTCTAACATGGGTGGAATAGCAAGTGGTCTGTGCTGGGGTAGTAAAAGGAACTCTTGGAGACTTTTCTTAGAATCAGAGTAATCCTGGCCTTCCCAGTGGAAATGTTCCCTCATGGTATGTAAGGTTTCCCCAAAAGAGTACTCTTCTGGGGGAGATGCTGAAGGAATAGACTCTTCAGCATCACAGTCTTCACAAGGGGGAACAGAGTATTCCTGTTCCTCAGAAGAATCTGAGGAAATTGAAACCTGGTCAGAGGAAGCGTAGTCCTCCTCCTGTCTAGAATATTCCTGTTCCTCAGAAGAATCTGAGGAAACTGAAACCTGGTCAGAGGAAGCGTAGTCCTCCTCCAGTCTAGAATATTCCTGTTCCTCAAAAGAATCTGAGGAAACTGAAACCTGGTCAGAGGAAGCGTAGTCCTCCTGTCTAGGCCTTTTATCAGGAGGGGGATGGGAACCCCTGATTAGGGTAATCAAGTCTTCAGCCATCTTAAGCATCTGTTTCTTAGGCATGGGGCCTTGTACTGGAGACTGCTGTACAGCTGTCTTTGCTTTTAAAGGAGTTTTCAGTTTTGCATAGGATTTAATAGTGAGTGTAGTCGGTCTGAAGACACCTTCTGCAACTGAAGGCGTTTCAACTGCACCGGAATCTCCTTCAGCCATGGAGTCGGAAGGGCCTAAAGATAAAGGTTGTGGAGGCCTAGCAATCTCCTCTTGGGAATTGGATGCTGCCTGGGGTTCTGAATCAGCGGTCGTCAGGGGCTGTGTAGGCGCCTCACTGAAAACCGGCGACTGGCCTAGCAGAGGCCTCGGAGTCCGGTTTGGATCTCGGCTGCTGTCCTTATCTTTGCGTTTTTTATGCATTCCGGTCGTTGGTTGCTCCGACGGCATGGTATAATTAAATTTCCTACCAAAATAATGTTGGGCGAAATCAAACCAACGTTTTATAGTTCGTTTGTTAAACCTAGCACAAAACCGACAACCTGTGACATCGTGGTCTGAGCCTAGGCAAGGAATACAATACGAATGAAAGTCCTTATGAGGTATTTGCTTCCCACAAGAAATGCAATTGTTAACTTTTTCTGACATCTGACTGAGGCAAGAAAAGGTTCCCCAACGGGGTACTTAGCTTTATTGAAGACTTCGGTCTGAAATATGATTTGAAAATCTCAGGAGTCGGCTGACCGGCACTTGCGAACTGCTTCTGCTTTGGGTACCGTGAGGCAAGAAAGACTGAAGAAAATGGCGTTGGATGCCTCTTATATACCCCTGGCGCACTGACATCAGGGAAGAAGCGACAGCAACCGATGCTGGACCAAGGACTTTGGAACTCTGGCCGACTGCGGGACCACCTGACGGCAGGATAAAGTACAGTTTTGTACCTACCATAAATGTAGCTGTTCGAGTGCTAATACAGCTGCAGTCATAACAGATGGGATTTTCCTGCCGTCAGGCGGGTCCTTGGTCGGCCGAATTCCCAAGTCTAGGTCCGGCGTCGGTTGTCGTCGCTTCCTCCCTGACGTCAGTGCGACAGGGGTATAAAAGATCCAGTCGACGCCATTTTCTTCAGTTTTTCTTGCCCCAGATGTCAGGTGCCCCCAGAAGGACGGCAATACATAAATTTATGTAATAATGCAATGCAATATAATCAAAAAACAGTAGTTGCAAGCACATACACCATAAAAGAATACCCCAATCAGGTTGTATGAGGAGGTGTTAGCCGTTAGGCCTGTCCCAAGAGGGGAAGGAGGGAGGGAAACCTGGACTGCAGCTGTATTAGCACTCGAACATCTACATTTATGGTAGGTACAAAACTGTACTATGTTCATCGTGTATACAGCTGCAGTCATAACAGATGGGTAGAATCCCAAAGCTAAAAAAGGGGTGGTAGGCACTAGGTGGAACTAGGAGGAGCCAGGATGCCCTGCAAGACTGCAGTGGCAAAGCCTGCTCAAGATTTGGAGTATAATGGTAGGTAGTTTTACCATGAAAAGAGTAACAAAAGCGTATGCAGTGGGCTATCCACTTTGAGATTGTCTGTTTGGAAATAGGCTTCCCTTGAGCTCCTGCAGCATAAGACACAAAGAGTTGCTCTGATTTTCTGAAAGGCTTTGTTCTGTCCAAATAGTAACGCAGCTGTCTGTGAATGTCCAAGGAATGTAGTAGTCTCTCCCCATTGTTTTGAGGATTAGGGTAAAAGGTAGGTAAGTGGATAGCCTGATTCAAGGCTACCCTGGATACTACCTTTGGCATAAAGGACGGATTGGTACGTAAGGAAACTCTGTCCTGATGGAAAATGATGAAAGGTTGCACAGCCATGAGGGCTTGTAGTTCCGAAACCCTGCGAGCTGAGGTGATTGCCAGGAGGAAGGCTGTTTTCCAGGACAAATATTGCAGTTCTGTTGAAGCAGCTGGCTCAAAAGGAGGCAAGGTCAGTTTTTCTGGAATGAAATTGAGGTCCCAAGCAGGTACTGGTTGTTTCCTTGGGGGTTTTATATTCTTAGCCCCTCTGAGGAACTGTCTTAGGAGGGGGTGAGAGAATAAAGGAGGATCAGTGTTGTATTCTGCAGAAATGGCTGAGGCATGGATTTTGATGGAGGAGAATGAAAGTCTACTGCTTAGCATCTCAGCTAGGTACTGTAATATTTGAGGTAAATTCAGTATTCCAGGATTCTGACCCTTTTTCACATTCCAGGCACAAAACCGTTTCCATTTTGCAGAGTAGGCTTTTCTAGTAGAAGGCCTTCTGGCCTCCAAAATGACATCCTGTACCTCCTTGGAGAGTAGGGCCTGTTGTGAATTTAAGGAATCTTCCATGCGGCTAGATTGAGTGTTTTCAGCTGACTGTGAAGAGTTTTGAAGTTGTGCTGAGTCAGTAGAAGAGGCATTAGAGGCAGGATCCATGGAGGGGAATGCGTCAGGCTTTTCAGGAGTGGGTACCAGTGTTGTCTTGGCCAGTCTGGAGCAATGAGAATCATCTTTGGTCTGTCTGCTCTGGTTTTTAATAGAACTTTGGGCAGCAGAGGGAGAGGTGGAAAGGCATAAACTGTCATTGTTGTCCAACTGAAAGAGAGTGCGTCCACTTTCCAGGCCTGTGGATGAAAGGTCCTTGAGCAGAATTTTCAAAGAATAACACTCCGGCACTATTAAGGCTGTCCCATATACTGCTCTTCAAATTCTGCTTCACCTTATTCTTATGTCGCCAGCATACACCACAAAGAAGCGGAAAGTTTTTAAAGTTTAATGTTGAACTTAATAATAAAATTAATTAGTTAATTGAGATAGACAATAAATCACATTTTTAAAGATTCACTTCCATGTCACAATGCTCCAAATATATTCAAAGATGTAAATAATGTTATAAATATAAGTTTAAAGAAGTGTATATGAATACATAAATAAATATAATATTCATATATGTAAGTTGTATACACTTACATATATGAATATTATATTTATTTATTTATGTATTCATATACACTTCTTTAAACTTAAGTATATATATAATATATTTCTTCAAAAGTATGACATAATAGTAGTCTATTAACATAGTATTAATGTCAACAACTTTTATCATACTATACACTCAGTTCATTACAATATTATAGATACATTCATATTTATGTATATTTATTTAATTAATTTATATATACATATTTTATAAAATATATATATTTATGTAACTATATTTATAAATTTTAGAATATGTATTATTACACATATAGGTAACTTTTAAAGATTTTACAATATATATTTATATTTACATAACATTATTTACATAACATTTTTATACATAATTATTTTTATTATGTTGTTATTGTTTTTTAGCCTCTGGATATTTTGGAATATATGCATTATACTTTATAAATTTTATACTGTGTTATATATATTGTATATTTTATACTCCCTACATATTATAGGTACACTATATATATTGTGTATAGCTGGCAGGATATCTATGCAAACTTATTAATTTGAAAAACAGTACAATAATATTCAACAGTACAACAATATTTACAAGTATATTATATTTAGCAGTATTAAATGGTATTTTCTAATATGTGTTCTTTGAATATATTTGGAGCATTGTGACATGGAAGTGAATATCTTTTTAAAAAATGTGATTTATTTGTCTATCTCAATTAACTAATTAATTTAAACATTATTGAGAGCATTATAAAAGTGTAATTGATTTAATGTAGAACAGATTCTAATTCATTTGTTGTTTTTTGTTTTATTATTAAGTTCAACATTAAAAGGTGAAGCAGAATTTGAAGAGCAGTTATTCTTTGGTGATTGTGTTCTTTCTGGTCCTTGAGCAGAATTTTGCCAATTGCTGATTTCTGTGGGAGCAAAGAGATCTATGTCTGGCCTTCCCCATGCTTGAATTATCTTTGTGAAAACTTGAGGATGCAACTTCCATTCGTGTGGATCTGTCATATTTCTGCTTAGGTTGTCTGCCAGCATGTTTTCCTTGCCTGGCAGGTACTGTGCTTGAAGTTCGATTTGTAATTCCAGAGCCATGTTCCAAAGAGACATGGCTTGCCTGCATAGGGGGTATGAATGGGTACCTCCCTGTTTGTTTATGTACCACATTACTGTGGTGTTGTCCGTCCTTATCAATAGCTGGCCTGGATGCAGTAGATCTTTGAAAGCTATAATAGCATTTATTACTGCTAGCATTTCCTTTTGATTGGGGTGTAGGTGCTTTTCTTTTTGGGACCATTTGCCCTGAATGCACCGATCTGTCATGTGTGCCCCCCAGGCATAGTCCGAGGCATCTGTTGTGATGACTTGATTTGCTTGAGGCTTGCAGAATGGGAGACCTGTGTTTCTTTGGCATGCTTGAGCCCACCACAGAAATTCCTTTTGAAGACATGGAATTAGTGGTATTATTGTTTCCAAACTGTGGCTGTGTTGAGACCATAGGTTTTTTAGGTACCATTGACGTTTCCTCATATGCAGCTTTGCACATGGGATTAGTAGGATGCAAGATGCCATGAATCCCAGAGCCTGCAGGATTTTCCTTGCAGTCAGCCTGGTGAAAGTTGCCAGTTTTCTGAAGTATTGAGTTAGTTGCCCTTGTTTCTCTGGCGTGAGGTAGGCCATCTGGGTGTTTGTATCCAAGCTGGCACCCAGGAAAATTATTGTTTGAGAGGGTATTAGCCTTGATTTCTTTTTGTTGACTGTGTATCCCAGAGAATTCAACAACATTATTACAAACGCCAGATGTTTCAGAAGTATGTGCTTGCTGTCCGCTTGGATCAGGCAGTCATCCAGATATGGGTATATTTGTATCCCTTGAAGTCTGCAGTAGGCGATTACTGATGCCAGGCATTTCGTGAACACTCTGGGCAGTAGATAAGCCAAAGGGCAATGCAGAGAATTGATAATGGATTGAACCTGCAAGAAATCTGAGGTATCTTCTGCAATCTTGTCTGATTGGGATATGCCAGTATGCCTCCTTGAGGTCCAATGTTACCAGCCAAGACTCCTTGCCCAGCATGGGAAGAAGCTGCTGTAATGTGAGCATCTTGAATTTTGGCACGAGTAAAAATGTGTTTAGGATAGATAGGTCCAAAATAGGTCTCCAATCTTTTCCCTTCCTTGGTACCAGGAATAGTCTGGAATAAAAACCTTGACCCTGTTCTTGTACAGGTACCTCTCCTGAATAGGTTTCATGTCCATGAGATCTGAAATTTGTTTTTGTGCCTCTGCCCTTTGATTGTGTGGCAGGTTTGGCATGCCTCTCATTTTGGAAGGGTGTGAAAATGGAATCTGTAGCCTCTGTCTATAATGGCCAGGATCCATTTGTCTTTTGTGACAATATGCCAATTTTTTGAAAATAATGCCAGTTTTCCACCTAAAGGTGCTGCCATTTGAGCCTTGCTTGGCATGCAAAGGGGAAAGTTATTGGTTCTGCTTTCTGAATGGCTGTGAACTATCCTCACCACCTCTTTGTCTGGGTGCTTGCCATTGTCTGCCTCTAAACGATCCTTGAGATTGCCCTCTGCCCCTTGGGCGCCTGTATCTACCTCTTTGGGGTCTGTCCGTGGCTGGAAAGGACCAATTTTTGGAAAGCGAATTTCTACTGAAACGTGGAGGTTGTACCTGTAGGAAATCCTTTACTCTTTGCATTGATTTTGCCTTTTCCTCCATTTTCTTTAATACCGCCTCAGCTTTAACACCAAACAATACATCTTTTTGCAGAGGGGCATCTAGTAATTTAGCTTTGACATGATCTGGTAAGGTTTGCTCTTTGAGCCAGGCATGTCTACGTATGACTGATCCTGTAACAGCAACTCTACATGAGGCCTCTAAAGCATCAAAGCCACATTGCAAGGTATGCTTACCCACTTGTTCTGCACTATGTATCAAATCCTGCAACTCCTTCAAGTCTGGTTGTTCAGGTTGTGACATTTTGCTTCTCAACTGTGATAATAGAAACTGTTGGTACTTTAACATATGGAACTGACAGTTTAATGCCCTCATGGTTAAGGTGGCTGAGGTGTATACCTTCTTTCCCCACCTTTCTAAAGCTCTGGAATCCCTCTCTGAAGGCAATGGATTTTTAGCAGTGGAGGCCTTAATTCCCTTGGGACCCTGTGATATAGTTTCTGGGTCAGCCGCATGGCTTTTGTATAGGAATTGGTGTGGATCAGAAACCCGGTAATACCTGTCAGGTTTGACTGGAGCTGGAGGTAAAGAATCTGGGTTAAGGCAGGCCTCCGAATACACATCATCTAGAATGTCTAAGGACAGGAGGTATAGCCAAAGGCCTGTGCTGAGGGAGCAAGAGGAAATCCCTAAGCCTTTTTTTGGAGTCTGAGTACTCTTGGCCTTCCCAGTGGAAGTATTCCCTCAAGGTATGTAAAGTTTCCCCAAAAGAGTAATCCTCAGGGGGGGAAACAGAGGGAATGGACTCCTCTGCATCAGAATCTTCAAAAGGGGAGTAAGAATGCTCCTGGTCTTCAGAATGTTCTGAAATAATGGAGGCCTGGTCTGAGGAGGGGGATTCTTCCTCCACTCTGGGTCTTTTGTCTGGGGGGGGGGGGTTGAGAACCCCTGATAAGAGTAATCAAATCCTCAGCCATTCTGAGCATCTGATTTTTAGGCATGGGGCCTTGAGAAGGGCCCTGTGGAGCTTGTCTTTTAGTATGCATGGCTGATTTAGGCTTAGTGAAAGCCTTGATGGAAAAAGAAGAGGAAGGCCTGTAGACACCTTGAGAGGTGGCAGGTCTGTCTAAACTCTGAGTTTCACCGCCAAGAGTAGCTTCAGTATCTGTAGTCGGGGTGTGGGCCGAAGAGCCTGCGACCTCGGGTACAGAAGACACCGCCAATGAAGTGTCGTCGGTAGTCAGAGGCTGCGTAGGCGCCTCACTGAGAACCGGACCACCTGTAGTCGGCTTTGGCGTGGTGTCGGTAGAAGTCGCGGACCTTGTATGTCGGTCCTTATCTTTGCGTCTTTTACTCAAAACTGAAGTCGGAGCACCCGACGACATAATGTAATTAAATTTTTTGCCAAAATAGTGTTGGGCGAACTCCGCCTGACGCTTAATAGTGCGTCTGTTGAATGTAGCACAAAAACGACAGGCCGAGACGTCGTGGTCTGGGCCTAAGCAAGGAATGCAGAGGGAATGAAAATCCTTATGCGGTATTTGCTTCCCACATGAAATGCAATTATTAACTTTGTCTGACATCGGTCTGAGGCAAGAAAAGTTTCCCCAACGGGGTACTTAGCTTTCAAGAAGACTTCGGTTGAACAATACTCGTAATCTCAGGAGCTGGCTGACTGGCACTTGCGAACTGCTTCTGCTTCGGGCACCGCGCGGCAAGAAAGACTGAAGAAAATGGCGTCGGCTGGATCTTTTATACCCCTGTCGCACTGACGTCAGGGAGGAAGCGACGACAACCGACGCCGGACCTAGACTTTGGAATTCGGCCGACCAAGGACCCGCCTGATGGCAGGAAAACTCCATCTGTTATGACTGCAGCTGTATGCACGATGAACATCCCAAGTATGATGACTGCAGCAGTGTACCACAATGAACATCTGTAACACATGTAATCAGTTTACTCAATTTCAGGTCGTCTGCATATAGATTGTAGAACACCTCAGATAAAAAAGTTAGGTCTGAAATATGCAATCTAAAAAAATAAGGGCCTAGTACAGAGCCCTGTAGGACACCCTTATTTTAACCAAGAATTTCACCTCTCCAGTTGCTGTATGATACTTGCCATGTTCTAGCTGTAAGCCATGCAGCTATCCATCTTATCAAGAGCACATCAATACCTAGTTGTTCTAATTTATTGATTAGAGTTTTGTGTATGACCCTGTCAAATGCTGAAGTTAAATCTATATAAATTACATCCCAGAAGACAACAGTCTACAGACGGTAAGAAAGTAAAACAGTGAATCACATTTTAAAAATATTTATTTATATGTATAAATAAAAGTCAGTGTGGCTCTTACTTGTAGAAAGTGCCAGAGCTACTAAGCTCTTTCTTGATCCTCTTTTCCATTTCACGTTGCAGGGTTTCCGTGTCACCTGAACAGTAACAGGTAGTAGCCGTGTTTACATAAATACCAGACATTTACCACTTGAAACAATTTGGGTTGTTTTTAGACTTGCAACATTTCATGACTGGGGTTACACATTGAAGAAACAGGATGAATTTTGTAACAGGTAAACAGTGTGTACCTTAGCTTCCTCCATACACAAAAACATACATTAATTCCAACTTGTGCTGTGTGACCTAACAACTTGTCCAGTTACAGAATTTCCTTGGCACAGGTGCCAAACAAAAACACAAATGATAAGCCTTGTTAAACCTGCCCTTTAAAAAAAGAAATCTTACAATAGGGATACTATTTATAAAAAATATACTATCCAAAATAAGAATGAATTTGTGTGAAAAAATAAACAAACTGCATCTGAAACATGAGTTAGTGGGCATAAAGAAGACTTTACAGTCCACTTCAATCAAAAAATGCTCAGGCCGGTCCAGTGACAAGACCAATTAATTGTGCAGCCTGCATAATAAATAAAAAACACCCTTTACAGCCTGAATCCTCTGCCCTGGGCCTTTACAGCCTGAAACCTCTGCCCTGGGCTGAACCCCAAACGTGCTGAAAAGAAGTCTCTTAGTAACCAATCACATTTGTTAATATTTGTAAGTATATGGTTCCCCAGTAAAAACATGCAGCAATCTGCAATTACCTCAGAAACATCCAGGGAAAATAAACCAGTGCTGCATTTTCTGAAATACATCTGGTTCAGTACCAGATGTAGTAGTATAGTGTGTTTTAGCTTGTTTTGGTCCATAAATGTCACGAAGTCCCCCTTGTAACAAGAAAGGCTTTTGCAAGCATTCAGTCCACTGCAAAGCTAGGGGGCACTTGACTTCAGTGGTCCCTTTGCCACTCTTCAGTAGCTTTTAATTCTTGTGTTCATGTGACCACTATTAAAAAGAATGTAGTAAGTGCCTCAAGGAGGCTTTTAGAGTCCAAGTCATCTTAAGTCTGTCATACAGGCAGCCCAATGCGATGTTTTTTTTTCTTTGTGGGTTTCAAGGTGGTCACTCTTCGGTGGTCCTCCTCTGTGTCTGACTCATCAAGCTCATCATCCGCAGAAATAAGGATCTGAAAAAGAATACAAACAATAAACAAATACCACCCAAACAATGGCTGAAATTGCTATAATGAAATGCAATAAACAAATACCACCCAAACAACGGCTGAAATCGCTATAATGAAATGCAATAAACAAATACCACCCAAACAACGGCTGAAATCGTTATAATGAAATGCAATAAACAAATACCACCCAAACAACGGCTGAAATCGCTATAATGAAATGCAATAAACAAATACCACCCAAACAACGGTTGAAATCGCTATAATAAAATGCAATAAACAAATACCTCCCAAACAACCGCTATAATGAAATGCAATAAACAAATATCACTCAAACAATGGCTGAAATCGCTATAATGAAATGCAATAAACAAATACCACCCAAATGGCTGAAATCGCTATAATGAAATGCAATAAACAAATACCACCCAAACAACGGCTGAAATCGCTATAATGAAATGCAATAACCAAATACCACCCAAACAACGGCTGAAATCGCTATAATGAAATGCAATAAACAAATACCACCCAAACAACGGCTGAAATCACTATAATGAAATGCAATAAACAAATACCAGTCAAACAACATCTGAAATCGCTATAATGAAATGCAATAAACAAATACCACCCAAACAACGGCTGAAATCTCTATAATGAAATACAATAAACAAATACCACCCAAACAACGGCTGAAATCTCTATAATGACATGCAATAAAAAATACCACCCAAACAAAAGCTGAACTCGCTATAATGAAATGAAATAAAAAATCCCACCCAAACAACGGCTGAAATCGTTATAATGAAATGCAATAAACAAATACCACCCAAACAACGGCTGAAATTGCTATAATGAAATGCAATAAACAAATACCAACCAAACAACGGCTGAAAACATGCAATAAACAAATACCACCCAAACAACGGCTGAAATCTCTATAATGAAATACAATAAAAAATACCACCCAAACAACAGCTGAAATCGCTATAATGAAATGCAATAAACAAATACTACCCAAACAACGGCTGAAATCTATAATGAAATGAAGTGCATAAGCAAATACTACATACAAACAATAACAAATACTACCCAAACAACGGCTGAAATCTCTATAATGAAATGTAAATCATAACAGGCTGCAATTTTGGATGAACTTGGAGAGGAACCCACTTGGAAATGGCAGTAATCAAATTTGTAAACAAATTCTTTATTATTATTTTAATAAACATTTGCAAAAACACAAGAATCCCATGGATTGCTACCAAAGTATACTAACTGTGTACCCTTATCATGCAGGCCAACACTTTCATTCTAACTTCACTAGTTTTACAGACCGCACAATTCACACCAAGCTTTTCCCAGCATCATGCCACTTGTGTTCACTGACTGAATATTTAACTACTGAAGAGAATGCCCTTATCTTCTTTCACCAGCATCATGTTTTCTACGATAAGGGACAACTTCTTCTTTTAGAAGCTGCATGCTGTGTGTTCTCCAGTCCAATTCACTTCCATATGAGTAAAGGAACCAAGCAGACAGAAAGCAGTCTGGAGAGAAGCGAGTCTTCAAACAAGAAGAAAGGCATGAACAGCATACTACTGCTATGCAAACACTACAACAAAGTAATCTCGCCTGCTAGGCACTCTCCAAGTATTTACAGGGAAGCTGGTACAGTGATGATCTGTGCAGCCACCACTGTCCCATGCATGTGGACAACAGGATACTGGGGCTTGTGTGGCAAATTATAAATGGAAAACATTTTTTTTTTTCTTCAGTTCAACGAGAAACTTTATGTCTGGCTTCCATGACCTTCTAACAGACACTGATCCATCTCGAAAATTAACAGGACATGCAGACCAGACAGATCCAGCTCTAAAATTAACAGGACATGGGGACTAGACAGGCTTCCTATCATTCTTCGATAATTTGTGGCTTGTGGACACCTGGTCAGGTCACAGATGCTAAGGCATAACGGCTCAAGCAGAGTCGCGTGGTTATTTTTTGTGGCTGGCTCCTCCATACAGTGATTTTTTACATGCTGAGTTTTTAGTGATTTTTAGGTCGTCCAGTGCTGGTATACCTCAGAATAATAATGCGACAGGCATGACACTGCCAGAAGTGATACCGTAATAATGAGACAGGCATGACACTGCCAGAAGTGATATACTAATACAATGTGAGGGTCTGTAATGCAAGTATATAGACTGGATCCAAGGTTGGTAGCATCGGGAAACTCAGAGGGCACAATGGAGGTACACAGAAGAAAGAATGCACACGTGTGTGTGTGTGTGTGTGTGTGTGTGTGTGTGTGTGTGTGTGTGCGCATGTGTTCTGTGTGTGCGTGCGTGTGCGCATGTGTGCATTTTGAGGGTGTGCACGCTGCGGTGTGCATTTGTGTGTGTGTGTGTGTGTGCCACGCAGTGTGTGTGTGTGTGCACGAGTGTGTGTGTGCACATGTTCAGCCAGTGGCACCATCTTCAGAGGGGCATCCTAGTGCCTGCAACACAAAGGCAAGCACATAAATGCAAACTCAAACCCCAGCAAAAAAGAAAGAAATTCTGTCAGAAGAACATGTTTCCCTATGTATGAGTGGGTTCAGTACTGGAGAACAGAGTTGAGGTCTTCTCTTCATCCATGCAAAGATGCTGCCTGCTCCTCTTCCTCACAAACAGGCATTGTATCTATTCCCCTTTCCTGCTGCAGACTTGATATCAACAGCCCTACCCTATATGAGGGTATTGTGTCTACTCCCCCTTTCAACATGAAGACCGTGGGCTGGCTGCCATTCCTTACGTCAAGGCCACTGTGTCTGCCTCTTTACATTTGTGAAGACCTCATTTGTTTCCCCTCCCCACAACAAGGCGTCATGTTGCTCTCCTCCCTCCTCCCAGTGTAAATTTATCATGTCCTCTATCCTCCTCCTCCTCATAAAAGCATGATTTGTGCCCCCCACCTTGCATGACGGCATTGTGTGTACTTCCTTCCTTACCTTGTAATGAAAGTACTTCTATTCCCCTCTCCCACATGGAGACACCATGCCTGCTCCCCTCCCTGTGCGTGTGTGTGCACGTGTGCATATCTGTGTGTCTGTGTGCGTGCGCGTATCTGTGTGTCTGGGCGAGTCTGTGTGTGTGCGTGGGTGTCTCTCTCCACTCTCCTTTCAGATGCTCCCCTCCCTGTGCGTGTGTGTGCGTGTCTGTGTGTGTGCGTGGGTGTCTCTCTCCACTCTCCTTTCAGATGCTCCCCTCCCTGTGCGTGTGTGTGCACGTGTGCGTGCGCGTATCTGTGTGTGTGCGTGGGTGTCTCTCTCCACTCTCCTTTCAGATGCTCCCCTCCCTGTGCGTGTGTGTGCACGTGTGCATATCTGTGTGTGCACGTGGGTGTCTCTCTCCACTCTCCTTTCAGATGCTCTCCTCCCTGTGCATGTGTTTGCACGCAAGCGCATATCTGTGTGTACGTGGGTGTCTCTCTCCACTCTTCTTTCAGATGCTCCCCTCCCTGTACGTGTGTGTGCACGTGTGCGTGTGCGTATCTGTGTGTGTGGGTGTCTCTCCACTCTCCTTTCAGATGAGGGCACATTGTATCTGCTTCTCTCTACATCACGTCTGCTGCTCGCCTCTCTTGTGTGATACAGTGACTACCTCCCTCCCACAAAAATAGTCATTGTGCTTGTTCTTCTCCGTGTGTGTACACATTCACACACGTTTCTACTCTCCTCTCCAAATGAAATCATGCCTGCTCCTTTCCCACATAAGCAGGCACAGTATTTCCTCCTCTCCACATCTGCACACGTCTGCTCACTCCCATGCATGTGAATACATTGTGTCTGCTCCCCTCTCCAGTCTTCCCCTGCATGTGAGGACCTCATACAGACTACATTCCTTTGTGACGATGCAAAAGAAGATTTAATACTGCAGCCCTGCAAAATGCCCAGAATAACAGATGTTCTCAAAATAAATATTAAACTGCTTACAACCCCAGACAGAAGCAGCTTTCAAGAGAAACAAGTAAGCTTAAACATTAAATTCTGTTACAGAAGCAAATATAACTTGCTAACAGAACAAAATTCATTAAATGGTAGACTCATGACTATGAGGTGAGCACAAGCAATGAATAGCTATGTGCTGGTGCTTCACTAAAACCAACAATAAAAACAAAACAGCTTCAACTGCCTATGGAAGAAATTTAGGATGAATCAATGGTATAGTCTGGTCTTGATGAAATTCTTCTAAGGAAAAGCATATTGCAGCAGACAAGATCTATGAGGGGTGTATTACATAAAGGGAATGAAGCCACCAGCGAAGGATGTGAAGGATGTTTGGGACATTGTATGATTTCAGATTAATTTTTAAGTAAAAGTAAAAGGAACATGGACTCCAATGCAAACATTTTGAAACGGCTAATTGCAGATGGTATACCGGCAGAGGATGGCCTCAGATGGCAGAACAATACAGCTGAAGTATAAAGCTCATGAAAGTTGTTACACAAAGACCAAGGAGAATTTATGGTACAGAATTAAACTCAAAACACTGTAAGATATAAATATCTACATTATCAAAGGAGAAAAGTTTCCTTCTAGGGGAGAGGATAAGAATGGTAAAGTGTTGAACATACATCTGTAAGAAGCCAGATCTAGGGAAGGAGGGAGTGGAGTTCATCAGTGACAGTACAATCGAAAGTCCCAGAATTGCTATTTAAGGATAATAATACTGCACGTAAGTGTGGAATAGAGTGCCTTTAATTATTTACTGAATGTGGTGGGGTTAAAATGCTAAACCTGATGGGAAAATACATGATTAATGGTATAATCAGATTAAAATGTATCATATGTGCTCTCAATCTGACAACAAAGGAGATACAGTGAAACTGACAGAAACAGAAGTGCTGAAATATAAAAAGGAGTGTCACAGAAATTTAGGCAACTATAACCATACTGTTTTTAGGTATGGAGATGCCATGAGAGAAGGAGAAATGATAAAAGTTCCCGGGGTCATGGCCTGCAAAGAGAGCTGTTACACGAGTTTAGAACAGGGCGAATTGTCAGCAGGGGAAGAAGGCACAAGGCAAAGGCAGCAGCGACTGTTGGAATAAAAAGAATGTGAGCAAAATAGAGCATCTATATAACCAACAAACTGCAAAAACGATAAAAAGAAAGAAAAACCACACCAAGTCCAATAATAAGGTTAGCGCTTTCGTTTACTGATTAAGCAAACTTCTTCAGACAACTGACATTGCAAAGATACACAGCTTAAATAGATTAGCATGTTATGACATCACAATACAATTCAGAAACCAAACTTCCATTTAAAGGACTCGCATACCCAACATACTCTCATTTATCCAAACATAATAATAAACCATTAAAAATACTAACAATTATAAAAAGAAAAAAATATATATTATATAAATAAATTTTAGTAACAAAAATATAGATGTATACATCCAATAGATCACTAAATAAGTATACAAATATATGAACCCTTAAATATATAAAAAAATATATAAATATGCAAATGTATTGGTATTATCTTGTCAAAGCCTTCAATTTCAGAATACTTTTGAAAGAAATAGCATCATTCAAACCCGGGGGCATAAGTACATTTAATTTTACTTGCCAAATCAATTCCTTCTCGTCCAATTTCAAATCCATTGAACCTCCCCCCTTTTGTTATCCAACACCTTTTCCATAACCAAAAATTTAAATTCATGTGTGGGGTAATAAGAAGTTATGTACTCACCATAACGTTCCATCTGAGAAGGAAACTTCATTTGTCTGCAACCTTTGGGTATCGGATCCGATCTTGGATCCCAGCTGGCAACTTGTTTCACAGCTATAAGATCCGAGCTCCTAGCTCCTCCCCTTACCCATAATCCCCTGCCAACCCAGACTAACCTCAGATCAAGTTTGCCCTCCTACAATCAGCTAAAAGGTTAAATACATCTCGAATGGGACTAGAAGAAGGACATCCAGGAACTAAAATTCTGAAGGTCAGGGGGAAGGAGGGGGGGATGGTTGCAGACAAATGAAGTTTCCTACTCAGATGGAAAGTTATGGTGAGTACATAACTTCTTAATCTGAAGTATGTACTTCATTTGTCAGCAACCTTTGAGACAGAGTCCCCAGACCTGGAACTTGGGAGGCCATCATGGAAGGATATTCCAGAGCACTGCGGAGCCAAAAGATGCTCTCCCTCTGGAGATAACGTCCAGCTTATAATGGTTGATAAAGGTATGAGATTTGGCCCAAGTGGCTGCGGAGCAAATATCATCTAAAGACACTGTAGACCTAAAGGCAGCGGAGGTAGATATGGAGCGAGTAGAATGTGCACGAACTCCCTGAGGTGCGGGCCTCCCAGAACTTTCATAGGCCAATAGAATACACTGTGAGATGGTTTACCTAAGTTAAATTTGGCAAACGAGATGAACAACTGCTCGGAATGTCTATGACCAGCAGTCCTGTGGATGTAGAAGCGCAGTTGTCTATGCACATCTAACGAATGCAGTTTGCATTCTCCTTTGTTCTGATACTTAGGAAAGGAGAATGGCAGGTTAACGGATTGATTGATATTGGCCTCTGAAGCCACCTTGGGAAGGAAGGAGGGATTGGTCCCGAGGTACACTCTATCCTGGTGAAAGGCCAAATACGGGGGTTTTACACAAAGGGCCTGAAGTTCAGAAACTCTTTTCGCTTAAGTAATAGCGACAAGGAATGCCATTTTCCAAGATAGGTACTTAAGATCAACCGAAGCAGCAGGTTCAAAAGGGGGAGCTGTCAATGCCTGTAGGACTAGTGATAAATCCCAAGGGGGTACAACTTCCTTAACAGGAGGTCTGAGCAGGAAGGTACCCTTGAGAAAGGTTTTACACAATTTTGTCGTAATCAAAGGGCCTGACTCATGTCCCACATGGTAATGAGAAATAGCTGCCAGTTGAACCTTGACCGTAGAGCAGCTAGCCCCTTGATGAAATAGACCCGTAAGGAAATCCAACACAGTGGGCAACAGTGTTGTGAAGGGATCTAAGTTATGATTCTCCGCCCAGATGGAGAAACGCTTCCACTTACTGCGATAGACCTTTCCAGTGGAAGGTTTGTGTGCTGCTACTAGGATGACTAACTGGGGAAGAGATTCTGGGAGTCCTGACTAGGAGTGCAACTGGAGCAGCCAAGCTGTCAACTTGAGGTTGTCCAGGTTAGGGATCAGGAGATCTAGGGGATGAGATATTAGATCCGGTAGGGGATCCAGAATCCAAGGAGGATTTACCAGGTGAGACCACAGGTAAGGGAACCACGTTTGACGAGGCCAGAATGGGGCAATGAGGATCATTCTGCTCCCCAACCGACTGGCTTTCTGTATGAGTTTCAGCATCAGAGTCTGAGGTGGGTAAGCATAAAGTAGACTGGGAGGCCAAGCATGCACCAGAGCGTCTCTCGGGGATTCCCCGAAGGGGGGAATTAGAGTGAAGTAACTGTTGCATTTCGTATTTGAGGGAGAAGCGAAGAGATCGCAACAGGGTTGCCCCCACTCGGCAAAAATCCGCTACCTGGGGATTGAGAGACCACTCGTAAGGGGAAAGAATGGTGCGGCTGAGACTGTCCGCCAGTATGCTGGACCATCCCGGAATGTGCGTTGCAATAAGAAAGCGGTTGGTGGAGATCGCCCATTCCCACACTCTCATGGCATCTCGACAGAGAGGATAGGACCTGGTTCCCCCCTGTTTGATGATGTACCAGACAACTGACATGTTGTCCGTCTGTATCGCAATAGTTCCTACAGGAAGAAGGTTCTGAAGTGCTTGCAACGCCAATAGCACCGCCCTCATCTCCAGGACACTGATATGCAAAGAGGTCTCTGTGTCGTTCCAAGTGCCTTGGACCGTCCTGCCTGAGCAATGCCCACCCCACCTGGGGCGAGAGGCGTCCATGGTCACCGTGGCGAGGGGAGGAGGCGTGGAGAAGGGATGTCCCGTATGGAGGTCCAGAGATTGGAGCCACCATAAGAGAGCCCTCCTGCAAGTCCTGCTGAGGGAAATAGGATGACTTAGGGAGTAATGTAGAAAGGACCACTAGACTTGAACACTCCATTGCAGGACCCTCATATTTAGACGAGCCAATGGCAGAAGAGTGATTGCCGCTGCCATGGAGCTTAGAGCCCTCAGGACCAACCCCGCCGATGGAGCTTCTAACTGGAGGATGGCCCGCACATGAAGCCACAGGTTTTGCAGTAGTTCCGCAGTCAGGAATGCTAGAAGGTTTCTCGTATCCAACTTGGCCCCTATAAACTCTATCACCCGAGTTGGAGCAAGAGAAGATTTGTCCCTGTTGATGGTGATGCCCAGCTGGGGAGCAAGCCGGAGAAAGTAGTTCCTGGCTGAGCAAAGTAAATGCCTTGTCGGGGCGGTCAGGAGCCAGTCGTCCAGGTATGGAAAAACCTGCATTCCCTGGAGTCTCAGGTGGGCCGCTATCACTGCTAATACTTTGGTAAACACCCTGGGGGCTGTGGTGAGACCAAAGGGAAGGACCCTGAACTGGTAGTGACTGGCTCCCAGCCAGAAGCGGAGGAACCTCCTGGATCGTCTGTCCATCAGAATGTGGTAGTACGCATCCTTGAGGTCTATTGAGCACATCCAGTCATTCTCCCGCAATAGGGGGAGGATGGATTGAAGAGTGACCATCCGGAATTTTTGTTTGGTTACTGACAGGTTCAAAAGGGAGAGGTCGAGAATTGGCCTAAAGTCCCTTGTCTTTTTTGGCACCAGAAAGAACCTGGAGTAAAAACCTAATCCGTGCTGGTCTGGGGGGACAGGTTGGATGGCTCTTTTTTCTGGGAGCTGCTGAATCTCTGCAGCTACTACCTCACTCTGATTGGGTGGTACATCGGGGAGGTTTCTGATTTTGGGGACATGATACAGGGGAATTTGGTAACCTCTGGATATGATACGAAGCACCCAGCGATCTGATGTGATGGACTCCCAAGCTGCCAGGTGCCTCGAGAAACGCCCCCGACTGCCTCCAGAGTGGAGCAGTCAGGCAACCCCTTAGGGTTGCTGCGTGGGCCGATCAGAGAAGCTTTCTCTGGACCCAAAATTCTTCGGGCCCCCTCTGCCTCTAGGGCATTGTTCTCCCTGTCCTCCTCTGCCACGGAAGGACTGGTTGTCCGGAGCAGGCTGGGAAAGTTGCGATTTCCGGAAGCACATCTTCTTCTGTCCCTTTTGGTTCTTGGAGAAGGACCTCTGGGGAGCAGAGAAGCGGACTTCGACGACAGACAATGTCTTCCCGTCCTTTTCGCTCTGGACTAAAGTCTCGCAAACGGTCTTGCCAAATAAGGCAGAACCATCAAAGGGGGCATTCGCAAATGACGCCTTGAAGGGTTCCGCGAAGTCACTATTTCGGAGCCAGGCCTGGCGTCTCATGACTAGACCTGCTCCGCTGGCTCTAGCGGCTCCCTCTGTGGCATGGGACAAAAGCCGCATAGAGGTATTCGATATAGATCTTAGAGTGGCCATGCGAGTTGAGTACAACTGTTTGTCCTCCGCCGACATGGACTCCGGGGGGGGAAGCAGCATACTCTATGATAAGGTCTCGCTGCATCCTAATAATGTGTGTGCCATGTAGTTCAGGGACCTTACTGAGAAGGTCGCTGAACTAAAGACCCGCTTCCCTAGGCGATCCATCGAGCGGGACTCTCTGCTCGGTGGATGGACCGAGGGGCTCTCCTGAGCTAATTCCCTCTTGGTGGCTGCCGCCACCAACATGGTATCTACAGGAGGACCCTTGCTCCAGTGGGATCTCTCTGAAGAGGGGCTGAGAATCCTATCGGGGCATTTGGGAACTGGCTCCACAGTGTCCGGCTCTTTCCACGCCCTGGTGGTAATAAGGTCCACCAGGGGGTTGGGCGGAGGGGACACCCAAGAGGTAGATGGGCCTGCTTCGAACGCCTCCAGGAACACTGACTCGTTGGAGGAAGCCTTGGGGGCAGACCCCCCTCCCCAATCCAGAGCATTTCCATGATGTCTCCAAAGGAGACATCCTAGGGGGGCGACAGTGAGGGAGCCTTCCCCTTCATCCAAGTCTGTGTCTTCTGTTAAGGACTCAGGGGAGTCCACGTGCCTCCTCTTACACTTCCGCTTATGAGGAACATCCTCGGGGGGGGCTGTCCGAGGAAGTCTCACCAGCAACATCTTGTTCCAGTGGAATGACCTGAGACACTGAAGCAGGCTGTCCCTGTGGCCGGGTGATGGAAGCCAGACCCAGCTGAGAGGGAGTGCAGGATGGGGCCGAGGCAAGGGCTGGGGGTCCGGATGCAATCAACAGAGCCCTCTCCACCACATCGAAGGCCAAGGGAGAGTCGATCTCTCTCAGATCCGAGAGCCGACTCCCACTCGGATCTGATGGGGGGATCAGAACTGGAGCTGAGACCATCGGATCCGAAGGACCCGTGTGCTCCAACCTGGATGGAGCCGAAGGCACACAGAATCCCTCGGATCCTAAGCTCAGCCCACGGATCCGAGAGCTCGGATCCGACAAGGATGGACCCGACAAACTCGAGGGAAAGGTCGGAGCCGAAGTACCAAGTACTGTCGGCGCCGACCCACCCCCGGCTCCAACGCTGCCCGGCTCCGGGCGCTCCGAACCCGGGAAGCGGGTCGGAGAAGGAGCTATTGGGGCAAAAAAAGGCAATGTGCCCCCCCCCCAAGGGGGGGAGGTAGGAGCACTCCCATTTGCAGCTGGGCCTGGATGAACCTTCGCATCATCCAGTCCAAGTCTGCATCCAACAAACTATATGTGGATCTCGACGAGGCCACCAAGGCGGGCAGGGAGTGCTGCCTCGATGACCTCGACGGAGATCGGGTCTCCTCCTCTTCAGGTCCCGGTGAGAAGCATGGGGACCGGAGCCAAGGAGGAGGACACTTGGAAGCCGTTGAGGGAGAAGCCCGCTTAGCCGGGGGGGCCGAAGCGGAGGCCTCAGCCCGCCACTTGTGGTGCTTCTCCCTCCTGGCCTCCCTCTCCTCCGGCACCGCAACGGGAGTTTGAGTCCCGGCCAGGAGGAGAGAGGCAGGAGTGGCCACCACAGAGGACTGGGGGGAGGCCACGGGAGCACCGGAGGCTGAAGCCGAATCCGGGGGCAAAAGTCCCGCCAGGACCAGCTTCGACCTCCATTCTTTCAGTGCCCTGGGGTGGAACGCCACGCAGATAAGTACACCCAGAGGAGAAGTGTTCAACCCCAAGGCACCGAACACACAGAGTGTGGCCATCCGCCGGTGAAAGCTTATGGCCACACTCAGTGCATTTAGAAAAGATCGGTTTTGGGGCCTCTGACATTACACTAGTACCAAGAAAGTAAACTCACTCACACAAGGCCCCAAACACACACCGACCCACACACAAACTACGCACCAGCGAAGGGAGGGGAGGAAATTACACTAAAAAATGTAAGATTTTAGGGCTAAATAAGGGGAAAACTAACACACTCAACCTTTTAACAAAAATTATAACAATAGTGATAATAAGCTGAAAAACTTATCTGAACCGACTAGGAGCTCTGAATCTAGCTGCTTTCACTAAGCGCAGCAAACTAGATCTGAGGTTAGTCAGGGTTGGCAGGGGATTATGGGTAAGGGGAGGAGCTAGGAGCTCGGATCTTACAGCTGTGAAACAAGTTGCCGGCTCGGATCAGAGATCGGATCAGATACCCAAAGGTTGCAGACAAATGAAGTACCTACTTCAGATCAATTGATGTGTCTTGCCAGAGCATTATTCAAATTCAATTTCCCAATTGCATAAATATGCTCAAATTTCTTATTCCCGATGTTAATATGATGTGTAACTTTGATGTATTTACACCATCTGCACGCCTCACATTTAGACATTCATATTAACATCGGGATTAAGAAATTCCCCATTAGGGGTAAATTTAATTGTAATACCAAAGGGGTTGTTTATTTGGGTTTATGCAGTTGCTGTCCAGCCTTTTATGTGGGTCGAACTGAGAGACCATTAAAGAGCAGGATTTATGAGCATATTTATGCAATTGGAAAATTGAATTTGAATAATGCTCTGGCTGGGCACATCAATTGTTACCCCACACATGAATTAAAATTTTTGGTTATGGAAAAACTGTTGGATAACAAAAGGGGAGGTTCAATGGATTTGAAATTGGACGAGAAGGAATTGATTTGGCAAGTAAAATTAAATGCACTTATGCCCCCGGGTTTGAATGATGCTATTTCTTTCAAAAGTATTCTGAAATTGAAGGCTTTGACAAGATAATACCAATACATTTGCATATTTATATATATTTTTTATATATTTATTGGTTCATATATTTGTATACTTATTTAGTGACCTATTGGATGTATACATCTATATTTTTGTTACTAAAATTTATTTATATAATATATATTTTTTCTTTTTATAATTGTGAGTATTTTTAATGGTTTATTATTATGTTTGGATAAATATGAGAGTATGTTGGGTATGTGAGTCATTTAAATGGAAGTTTGGTTTCTGAATTGTATTGTGATGTCAAAACATGCTAATCTATTTAAGCTGTGTATTTTTGTAATGTCAGTTGTCTGAAGAAGTTTGCTTAATCAGTAAACGAAAGAGCTAACCTTATTATTGTACTTGGTGTGTTTTTTTCTTTCTTTTTATCAAGTTTTTAAAATAGACCATCTGACCAGCTCTAGTTCCTTAGACCCACAGCGAACCCACTGTGGATACCCCCCGGACCGAACCACAAAAGGAGGGGGAGTTTCCATATTTATCAAGGATATCCACACCTCCAGGTTAGTGGCATTGCACGAAGTATCAGAGACCATCCATGTGCAACTAACAGTGGGCAAGACTTCTTTTCAGTTTATAGCATCCTGCAGACCACCCTCTCAAAGTCAGGAATCCCACTCGGCTTTCCTGAAAACATTGGAGAACATGAAGATCTCTCCGAACACCATTATATTGGGCGACTTCAACTACCCAAACATTGACTGGGAGCACTACTCAAGCCCCAGCACCTTAGCCCAAAGGTTCCTGGAAATTATAAACTCAAATGCTATGGAACAACTAGTCACCACTCCCACAAGAGGGGACAACATACTAGACCTGATCATTACCAACATGGGGACTCTATGCTCCACACCAGAAGTATATCCCTCATTGGTAAGATCAGACCATAAATTAATTTCACTGGATGTCCACATCCCGACCCCACCCCCAGCCCAGAAAACCACAGTGAAAAACTTCTCAAAAGCGAACATCTCACTTCTCAAAACCGAAGTGGAATCCTTCAAGGCCCCAGGGCCAGTGGAAACTACGGCCCAAACTGCAGAATCCTATATAAATGCATTCTACGGACATCTCCAGGAATGCATGGATCATGCTATCCCAAACAAAACCAAGACCCAATCATCCAAAGGCAGGTGTCCAGTCTGGTGGACCCCTGCCATAAATAAACTGTAAAACAGAAGGAGGAAGCTACTACATGATAGAGCAAAATCCCTAATAGGGAAGGCATCTCTGATCAGTACTAGCAAAAATTACGATCCCTCATAAAATCCTCCAAGGCCAGCTTCGAGAGAAAAATTGCACAGGACACCAAAGACAATCATAAGGCTTTTTTCAGTTATGTTAGAAACCTGGGATGCAACTCCTAGACTTGTTCTGAGTTGATTCTAAACGACAAAAAATACACTGAACTCACAGACATCGCCAATATCCTGGCAGACAGGTTCAGTGCAAACTTCTCCCCCCCCCCCCCAAAAGAGCAAGTATCTATCACAGCAGAGGGCTGCCTCCCAAACATCTCTGATGCTCAGGTGAAGGCTGCCCTCTCCAAAGCAAAAACACTGCTTCCATGGGACCAGATGGCATCCCAGGTTGCATCCTACATGAACTCCAAGAGGAACTAATCCCTCAAATAAAACAGCTATACAATCTCAGCCTCACTACAGGATATGTGCCCACAGAATGGCGTACAGCAACAGTGGTCCCACTCCACAAAGGTGGAGCCTCTACGGACCCTGGGAACTATCGCCCCATAAGCCTGACTAGCTTAGTCTGCAAGGCTATGGAGAGGATCATCATGGAGCTCATAAACAAAGACATTGGGGACCTACAGACACTAGATCCTACCCAGTTCGGCTTTGTCAAGGGCAGATCCTGTGCCTTTTGAACCTGGTTGACTTCTTCGAAACAGTCACCAAAGCCATAGATGAAGGGAAGGTAGTCCACACAGCCTATCTGGACCTTGCAAAGGCATTTGACACAATGCCCCACTCGGGCATCATAGATAAGCTATCCAGCTTAAATATAATCCCCTATGTCACAAGATGGGTCGCAAACTAGCTCAAAGACAGAACCCACAGAGTGAGAGTTGCTGGAGCCATGTCAGACTCGAAACCGGTCACAAGTGGCATCCCACAGGGTTCTGTCCTGGGACCACTCTTGTTCGGTATATACTTTTCCGAGGCACAGGCAAACGTGGGAGGACTATGGCTCACCAAGTTCGCAGACGACTGCAAACTGGGTGCCATAATCAACTCTCCAGCTGACGCAAACATCCTTCAAAAAGGTCTCACAGAGACAGATAACTGGTGCCAGCGCCATGGTTTAAAGCTAAATTCCAAAAAATGTATAGTCATACCCTTTGGCAAAAACAATGTGCCCACAAATTACCACATAGGTGGAAACCCATTAAGTACAGAGAAAGTTATTAGGGACCTGGGGACCCAAGTTGATAGCAATCTCTCCTTTGAAAACCACATTGCCAAAGTGCTTAGAAAGACCTTCTACATAGCCCACCTCATCACGGAGGGTTTCACATCTAGATCAAGAGAGGTAATCATGCCCCTTTATTCATCCTTCATCAGGCCCCATCATAGAATACAATGCCCCTTTTGGGATGTACCTTACCCGACACCTGCAGCAATTAGAAAGACCCCAAAAGTATCTCACCAAGAGGATCAAGGGTCTCAAACAGATGCCATATGCTGCTCGGTTAAAAAAAACTCCAGCTCTACTCAGTTGCATACCGCCTACTTTGAGGCGATCTATGCCTGTCATACAAAGCTATGTCAAATCCAGAATTAATGTACATGCTCCACCTCAGTAAATCTAAATCCCTTAGAGCCATACGCTCGAGGGACTTGAACCTCAGCACAGAAATAAATAGAACTTGCTGGAGGGACAGGTTCATAACCCAGAGGCTCCCTTCGCTCTGGAATAGAATTCCAGTTCATGTGAGGCAGAGCACCTCACTGAATCTCTTCAAGAAGAATCTCGATAGGTGGATGGGGGATCGTAGGTTTGTCCCAGGGATTACTCCTGTGTCACTATCAGACAGAGGCACAGTAAACTAAACCTTAAAAAGGGCACAGTAAACTCAAATCACGGGGTGGCGTAAGCCATACAGAATCGGGCTAGGCTTATAATTGCCCCAAGGCAGATAGCCTAGTATGAACCTATGAACCTATAAGTGCATCAACTCTACTGATGAGAGTTGAAACATTTCCAACCCATGCGAGTTTTTAGCAACATTTACTTGGCCTCCTGACTTTATACTAGCGAGATAGATACTAAGAATCCTAGAACTCAAAACACCTAACATACTCACTGAACCCCCGGCCGAAAATTATGTTGGTAGGGAACTTTTACTGGTCTCAACACACTTATCACCAACGGATAACATGAAATGACCACCATATCCCAAATGGACAAGCAACACTTACGGCTCATTTTAAAATGTAAACAACCGCACCCGTTCAAGGAATATTGACCTCGCTACAACTGCTTGGAAAACCATGTTGTGAGCTAATCCCTTTCACTGGCACACCAGAGAATTCCCCACACACAAGTTATGATTGCTCCACTACTAACCAACCAGAATCACTAAGTGGGATGTAGCTGGAAAAGATATAAAAATAATAATAAAAAGCATAATCCGACCATAGCTATCTTGAACCAGATTTAAGATGAATTACCCCCAACAGATAAAAAATGCCTTGGGAAATAAAATATTACTTACACCAGCGGATAAACCTCGAATCTTAATAAATCCATACCCACTAGAACTTTTTAAATAGGAAAGCTCGTTAATAAATATACCAAAAAAACAGATTTTTCTACAGTCTGTGTAGAAGTTGAGTTTGGGCACCCTAAAATAAATGCTAGGCAGGAGGCAGATCAGATGAACTAGGACTAAAGGGAAAACGCTGGTTTAATTTCTCCACTTACAGGTAGAACCTGTTCTGATTCTGACACGATACCAATGGCGATAAAAATGTTTGTTTACTTAAAATAGGTTAATACATAAATTCTCCCAACACATGAACATAAACGAAGGGTAAACATGGAAAACAAGTGTATTTCTGAATAAATAAAGATGTCACGAACTAAGAAGGGCTGAGAAAATTGTAAGGGTTCAGACTACTGAGAATGCCACTTAACTGTTGGCATGCCCCCAGAATGAACCGCTCCCACTAACACACCCACATTTTTGTCCATAAAATACAGGAATTTAGCCACTGTTGATTATTCACCTCACAGCCCTCGTCTGCCTAGCCTGAAAAACAAAGGATCTATTTCAACCAACCGACTGTTGTTGATTATTTCTTCAAATTCTTATAAGGAATGCTACCTACTGCATGGATATCACTAGTTAACTTGCCTTTTTTAAGGAAAGAAGTATTTATCCTTGGCTAGTTTAGATGAAAAGGAGGAAAGAATCCAAACTCCCACTTGGTAAGCGTGCTTACGAATAATACCTCTTGCTTCTCACTATTGCACTGGATGTTTACATAATAAAATAATATAAAAAAAAATCATGTAATATAAACTAAGTTGTTTGGACCGGCCAAAATTAATCCACTAAGCTTGACGCAATCTTGGATTTTGGCAGTTATTAATCCTCTGACTCTTCGCCAAAGGACTACGTTTATTTTGTATGTATGAAATAACTACTCATCACATTCAAACAATAACACCAAACACTATTCTGACCTCCACTCTCAAAATCATCTTCTTACCATGCATTCCTCTCATTTTTTCATAATATCCTTCAAATGCTCATATTCCACTACCACACAATTTCCCAAATTTATTATTAAACTAACCCCCCTACTTCCAATCACATTTTAATTTGTAACATAGAATGCAATGCAGGCTTCATCCTCCCCTTTGTTACCTTATCTTACCCATGTTTACTAAAATTCCACACTCAACAACTGAAACTAAGCCCTCATCAAAGAGGGCTGGAGTAAGAACACAACTGAACTTAATAATCTTAGTTACTAAATCCGCTGATGTTGCGCCTGTCTCAGAATCACGGACTAAAGATGACAGCCCTGCTCTTTGTTGCAACTTCCCTGCCTATTCTTACAGCTTTTAATGCATGGCCAGGTCAAATAATTTGTAATGGAACTCTACTCCTCTGTAAAACTAAGCTTAACATCCAAGTCATCCCTAAACCCCCAACCAAAGAGCCAAGCCACTAACTTCCCGCAACCCAAAGTGGTTCTTTTTTATTGTTACAGGACCCAACATACTGGTTCCTCCACATGCACTCAGCTAGACCACTATTCATTCTGCAAGGCTGGACCTAGGCATTACCCACTCCTTGGTTAGGAGAGCTTGCACCCCCATTCATTCCTGCTTGAGTGGCCCTATTATAGGCCCATCTATTCTCCAGTGACAAGAGTCAAGTGGTAGACAGCAGTCCATCATGTTGTTCCTTGCAGAGAAGCTTAACCAACACTAGAGAAGTGCTCCCTGAACTCCGATTCATTACTGGTGTCTGCTAGTTAAGGCCAAAAAGAAGGGATGCAAGATGAGATTTCAGTCTCTGTAATGTGTCTGTGTGTACGAGATATTTAATGCAATGTGTCTGTGTGTACGAGATATTTAATGCAATGTGTCTGTGTGTACGAGATATTTAATGCAATGTGTCTGTGTACACAAGATATTGATTGTAATGTGTCTGTGTATATGAGATATTTAATGTAATGTGTCTGTGTACACAAGATATTTAATGTAATGTGTCTGTGTGTACGAGATATTTAATGTAATATGTCTGTGTACACAAGATATTTAATGTAATGTGTCTGTGTGTATGAGATATTTAATGTAATGTGTCTGTGTACACAAGATATTTAATGTAATGTGTCTGTGTGTACGAGATATTTAATGTAATGTGTCTGTGTACACAAGATATTTAATGCAATGTGTCTGTGTGTACGAGATATTTAATGCAATGTGTCTGTGTGTAGGAGATATTTAATGCAATGTGTCTGTGTGTAGGAGATATTTAATGCAATGTGTCTGTGTGTAGGAGATATTTAATGCAATGTGTCTGTGTGTACGAGATATTTAATGTAATGTGTCTGTGTGTACGAGGAATTTAATGTAATGTGTCTGTGTGTACGAGGAATTTAATGTAATGTGTCTGTGTGTAAGAGATATTTAATGTAATGTGTCTGTGTGTACGAGATATTTAATGCAATGTGTCTGTGTGTACGAGATTTAATGTAATGTGTCTGTGTGTACGAGATATTTAATGTAATGTGTCTGTGTGTACGAGAAATTTAATGTAATGTGTCTGTGTGTACGAGAAATTTAATGTAATGTGTCTGTGTGTACGAGATATTTAATGTAATGTGTCTGTGTGTATGAGATATTTAATGTAATGTGTCTGTGTGTACTATTTAATGTAATGTGTCTGTGTATATGAGATATTTAATGTAATGTGTCTGTGTGTACGAGATGTTTAATGTAATGTGTCTGTGTGTACGAGATGTTTAATGTAATGTGTCTGTGTGTACGAGATATTTAATGGAATGTGTCTGTGTGTACGAGATATTTAATGCAATGTGTCTGTGTGTACGAGATATTTAATGCAATGTGTCTGTGTGTACGAGATATTTAATGTAATGTGTCTGTGTGTACGAGATATTTAATGTAATGTGTCTGTGTGTACGAGACATTTAATGTAATGTGTCTGTGTGTATGAGATATTTAATGTAATGTGTCTGTGTATATGAGATATTTAATGCAGAATTTACAACAAAAATGTAGGCATGTTCACAGAAAACATGCCTCTGTATGCTGCATGTGACAGCTTCTGTGCATGTGTTTCTTGTGGTCCAGAGGTGCAGGGTTTGATACTCTCTGCCTTCATTGCCTAACTGTGTGAGTAAGTCAATTAATCAGACAGAGCTCCAAGGCTGGATGTGAAAAAGGTTCATGGAGATCAGTGCTCTACCCCAAAAACAAATAAAATAAATGTGTACCACAGCAGTAAATATATCATATTCCACAAGTATAAAACTTAGTTTTCCACTAGGTCTCACTCAACTGGAGAGTCCAGAATGGTCTTCCTGATGCCAGGATAGGAGAATGAGCAGTCTTATCCCTCCCCTTCCAGCTCGGACAGATGCCAGAGAACAACCCCATCTCTTAGTCAAAATCCCACTCTGCAGTAATCCCCAAAGTCGCTTAGCCCTAGCATATCTACCTCTCCTTCTTCCCAAACAAATTCAAACATCATTTCCACCAAATTCTCCAAATCATCTTCTATGTAAGCACATATACTGACATCAGGTGACTTCAGTATCAACTTACTGTCCCTTAAATCGGGATATAAACAGCTTCCTCACAGACAGCAACCTAATGCAAGTGACACACAGCCCAGCTAGACCCAACTTCAAATTTAATAACCCTAACCTTCTCAACCCTGTTACTCTAATGTCCAAATTATAGTTCTTCCATTATCCCCCCGCTCCTGTGATTGCTCTCCCATCCCCTTTCTCTTCTCCATACCAAATAATATCCACCCTAACCTAATCTCTTTCCTCTCAAACACAGAACAAACAGCACTTGTCTTGAAAAGTCAGACAATAAAATGCAGACTCGTCCTTAATTTTAAATGTTTCAGACCCCTCTGAAGCAGCCATCCTTCTCACGGACATATTAGTTCATCTACAAGATAACAACACTTCCCCTTTTTATTCACACTATACAACACAAATTCCAAGCACCGTCCTCCTCAAGGAAAAACTCCCACCTTAGATACAAAAGACAAATTCATATTCCTTAAAAACAATCAAATACTTAGAGGTGTACAAATATAATTTTTTATAGTCACAACAAACAGCTACTGTTAAACAACCTTAACAATCACATTGCAGAGTGTGCTACTAACAAGTAGTCATGTGAAATCTGACTGCAGCCGTACTTGTCCTTCTCTTCACTGTTGCAGTCCTCTTTACCTAAAGGATCTCCTGCCAAGGATAACCCAACATCTGGCCAGTACAACAAAGCCTTCAGCTCTTATAGGAACCGTACATCATATGTAAGCTCCACATGCAACACATAGGGCATAAAATTAACTAACGGGTGCAAAAAATCACTCTGAACTACAAAAACTGCAGGAGGAACAGATCCTCAGGGACCAAAGGGGGACCCAAGGGGACATGTACATCCAGAACAGAAAAACAAGGAAGGAAGAATGGAGAAGGGCCCCTTGGCCAGGATGGCAATGAAACACAGGGCAAAACTGACGACAGAACAGGAAGGAAGGCTGGAGTGAGTGAATACTGTAGCAGTGAAGAGAAGAACATCTACTGTTATGGTACAATTTTACATAACTGCACTATGTCCTTCCTTAGAACTGTTGCGATATTCTTCACCTAAGGAAGAGTTCACAGTATTAAGAGGAGGCCTGGGTGGAGGAATGTAGAGAAGAACCCTCCACAAACTGATGCAGGACAGCCCCAGTAAAGTCAGCTCTTTTGTGGAAATAACATCGAACTTGTAATGTTTAGTGAAAGTATAAACAGAAGACCAAGTAGTAGCCTCAAGGACAGAACTGGTATCCAGACCTTGGAAAAAGTTACAAGAGGAGGCAACTGCCCTAGTGGAATGCCATGAGAAGAATAACAAAAGGAAATGGCCTTAGAAATCTGGGAGACAAAGTCCAGGGATGAAAAGAAATAAAAAGTTATTCATATTTGTGAACAACTTTAGTTTTATCTAAATAATATCTGAGCTGTCTATACAAATCTAAGGTGTGGACAACCTTCTTTACTGGCAGACTGAGAAACGAAAGAAGGTGAATATATTAATTAAGGGCTAACTCACTGACCACCTTGGGCATAAAAGGCGGATTAGTAAGGACAGACACCCTGTCTCTACGAAAAACTAAAAAAGGGGGAAATAGCCATGACAGCTTGAAGTTCAGACACTCTCTTGGCAGAATAAGAGCCAAAGAAGAACAGCTTTCCAAGTACAATGTCATAAGGAAGCTGAAAAAGCAGGTTCAAGAGGAGCCAGAGTCAATTTTTCAAGCACAAAATTGATGTCCCAAGAAGTGGAATAGATTTCCTGGTGGGCCTGATACGAAGAATGCCTTTAGGAAACTGTTTGACCTCAAACCTAGAAGTGACAGGAGGAGTCTGGGGCAGACTAGCAGAGATTGCTGACAGGTGAAATTTAACTGAAGAATGTGCCGACCTAGCATAGCACAAATCACACAAATAAGACATAACCAGATGAATATCCAGAGAAAGGGGATCCAGATGGCAAGCGAGGCACCAGATAGAAAATCTTTTTCATTCAGACATATAGGATTTTCAGGTAGTAGGTTTCCTGTCCTCCTGAAGAACCAAAAGAATGTCTTTAGACAAGAGGTCCTAAAAAGGGATTAAAATCCTATCACTGACACTGTCAGTACAAGAGTGGACAAGTGAGGATGGATAAGAAATCCTATGGTTTGCATGAGAAGATCCATCCCTTTCCAAGGAAAAGACAGGTTGTCCACATTCGAAGTCAGAAGACGGGGGACTCTGGCACAGTATATAAAATATACATCCTGTATGTTTCATGCACTCTGATCCCTTTTGCATGCATTAACCTCCATTGTATTTTTCTGCAGCTTTTCTCCCCAGGACTCCACTGAAAGCGAGCATCTCATGGCCCAATGGACTATCCTGGCAAACAAACTGCAAATAAATAAATAAATGAATAAATGTACATGAGGAATACCCCACCAATGAACAACACACAGGAACACACCTCTGTGAAGCACCCATTTGTGAGCTTGTGTTTTGGACTTGCTCAGAGAGTCTGCCACTAGATTATCGTGCTCAGAAGGAATGTAAACAGTCTGAAGAGTCACTTGCTACTGGATAGCTATATCCCAGGCCTGAAGAGTCATTCTGCAAAGGACACAGGACCTTTTGCCCCCTTATTTGTTGACATACCACATCACTGTGGTACTGTCACTGAAAACTTTGAGGAGCCGGGGATGAAAGAGGGACTGAAAAGCTTGCAGAGCCCTCATCTCTTCCACACTGATATGATCCAGCCTGTGATGAGGAGGCCAGAGAACCTGCAGTTTTAGGGGCCACAAGAGGCCCTCCACCCCATATCTGAAACATCTGTGAAAATCTCCTGAGTGGAAATTGGAAGTTAAAAAGGAAGCCCTGGATTAAGACAGAGTTGATGAACTGACCACTAAAGCTTGATCTTGAGACAGGGAAGAAAAAGAACAGTAAACTCCAAGGGGGTGGCAGTGATGGACCCTCAGTGATTCAAGGTACCACTGACATTTCCTCATTGAGCCTGGAGAGAGGGATCATAGGAATAGTAGAGGCCACGAACCCAGGAATCTCAGAAATTCCCTGGCCTTGACACAGGGCAGAGGAAGAGATTGGAAAAAGGTTGTCAAGGACAGAACCTTAGGGCCACCACGGGAACTACCTTATGGTTGCATCTGAGGAAACATGATCCTGGAAAGCTATGAGAATGTATTTTTCGAAGTCTGAAAAAGGCAATGACAACAGTGAGGCATTTGATGAATACCCTTAGGGCAGTAGAAAGGCCAAAGAGCATAGCTAAGGACTGAAAATGCATGGAAGAAACAGAGAAATGTAAAAAATGTCCTAACAGAGGATGAATAGGAATGTGAAGGTATGCATACTTAAAATCCAGAGACACCAGAAAAACCTGGGGAAGCAGAAGAGGAAACAAGGTCTGAAGGGAAAATGTCCGAAAAAAGGGATCTTGAGAAAGGTGTTGAGCAGAGAACGATCCATAATTGGTCTCCATGTACCCTCCTTCCAGGGAGTCAAAACATTCTGAAGTAAAACACCTTCCCCAACTGGGTGGCAGGAACCAGATGAATAGTGGCCAGATCCAATAGAGATTGTAGAACCTCTGAAAAATGAGGAAGTTGTTCTCAAGAAGGTTTAGGAATGCCTGAAAAAGGAGGAATGGACTTCTAAATCATGAAATATCACTGACAGAAACCAAAAATCTGAGATGATTCAAAGTTAATTTGGAAGAGTCAAGAACAAGTGGACCTGGTCGAGGGAAAAGGAAGGCCAAATGTCAAACAGAACCAGGCCTATCCTGAAAAGAAGGCTTCTAGGAGGAAGGAGTCTAAGAAGACTTAGCAGGAGGAATATGGCTAGAGTCCTTCTTACCCTAAGGAGAGAGGCAAGTCTATCTAAGAACAAAGGTACACTTAGAAGGATAATTTCTCTGAAACTTGGGAATAGGGGAGACAAACATATGGTCAAGTTCCTGCAAGACCTTACATTTATCCTGGAGAGACTTAAGCCAGCAGCAGTCCCAAAACAACCTATCCAGAGGTGCATCCAAAAGCTTGGCCTTGACATCATCAGGCAAAGCTTGAAGATGTATCCAGGAATAACATTTCATCACTGAATCAAAGGCAGCAGCCCTAGAGGAGCCATCAGCTGCCACACTGCTGCATTTCAGAGAGTGATGGGCAGCGTGAGCAGTGGACCCTACCAAGGAAAGGGCAGAAGCCTTCCCTTAGAATCAGGAAAGAACAGTTGTGCAAAATCTGACCATAACCATAGATGTCCTTCTTTTCCATATGCTGCAGTATTCATAATGTAGGAGTCCACCTCCGGCTGACTCGTACGTCCGGCCAGTATACATATGCTGCAGAATTCATAATGTAGGAGTCCGCCTCCGGCTGACTCGTACGTCCGGCCAGTATACATATGCTGTAGTATTCATAATGTAGGAGTCTGCCTCTGGCTGACTCGTACGTCCGGCCAGTATACAAAAGACTTAATGCTACTGTAAGGTACATGTGACACAGCACATCAGTTAGTGTACGTCAGCCATAAAGAGATGGTGGGTATAAAGCAGACATCAGCACGTACCAACCTCAGACCTGAATGCTGCAATGCACCAGCCTGATATAGGTGAGGAAACATGCAACCCAGGACCAGGCAATCATCAGGGGGAAGGGGGGAAGTAATACTGCAGCATACAGAAGAGAAGGACATCTATGGTTATGGTAAGATTTTACACAACTGCTCTATGTCCATCTATTCATACGCTGCAGTATTCACAACATGAGGGAGAGTACCAAAGCTCATGCTGAGGAAAAACTGGGCGGAGGAGGAGCAGAAGTATTTTCCACAAACCCATGCAGAACACCTCTGGCAAACCCAGCCCTGGACCTGGAAATGACATCTAATTTATAGTGTTTGGTGAAAGTATGAACAGAAGACCAGGTAGCTGCCTCAGAACAAGGTCCAAGCCTTTAAAGAAAGCCCCAGAAGAAGGCACTGCTCTGATGGAATGTGCCCTCAGAGGCAAAGAAAGACTCTTTCCACTGGCTAAGTAATAGAAAGAAATAGCTTTAGAAATCCAAGAGGAAACAGTTTGCATGGAAAGAGGTTGACCCAGGGCCCTTGGGTAATAGGAGACAGACATTCAGACTTACAGATGGACTTTGTTTTGTTCAGGTAGTATCTGAGATGCCTGTGCACATCTAAAGTGTGTAGAATCTGCTCAATGGAGGATTGTGGAGATGATAACTCATTAACCACCTTGAGCATAAAGGAGGGATTAGTACCTGGAGAAACCCTATCCCTGTGCAAGACTATGAAGAGACAGGGAGACATTAGGGCTTGTAACGCAGAGACCCTTCTGGTAGAAGAAATTGCCACGAGAAGAACAGTTTTCCAGGTGCAACGCTGCAGGGAAGAGGAACTTGCTGGCTCAAATGGGGCCAAGGTAAGTTTCTCTAAAACAAAACTGAGATCCCAAGGAGGTGGAACTGGTTTCCTTGGTGGTCTAATGTGTAGGACACCTTTTAGTAACAGTTTAACTTCCAATCTGGAAGCTAAAGGTGGAGACATAGGTAGACATGCAGAGATGGCTGAAGGATGGGCTTTAACTGAACAGTAAGACAGGCTACTCCTCCTCATCAATTACCACAGATAAGACAAGACCACTGGGACCACTAACAGTGGTTGTAAATCTATTTTAAGACACCAGATGGAAAACCTCTTCCATTTGGAAAAGTACAGTTGTGTACACATACCACAAATGTAGATGTGCAAGTGTATTTACTGTTGCAGTCATCACCTATGCATTATCCCTGCTGTGGTAGCCCTCAGCCAGCCCGAATATCAGAGTCAATGATTTTCTGCATCGGCTGCTGTCACTTGCTGTCTGACGTCAGGTCGGCAGTGCTGTAAAGGAAAGCTGCAGATGCCATTACATCAGTTTTTCTTGCCCTAACGAGTCAGATGCCCCAGTAAATATGGTACAGTGGTCCAGGTGGCTAAAAGCCACCGTTAGCAACTTATGTCTCCATAAAGAAAGAATATGTAAGGGGGAAGGAGGGTGGGAAAAGTACAGTTGTGTACACTTACCATAAATGTAGATGTTCAAGTGTATTCACTGTTGCAGTCATCACCTGTGGGTTATCCCTGCTGTGGCAGCCCTTGGCCAGCCTGAATACCAGAGTCAATGTTTTTCTGCGTCAGCTGCTGTCACTTGCTGACTGATGTCAGACCGTCAGTGCTATAAAGCAAGGTAGCCGACGTCATTACATCTGTTTTTCTTGCCCTAACCAGTAAGAAGCCCAAGTAATATGGTAAAGAGGTCCTGGTGGCTAAAAGCCACCTAGAAAAGCTTATGTCTCCCTACAAGAAAGAAGATATAAGGGGGAAGGAGGGAGGGAAACCAGAACTGCAACAGTGAACACACTTAAACATCTACATTTTAAGTGTACACAACTGTACTATGTTCTTCATGTTTCACTGTTGCAGTCATCACCTGTGGGAGGATTCCCAAAGCTGAGGAGAGGGGTTGTAGGATTACTAAGAGACCTAGGCCTGGGTCAGCAAGCCCTGCAGAACTGCAGAGACAAACCCTGCCCTAGCCTTAGAAAATAGAGGTAGGTGGTAATGCTTGGTAAAGATATGGACTGAAGTCCAGGTGGCAGCTTCCAGGATGTCCCTGGTGGGGACTCCTCTGAGGAATGATGTGGAAGTGGAGGCTGCCCTACTGGAATGGGTTCAAATAGATTTGGGGGGGGGTCCCATGTAATCTGCAGCAGAAATGGATACAGTGTGATTTCCATTTGGAAATGGTTTGCTTGGAAAGGGGTTTCCCCTCTGCCCCTGGGGGAAAGCTGACAAGTAGTTGGTCTGTTTTCCTGAAGGGTTTAGTACAGTCCAGATAGTATCTGAGCTGTCTGTGCACATCTATTGAGTGCACAATTCTTTCTCCCTTGTTTTGAGGGTTGGGAAAGAAGGTGGGTAGATGTATGGCTTGGTTGAGAGTTACATTAGATACCACCTTCGACATAAAGGAGGGGTTAGTCCTCAGGGAGATCCTGTCTGCATGGAAGATGATGAAGGGCTCAAAGGCCATCAGTGCCTGAAGTTCTGAAACCCTTCTGGCTGAGGTGATAGCTAGGAGGAAAGCAGTTTTCCAGGAGAGGAATCTTAGTTCTGCTGAAACAGCAGGTTTGAAGGGTGGTAAGGTTAGTTTTTCCAAAACATAATTCGGGTCCCAGGCTGGTGTGGGTGGCCTTCTGGGAGGTCCGATATTAAAAGCCCCTCTAAGGAATTGTTTGATCAAAGGAAGGGAGAACAGGGGCTGATCTGTGTCAAAATGAGCTGAAATGGCTGAGGCGTAGATTTTAATAGAAGAAAAGGAGAGGCCACTATTAAGTAGCTCCGCTAGGTAGTCCTGGATAAGAGGGATGGAAGGTTGAGAGGTATTGCCCCCTCTCCTCTAGACTGGCTCCAGGAGCAGAATCTTTTCCATTTTCCAGCATAGGATTTTCTGGTGCTGGGCCTTCTGGCCTCTGTGATAACATCTAGGACCTGTTTGCTCAACTGGGGCCCCTTGTTTGCCCCATGCTGACAGTTTGACAGTCTGCAAGTCTGGGTGCAGCATCCCCCCCCCTAACCTGGGTCAAGAGGTATGAGATCAGGGGAAGCTGTCCAGGAGGCTGTAAGGTCAGGCTGCACAGTAAGGGGTACCAATGTTGTCTGGGCCAATCCGGAGCAATGAGGATGGCCTTTGGTCTCTCCTCCCTTATTTTGATTAGTACCTTGGGAATAAAAGGCAGAGGAGGGAAAGCGTACACAAAGAGGGTGTTCCAAGGTCAAAGCATCCACCTTCCATGCTAGGTGGTGATACTCCCTGGTACAGAATCTTTTTAGCTGATGGTTGAGATGCGAAGCAAAGAGATCCACCTCTGGAGTCCCCCACTCCTGAGTGATCTGTAGAAATATTTTTCTGTAGAGCTGCCATTCGTGGGGATCCAGTAAGTTCCTGCTCAAGTGGTCTGCCAGAATGTTGTTGATCCCTGGTAGGTATTGGGCTATTAGGTGTAGTCCCATGAAGAGGCTGTCACACAGATTAATGGCTAGCCTGCACAGAGGGTAAGATTGGGTCCCTCCTTGTTTGTTGATGTACCACATTACTATGGTGTTGTCTGTTTGATAAGGAGAAAGTACAGTTGTGTACACTTACCATAAATGTAGATGTTCGAGTGTATTCACTGTTGCAGTCATTACATTTGGGTAATCCTGCTGGCAGGTTGCCCTCAGTCGGCCTGAACTCCAAAGTCTTGGGTCCTGTGTCGGTTGCTGTCGCCCCTTCCCTGACATCAGATCGTCAGAGGAATAAAAGATGCAGCTGACGCCATTTTCTTCAGTTTTTCTTGCCCCAGATGTCAGGTACCCCCCTAAAGGGTAGCCAAAATTTATATATGTATAAAAATACATGCACCAATATAAACTTTACCTTCATCTACAAGCAAATACAGCACATAGGTTGTACAAATCAGAGAAGGGAAGATAATTTCCAGCAGAAATAAGGGGGATGGCGGAAGGGTATGGACTGCAACAGTGAATACACTCGAACATCTACATTTATGGTAAGTGTACACAACTGTACTATGTTCTTCGTGTTGCTACACATAACCCCTCAAAACCCACACAAAGTAACACTAAACTCACATATGCGGAGGCCCTTAACATTAACCTGCCCGAGCAACAAGAACCTCCAAAGCTAAAATGCAAACACCAATCACAACAAAAGTGACACATAACTCAAAACACCAGTGTACCACCCAACAACAGTGCCTAAGTTAAGATAACGTACCAAACATTTTAGTCATAAGTGACTCCATAGTCAGGCACACTGATGTCCCATTCCCCAGGCTGAACAAGGAGAAAAATTACTGTCAGCTGCCTGTCGGGTGCCAGAATCCACCACATAATGCATGCACTCAAGTCACTCCACAACAGGTACAAATATGACTCTGTCATTGTCCATGCTGGAGTGAATGACTTGAGACATATCTCCCTGGACTACATGAAAAGAGACATGGAAGAGCTCTCAGATCATGTGGCCCAGGCAGGTATGACTCTAACCTTGAGAAGCATCCTGCCTTCACCCAGAGTGGTACCACAGTATAAGGACAAAATGACTGGCATCAACAATTGGCTAAAATTCTGGTGTCATTCAAAGGGGATCAAGTATCTGTCTGCCTGGGACGACATGATAGACAGACCATGATGCTTTGCCGGAGATGGTCTGCACCTGTTGCCCCTGGGATTCAGGTTACTGGCTAAGGCTCTTGCCACCTCTATAGTGCCTTTTTTAGGTAAGGCCCAAATGAAAAAAACACCACCGTAACAGATAAAAGCATGCAAAATCTGTAGGTAATGCTACTCAATGCTAGAAGTCTAAACCTCAAAATGCACTCTCTCAAGGCACTCCTAAAAGTGGAGAACATCGATATATGTGCAGTAACTGAGACCTGGTTCAAGGCTCCAGAGAGCACCCCTGCAATACCAGACTGCAACTCTTACCACACTTTTCGGCCACCAAATCAGGACTGAAACACTAAAGGTGGTGGAGTGTCCATATTCACCAAGTATATTCACACCTCCAGGCTAGTTGCCCAACACAATGCATCTGAAATACTACAGGTGCAACTAACACTAGGTAAGACTGCAATCCAAATTGTAGCTTGCTACAGATCCCCCACCATGCCCCAAGAGTCTCACTACACCTTTCTAAACATACTGGAAAATAACCTAACACCCTAATACTGGGTGATTTAAACTACCCTGTCATTAACTGAGAAAACTACTCGGGTACCAACACCTTTGCCCAACGGTTCTTGGAATTCATAAACGCCAACGCCCTCGATCAACTAATCCATAGTCCCACCAGGGGCTCAAATATCCTTGACCTGGCCATTACCAACATGGGAGATTTATGCTCCACACCAGTGGTCACCCCCTCGTTGGTCAGGTCTGACCATAAGCTAATCACCCTTGACATCCACATCCCACCCCCTCCAGCAGGGAAACTTCCATAAAAACTTCTCCAAAGCCAATTTCATGCTACTCAAGTCAGAAGTGACAAACTTCATGACACCCATGCAGACGGGAACTAAAAGTTTGACTGCTGAATCCTACACTAAGGCACTGTACGAGTACATCCATTTGTGCATAAATCGCGCCATTCCAAATAGAACCAAGACGTTCTCCTCCAAAAAAAAGGAAGCCAATCTGGTGATCCCCTGCCATAAACAAATTATACAATAGAAGGAAGAAACTGCTGCATAAAAGAGGAAAATCCCAGGATACAAAAAACTCCCTTACCAGCCTCAGTAAGAAGCTGAGATCCCTCATAAAATCCTCCATAGCTAGTTACGAAAATAAAATTACCAAAGATTCTAAGGACAACCACAAGGCTTTCTATAGTTATGTCAATAATCTAAATGGCAATGCTCAGATCTGCTCTGGGCTACAACAGAATGGCACTATATATACTGATTCGAAGGATATTGCCAATATCCTAGCAGATCGATTCAGTGCCAATTTCACCCCCTGTCACCCCCTAAAGGGCCCATCTCAATACCAAACAATTGCTAAATTCCGGTAATCACGGCCACATGGGTAAAAAACGTACTCTCCAAAGCGAAGAATACAGCATCCATGGGACCAGACGACATACCGGGCTGTGTACTACATGAACTACAAAATTAATTGACACCTCACCTAAGTGTCATGTTTAATCATAGCCTCACCTCAGGCTTCATGCCTAAAGAGTGGCACACAGCTACAGTTATCCCACTCCACAAGGAGGGATCCACCTTGGATCCCGGGAACTATCATCCCATCAGTCTGATGATCCGGATCTGCAAAGCCATGGAACGCATTATCATGGAACTTATAAAAAAAGACATTGGCAACCTTCAAACACTGGACCCCACCCAGTTTGGTTTCGTGAAGGGCCGATCTTGTCTCCTCAACCTGATTGACTTCTTCAAATCAGTCTCCAGAGCAGTGGACGAGGGTAAGGCAGTCCACACAGCCTATCTGGACCTTGCCATGGCCTTTGACAAGATCCGCCCCTCTGGAATCATAGATAAACTTACTAAGCTGGGCATTAACCTCTACGTCACTCAATGGTTTGCTAACTGGTTTACTGACAGAACCCACACTGTAAAAGTAACCAACTCCAAACCCAGCTCCAGACAAATGACAAGTGGAGTACCTCAGGGTTCAGTCCTGGAACCGCTCTTGTTTGGCATCTACTTCTCTGAAGTACAGGCCAACACCATGGGACTCTGGCTAACAAAGTTTGCAGATGACTGCAAACTTGGAGCCATTATCGAATCCCCAAAAGATGTGGATATTCTACAAAAGGGCCTTACAGAAACAGGTGCTTGGTGCCAGATCCATGGGCTCAAGCTCAATGCCAAGAAATGTATAGTTATCCCCTTTGGGAAAAAACATGTACCCATGAATTACCACATAAGTGGCAGTACACTAAACACTGAACGTGTGATAAGAGACTTAGGGACACAGGTGGATAGTGGTCTCACCTTCGATAAACACATCGCCACAACAGTCAGGAAATCCTTCTATGTAGCACATCTCATTACAAAGGGCTTTTCATCCAGGAAAAAGGAGGTCATTGTCCCACTGTACTCATCCCTCATTAGACCCATTACAGAGCACAACGCCCCATTTACTCATCCCTCATTAGACCCATTATAGAAAACAACGCCCCGTTTGGTATGTACCTCAGAAGACATCTGCAACAGTTGGAAGGGCCGCAGAAATACCTCACTAAAAGAATCACAGGCCTAAAGCAGAAACCCTATGCTGACCATATAAAAAAACTCCAGCTATACTCTGTCGCATATCATCTACTCAGAGGTGATCTCTGCTTAACATACAAGGCCATGTCAAACCCATAGCTGTTGGACATAAAATCTCAATCCCTCAGAGCCACACCCCTCCAGGGATCTAAACCTGGTCATCACAATGAACAAATCATGCTGGAGGGATAGGTTCCTGTCCCAGAGACTCTTCTTAGTCTGGAACAGACTGCCCATACATGTCAAGCAGAGCACCTCTTTGGCCCTCTTCAAAAGGAACCTTGACGATTGGATGGGAGAGAGGAAATTCACCCTGGGATCACATCAGCCACCCTGCTAGATAGGGGACCAGGGAAGCAAATATTCTGGGAAGAAATAGCCATGGAATTGTTATGGCAAGGCTTGTACAGGCCTTAGGGCCGATAGCCTAGTACCAACCTATGAACCTAATGAACCTATAAGATCCTCTGCCATTTTAAGCATTTGAGTTTGGGGTGGTGGAACAGGAGTAAAATGGTGGCTAGAGGTAGTTTTCTTATGAGTGGCCTTGCCTCTAGGCCTAAAGAGTATCCATCGGTCAGAGAGAAATGGTATTCGGAGAATACGTTTTTTGTCTACAATCGGTACTGCGAAAGACCTCCTTGGAAGCCGATGCCTGCGTCGTGGCTCCAGACCCAACCAAGGCAGAGACAACCAAAGGCTCAGAAGACGAAAAAAAATTCTGTGGCACACCAGACTCTGAAAGGGTCTCAGTAGAGGACTGCGAAGGTACTGAACCGGGTTATCAGGGCTGCGAAGGCACCTCACTGAATTCTGGAAAACTGACAACCTGCTTAGCGGTAGAGTCGTCAAAAGGCTTAGCCTTGTGTGGTCTGTCTCTATCCTTATCCTTATATTTTTTTGGAATGTCTATGGATTGTTGGCTGACAGACAATTTTTTGGAATGTGAAGACAGAAGACGAAAATACCTGGCTACAATAAGAGCTCTACAATGAATGGTACTCACATTAAACAGGGCACAGAACCGGCAACGGGGGATGTCATGGTCTGGGTCTAAACAAGACGCGCATTATGAATGGAAGTCTCGGTGTGGTATTTGCTTTCCACAGACGAGACAATTGTTAACTTTTTCGGATATCGGTTAGTACAAGAAAAAAGGATCCCGAACGGGGTACTTAGCTTTAGATGTTTTCAGCTGTAATTCAAACTCTGGTAGCAAGTGACCAGCACACTTGTGAACTGCTTCTGCTACGGGCTCCACGCCAAGAAAGACTGATGTAATGCCATCAGCTGCCTTCCTTTATAGCACTGATGACATGATGTCAGACAGCAAGTGACAGGAGCCGACACAGAAAGTACAGTTGTGTACACTTACCATAAATGTAGATATTCGAGTGTATTCACTGTTGCAGTCATTACATTTGGGTAATCTGCTGGCTGGTTGCCCTTAGTTGGCCTGAATATCAAAGTCTTGGGTCCTGCATCAGTTGCTGTTTCCTTTTCCATGACGTCAGGTCGTCAGGTGTATAAAACATGCGGCCGATGCAATTTTATTCAGTTTTTCTTGCCCCAGATGTCAGGTGCCCCCTAAATGGGGAGCAAAAATATATATATATAAAAATAAACGGAACTAAATGAAAATGCACTTTTAGCAACATAAACTTTACCTTCATCTAAAAGAAAATACACCACAAAGGCTGTAGAATATAGTGAAGGAAAGAGAAGTTATAGAAAAGGGGGATGGCGGGTGGATAACCCAGACTGCAACAGTGAATAGACTTGAACATCTACATTTATGGTAAGTGTACACAACTGTACTATGTTCTTCGTGTTTCACTGTTACAGTCATTACAATTGGATAGATTCCCAAAGCTATGGATGGGAGGATGGAACTAAACAGCATTAGGAGCGGCTATGGGGCCCCGCAGAACTGCAGTGGCAAAGCCTGCCCTGGATTTGGAAAGGAGAGGCAAATGATAATGCCTTGTGAAGGTATGAACAGAGCTCCGAGTAGCAGCTTCTAGAATGTCTTTGGTTGGAACTCCTCTGAGAAAGGCTGCTGAAGTAGAGGCAGCCCCGGTGGAATGTGACCTGATTCTCTTGGTTACAGGTTTACCATGGTGCAAGTAACAGAAGCGAATGCAGTGGCTTATCCACTTAGAAATAGTCTGCTTTGATATAGCCTTCCCCTCTGATCCTGAAGTAAATGCCACCAGTAGTTGCTCAGACTTTCTTAGAGATTTGGTCCTGTTTAAGTAGAATCTTAGTTGTCTGTGTACGTCCAATGGATGCAGAATCTGCTCCCCCTTGTAATGCGGATTTGGGTAAAATGTTGGCAGGTGAATTGTTTGGTTAAGAGCCACACTAGATACCACCTTAGGCATAAAGGAAGGATTGGTCTTGAGGGACACCCTGTCCAGGTAAAATGTAATAAAAGGCTCCACAGCCATGAGCGCCTGGAGCTCTGAAACCCTTCTTGCTGAAGTGATTGCCAAGAGGAAAGCTGTTTTCCAAGACAAAAATTTTAAATCCGCAGTAGTTGCTGGTTCAAAAGGAGGTAGGGTGAGTTTTTCCAGCACAAAGTTGAGGTCCCATGCAGGAGTTGGTGATCTTCTAGGAGGCCTTACATTTTTGGCCCCTCTAAGATACTGTCTTAGCAGAGGATGAGAAAAGAGGGGAGGCTCCGTGTTGTAATGAGCCGAGATGGCAGAGGCATGGATTTTTATTGAAGAAAAAGATAGGACCTTGTTAAGCATCTCAGTCAAGTATTGTAAAATCTGAGGGATATTTGGTTTTGCTGTGTCCATTCCTTGCGCTTTGTTCCAAGCACAGAAACTCTTCCATTTATCAGCATAAGAAGTACTAGACCTTCTGGCTTCCAAAATGACATCCATCACAGATTTACTGAGAGGTGTTGTTTGAATAATTAAATGATCAGCCATGCTGCAAGGTTCAGAGTTTGGAGCTGAGTGTGCAGAATTTGATTGTTTTGCTGAGACAGTAAATAAGGTATTTGAGGCAAGTACCAAGGAGGGAGTTGAGACATATTCCTTAGAATTAGGTACCAGTGCTGGCGAGGCCAGTCCAGAGCAATCTGTATCATTTTTGTTTTTTTCTCTCTGACTTTTAGTAAGACCTTGGAGATAAGAGGCAGAGGGGGAAAGGCATAGACTGATAGGTTTGTTCAGCTGAAGGATAGGGCGTCCACTTCCATGCTTGTCTGTGATTAAGTCCTTGTGCAGAATTTGTCCAGTTGATAATTTTGGGGAGAAGCAAATAGATCTATGTCTGGGCTCCCCCATTTCTGTGTTACCATGCTGAAGATTTGTGGGTCCAGTTTCCACTCGTGCAGGTCCATAAGATTTCTGCTTAGGTCGTCTGCCAGACTGTTTTGTTTTCTTGGCAGGAATTGAGCTTGAAGATGTACTTGGTAAGTCAAATCTGTGTCCCACAACGCCATGGCTAGTCTGCAAAGGGGGTAGGAATGTGTACCCCCCTGCTAAAGCTGTGTCCCACAATGCCATGGCTAGTCTGCAAAGGGGGTAGGAATGTGTACCCCCCTGCTTGTTTATGTGCCACATAACCGTGGTGTTGTCCATCTTTATCAGTAGTTGTCCTGGATGAAGTAAGTCCTTGAAGGCTGTCAGAGAATTCTGAACTAGCATCTCTCTCTGGTTAATATGCAGATGCATTTGTTTTGGGCTCCATATGCCCTGAATGCATCTCCCCACCAGGTGGGCCCCCAAGCATAGTCTGATGCGTCTGTAGTTAGGGTTTGGGTGGCAGGGGGTAGAGTGAATGACAGTCCCTTGTTTTGGTGACATGTCTCTGCCCACCAAAGAAACTCATGTTGTAGGCAGGGAATGAGAGGAATCATTATTTCCAGACTGTGTGAATGTTGACTCCATAAACGTGTTAGGTACCATTGAAGTTTCCTCATATGCAGTCTTGCATATGGAATTAGTAGACTGCAGGATGCCATGAACCCCAAAGCCTGCAGAACTTGTCTTGCAGATAACTGGGTTTTTGTTGCCATCTGTTTGAAGTATGTTGTCAGTTGCCTTTGTTTGTCTGGCATAAGGTAAGCCATCTGGGCAGTTGTATTCAAGCTTGCACCCAGGAATGTAATTATCTGACAGGGTACCAATTGGGATTTCTTTTCATTTATTGTAAACCCTAGGCATGTTAGAAGCTTTTTTACAAACTCCAGATGTTGAAGAAGAATGTCCTTGTTCTCTGCTTGAATGAGACAGTCGTCCAGGTAAGGATACATTTGTATGCTTCTTTGTCTGCAAAATGCAATTACTGGTGCCAGGCACTTTGTAAAGACCCTGGGTGCAGTGGATAAGCCAAAGGCAGTGCAGAGAATTGGTAATGCAAAAAACCTGTCTTGAAGCTGCGGTATCTTCTGCACGATTCCCTTATTGGGATATGCAGGTATGCCTCTTTTAAGTCTAGGGTCACTAAAGTACAGTTTTGTACCTACTATAAATGTAGACGTTCGAGTGCATACCCTGCTGCAGTCATCACACTTGGGTTATCCTGTCATCAGGCGGTCCTGCAGTCGGCCCGAATTCCAAAGTCTTGGTCTGGCGTCGGTGGCTGTCGCTTCTTCCCTGACGTCAGTGAGCCAGGGGTGTATAAGAGGCATCCGTTACCATTTTCTTCAGTTTTTCTTGCCCCAGATGTCAGGTGCCCCCCCAAAAGGTGGTCAGTAGATAGTACCAAAATTAAAAGAGTAGCAGAAGCAAAACATCCCTCCAGCTATAAGCAAATACACCACAAAGGTTGTATCAGATTTTGAGGTATTGAAAGGTTTTAGTTAGGTCAGAGGGGATGGAGGGAGGGTAACTTGGACTGCAGCAGGGTATACACTCGAACATCTACATTTATGGTAGGTACAAAACTGTACTATGTTCATCATGTTACCCTGCTGCAGTCATCACACTTGGGTAGAATCCCAAAGCTAAGGATAGGAGGTGGAGTCAAACAGGGTTAGTGGAGGCTAGAAGGCCCTGCAAAACTGCAGTGACGAAGCCAGCTCTAGTCTTAGAGTAAAGTGGTAAGTGACCGTGTTTGGTGAAGGTGTGTACTGAACTCCAAGTTGCAGCTTCCAGAATATCCTTGGTAGGCACCCCCCTGAGGAAGGCTGTAGATGTAGCTGCTGCCCTGGTGGAGTGGGGCCTAATGCTAGCAGGAACTGGTTTTCCATGTTGAGTGTAGCAAAAACGTATGCAATGTCCTATCCATTTGGAAATGGTTCATTTTGAGATGGCCTTTCCTTGTGATGCTGTAGCATAGGATACAAAAGCTGGTCAGATTTTCTGAAAACCTTAGTTTTACCCAAGTAGTAACGTAGCTGCCTGTGAATGTCCAAGGAATGCAGGAGTCTTTCTCCTTTGTTCTGCAGATTTGGAAAGAAGGTGGGTAAATGGATGGTTTGATTTAGAGCCACACTGGATACCACCTTAGGCATAAAGGGGGGGGTTAGTTCATAGAGAAACTCTGTCTTGATGAAAAATGAGGAAAGGCTCTACTGCCATTAGAGCCTGAAGCTCTGAGACTCTTCTGGCTGAAGTAATTGCTAGCAGCAGGGCAGTCTTCCATGATATAAACTAAGTCAGCTAAGAAAGCTGGTTCAAAAGGAGGTAGCGTAAGTTTTTCTAGAACAAAATTGAGGTCCCAAGTTGGTGTTGGTACTCTCCTGGGAGGCCCAATGTTTTTGGTCCCTCTAAGAAACTGTCTTAGAAGTAGATGTGAAAACAAGGGAGGATCCGTGTTGTAGTGAGCTGAAATAGCTGAGGCATGGATTTTAATAGATGAAAAAGAAAGTCCTTTGTGTAACATCTCAGTTAAATATTGTAGAATCTGAGGTATGCCCAGCAGAGGGGTATTTTGGCCTTTAGCTTGGTTCCAGGCGCAAAACCTTTTCCATTTGTCTGAGTAGGCTTTCCTGGTGCTGGGCCTCCTGGCCTCCAGAATAACATCCATAACAGCTTGTGAAAGAGGAGCTGGCTGGTTGCTTCGGAGATTTGCCATGCAGCCAAATTTAAGGTTTTGAGCTGGCTGTATAGAATCTGACTGTCTTGCTGTGTGAGCAGATGAGAAATACGTGGTAAAATCCATGGTGGGTCCTGGGCCATATTCCTTAATAGTGGATACCAGTGCTGGCATGGCCAGTCTGGGGCAAAGAGTATCATTCGGGGTCTCTCCATCCTGACTTTCAGCAGCACCTTTGTGAGAAGGGGCAATGGAGGGAAGGCATATACTGACAGCATTTTCCAACTGAATGAGAGTGCGTCCACTTTCCAAGCTTGATGGTGAAATGTCCTTGTGCAAAATTTTGTTAGCGGATAGTTTTGGGGGCTGGCAAACAGGTCTATGTCTGGGTGTCCCCATTTTTGAGTTATCATTGCAAATACTTGTGGATCCAGTTTCCACTTGTGGGGATCCATGATGTTTCTGCTTAGGTCGTCTGCCAATGTGTTCTTTTTTCCTGGCAGGAACTGAGCTTGTAATTGAACTTGGTAAGCCAGTGCTGTGTTCCACAAGGTCATTGTTTGCCTGCATAGAGGGTAGGAGTGTGTACCCCTTTGTTTATGTACCGCATTACTGTGGTGTTGTCTGTCCTTATTATAAGCTGTCCTGGATGTAAGAGGTCCTTGAAGGCTGTCAGGGCATTCTGTACAGCTAGCATTTCTTTCTGATTGATGTGCAGATTTCTTTGATCTGCAGTCCATATGCCTTGAACGCACCGACCTGCCATGTGTGCCCCCCAGGCATAGTCCGTTGCATCTGTTGTCATAGTTTGACTGGCTGGGGGTAAGGTGAAAGGCTGACCCTTGTTGAGGTGACATGCCTGTGACCACCACAGAAACTCCTGCTGAAGGCAGGGAATGAGAGGTATCATTGTTTCCAAGCTGTGGCCGTGTTGAGTCCATACGCTTTTTAGGTACCATTGTAATTTCCTCATATGCAGTTTTGCAAATGGTATTAATAGTATGCAAGATGCCATGAATCCCAAGGCCTGCAGAATTTTTCTTGCTGGGAGTTGGGTCTTTGTTGCCATTGTTTTGAAGTATTGAGTTAGTTGTAGTTGTTTGTCTGGCGTCAGGTAAGCCATCTGGGCCGTTGTATTCAAGCTGGCACCCAGGAATGTCATATTTTGTGAGGGCACTAGTTTTGATTTCTGTTCGTTTGCTGTGTACCCTAGGCAACTTAGAAGGTGTTTTACAAAAGCCAGATGATATAAGAGAGTGTCCTTGCTTTCTGCTTGGATGAGGCAGTCATCTAGGTATGGGTATATTTGAATTCCTCTTTGTCTGCAGTATGCAATTACTGGTGCCAGGCATTTTGTGAAGACCCTGGGTGCAGTAGATAAGCCAAAGGGCAGTGCAGAGAATTGGTAATGGGTTGAACCTGCAATGAAGCGGAGGTATCTTCTGCAATTATGTCTGATAGGGACATGCAGGTATGCCTCCTTGAGGTCCAACGTTACTAGCCAAGCTTTCTTGCCCAACATGGGAAGAAGCTGCTGTAGTGTTAGTATCTTGAATTTGGGTACTTGCAAGAAGGTGTTTAGAATAGAAAGGTCCAGAATGGGTCTCCAAGCATTGTCCTTTCTGAGGACTAGAAAGAGCCTTGAGTAAAATCCTTGGCCTTGCTCTTGTGTAGGTACCAGTTGAATGGCTCTCATGTCCATGAGAGCTGTAATTTGTTTTTGTGCCTCTGCCATTGATTTTGTGGCAGGTTTGTCATGCCTTTTATCCTTGGCAAGGTGTGGAAATGGAATCTGTATCCTTGTGAGATCATGTCTAGGACCCATTTGTCCTTTGTGACAATGCGCCAGTTGTCTGCAAAAAGTGCTAATTTTCCTCCCAAGGGAGCTGCCAAGAGAGTTTTGCTTGGCAGTTTGAGGTTTAAGTCATTGTGTTTGCCTTCTAGTAGTTTGGGACCTGTCTTCTCCTCCCTTCTGTGTTGCAGTGCCCCATTGGCAAGGTTTGTAAGGGATTTGTGCTTGTCCTCTGCCCCTTGGGCACCTGTATTTACCCCTCTGTGGTCTGTCAGAAGCTGGAAAGGACCAATTTTTTGTTGGCCAATTTCTGCTGAAGCCTGGGGGCTGTACCTGTAAGAAATCTTTGACCGTCTGCATAGATTTTGCCTTATCCTCCATTTTCTTTAAAACCTCTTCTGCTTTAACCCCAAATAACACATCCTGCTGTAAGGGTGCATCTAGTAACTTTGCTTTAACATGATCAGGCAGAGTTTGTTCCTTTAACCAAGCATGCCTACGTATAACAGATCCAGTAACAGCTGCTCTACAGGTAGCCTCCAAGGAATCAAATCCACATTGTAAAGTATGTTTGCCCACCTGTTCAGCTGCATGCAACAGATCCTGCATTTCCTTGAATTCAGACTGTTGAGGGTGTGTGCCCATCTTTTGTTTTATTTTAGACATTAGGAATTGCTGGTATTTAAGCATGTGAAAGTGGCAATTTAGTGCTCTCATAGCTAGAGCAGCTGAGGTGTAAACCTTCTTCCCCCACCTATCTAGTGCTCTTGAGTCCCTTTCACAGGGTACAGGATTTTTGGCCATAGAAGCCTTAGCCGCTTTGGGACCCTGGGAGATTGTCTCTAGATCAGCAACAGGGCTTTTGTAAAGGAATTTGTGTGAGTCAGGCACTCTATAGTATCTATCTGGTTTGGCTGGAGCAGGAGGCAGAGAATCTGGATTTAGACTAGATTCTAAATAAACATCATCCACAATGTCTAAAACTGGGGGGATAGCAAGTGGTCTGTGCTGGGGGAGTAAATGAAACTCTCGGAGCCTTTTCTTTGAGTTGGAGTAGTCCTGACCTTCCCAGAGGAAATGTTCCCTCATGATATGCAAGGTTTCCCCAAAGGAATAGTCTTCAGGGGGAGAAGCTGAGGGAATGGAATCTTCAGCATCAGAATCTTCATAAGGGGGAAATGAGTAATCCTGTTCCTCAGAGGAGCCTGAGGAAATAGACACTTGATCAGAGGAGGCATAATCCTCCTCTTGTCTAGGCCTTTTGTCGCGAGTGGTTGGGAACCCCTGATTAAAGAAATCAAATCTTCTGCCATTTTAAGCATCTGTTTCTTAGGCATGGGGCCTTGAACTGGAGACTGAAGTGCAGTCTTTTTTGGTTTTAGAGGAGTCTTAAGCTTAGCATAAGATTTTATGGTGAGAGCAGTCGGTCTGAAGACACCTTCTGAAACTGAAGGTGTTTCTACAGCACCGGCTTCTCCTTCTGCAATGTCGTCGGTAGGGCCTAAAGAAAATGGCTGCGTCGGCATAGAACTCTCTGCTATAGAATCCAAAGCGGTTTGGGGTTCCGATTCTGCGGTAGCCAGGGGCTGCGTAGGTGCCTCACTGAAAACTGGAGGACTGGTGACCGGCCCAGCCGAGGCCTCGAGTCTGGCTTGGATCTAGGCTGCCTGTCTTTATCTTTGCATTTTTTATGCACGCCGGTAGTCGGTTGCTCCAACGGCATAGTGTAATTAAATTTCCTACCGAAGTAGTGTCGTGCGAAATCAAAGCGTCGCTTTATAGTTCGCTTATTGAACCTAGCACAAAACCGACAACCAGTGACGTCGTGGTCTGGGCCTAGGCAAGGTATACAATAAGAATGAAAGTCCTTATGAGGAATTTGCTTCCCACAAGAAATACAGTTGTTAACTTTTTCTGACATCGGACTGAGGCAAGAAAAGGTTCCCCAATGGGGTACTTAGCTTTCGGACTGAAACTCGATTCGAAAAACTCAGGTGTCGGCCGACTGGCACTTGTGAACTGCTTCTGCTTCGGGCACCGCGCAGCAAGAAAGACTGAAGAAAATGGCGTTGGATGCCTCTTATATACCCCTGGTGCACTGACGTCAGGGAAGAAGCGACAGCCACTGACACCGGACCAAGACTTTGGAATTCGGGCCGACTGCATGACCGCCTGACGGCAGGATAACTCAAGTGTGATGACTGCAGCAGGGTAACACGAACATCCAAGCATTCCTGCCCAGCACAGGCAGCAGCTGTTGCAAAGTCAGCATTTTGAATTTTGGAATGTTCAGGTACATGTTCAAAATTGATAAATCCAGTACTGGACGCCAGGCATTGTCTTTTCAGGGTACCAGGAAAAGTCTTGAATAAAACCCTTGTCCTTTTTCCTGTTCTGGTACTGGTTGAATAGCCCCCGTCTCCATGAGGGACGTAACTTGTTTCTGAGCCTCTGCCCATTGATTTTGTGGCAGATCTGGCCAACCATTTGGAATTGGCAAAGTATGGAAATGAAATCTGTACCCCTGGGATACTATGTTTAATACCCATTTGTCCTGGGTAATTAGCTGCCAATTTTGAGCATGAAGTGCTAATTTTCCCCCCAAGGGGGCTGCCAAAAGATAAGTGCTTGGTGAAGGTAGAGGGAAGTCATTAAGACTGCTTACTATAGGGTTGTGCTTTGTTACCTCCAGATTTGGAGGTGGAGGCACCCCATTCCTGTGACCTGTAAGAACCCTGTGATTGGTATCTAGAGCCTTTTGAGCGCCTGGATTTGCCTTGAGAGGCCCTGTTGGACACAGGAAAGGACCAATTTTTAGTAGGCCAGTGCCTACTGAATCTGGTTGGCTGCACTTGTACGAAATCTTTTACAGTTTGCATAGATTTAGCTTTGTCTTCCATTTTCTTTAAAACCTTTTCTGTCTTATTACCAGAGTATCATGCTGTAAAGGGGCATCCAACAATTTAGCTTTAACATGATCAGGCAGATTTTGGTCCTTGAGCCAGGCATGCCTTCTAATCACAGATCCAGTAACTGCGGTCCTGCAAGAGGCCTCCAAGGAATCAAAACCCCCTTGCAAAGTATGCTTTCCAACATGTTCTGCTGCATGCAATAATTCCTGTAATTCTTTATTTTCCACACAATCAGAAATCAACATCATCTTTTGTTTCAATAAGCCCATAACATGCTGTTGATATTTAAGCACATGAAACTGGCAGTTTAAGGCCCCAATTGCCAAGGTTGCAGATGTATAAACCTTCTTTCCCCATCTATCCAGCGCCCTGGAATCTCTATCAGAAGGGGTAGGATTTTTGGCTGTAGAAGCCTTTACACCTTTGGGACCCTGTGAGATAGTCTCAGGATCAGCAGCAGGATTTTTGAATAGAAATTTGTGGGAGTCAGGAACCCTGTAATATCTGTCTGGCTTACTAGGAGCCGGAGGCAGGGAATCAGGAGCCATGCTTGATTCCCAAAACACATCATCAACAATGTCTAATACAGGAGGTATTGACAAAGGCCTATGCTGAGGAAGAAGAAGGAAGTCCCTAAGCCTCTTTTTTGATTCAGAGAAATCCTGACTCTCCCAATGAAAATGTTCCCTTAAAGTATGCAAGGTTTCTCCAAAAGAATAATCCTCAGGAGGAGATGCAGATGGGATGGATTCTTCTGCATCTGAATCCTCATAGGGTGGAATAGAAAATTCCTGATCAGAAGAGGAATCAGAAGAAATGGAAACCTGATCTGAAGATTCATAATCAGTGTCTTGCCTAAGCCTCTTAGCGGGGGGGGGGTGGTGGTTGGGAACCCCTGATCAAGGTAATTAAGTCCTCAGCCATTTTGATCATCTGTTTTTTAGGCATAGGAGCCTAAGCACGTGGCTCATGCGTAATTTTTTTTAGATTTAGAAGATGTTTTTGATCTTGTTTTTGAAGCAGGCGTCAGTTTTATGTAAAAATGTTGAGGCCTGAAAACACTCTCAGAAGCCGGTGCCTGCTCAGCGGCTCCGGACCCATCCAAGGGAGAGACATCTGTGGGTTCAATACTCTGAGAATCTCGTGGCATACCGGACTCCGCATGGGTCTCAGTAGAGACCTGTGACTCAAAAGTAGCAGGAATCAGGGGCTGCGAAAGCGCCCGAGTACTGGTGAACTGGCGACTGGCTTAGGAGAAGCTTCGACGTCGGTTTTGGACCTCGACGGTCTGCCGCTGTCATTTTCTTTGCGTTTTTTTGTGAATCCGGTAGTCAGATTGCTAACAGATGACATTTCAGGGTAATTAAATCTGGATCCAAAATATTTTGAAGCAAAAATATACCGACGCTTAATAGTGCATTGGTTAAATCTAGCACAAAACCGACAGCAAGGCATGTTATGATCTGGGCCTAGGCAAGGAATACAGTACAAATGAAAATCCTTATGAGGTATTTGCTTCCCACAAGTAATGCAATTATTAACTTTTACTGACATCGGTAAAGAGCAAGAAAAAGTTTCCCCAACGGGGTACTTAGCTTTAGTTGAAGACTTCGGTTCTGAAACTCGAATGCGAAAATTTCAGGAGTCGGCCGACGGGGACTTGCAAACTGTTTCTGCTTCGGGCACCACGTGGCAAGAAAGACTGAATAAAATGGCGTCGGCTGCATGTTTTATACCCCTGACCTGACGTCATAGAAGAGGAGACAGCAACCGACGCAGGACCAAAGACTTTGATATTTAGGTCGACGGAGGGCAACCTGTCAGCAGATTACCCAAATGTAATGACTTTAACAGTGAAACACGAAGAACATAAACACTGACTCTGGTATTCAGGCCAGCCAAGGGCTACCACAGCAGGGATAACTGCAACAGTGAAACATGAAGAGCATCGTAGGATTTCCTGGCCTCCTGCAGAACTTGAAGCACATCCTCAGAGGAAAGGTGTCTGAAGGGAATTAAAACTCTGACACCCACAGGGTCAGGCGTAGAGTTGACATCTGCAAATGCACTAGAGTTCCCTTGTCCTGTTTGAGCAGGTCCATCCTGTGGGTAACCTGCGGTGATTGCTCTTGGCTAAATGCAGGAGGGGAACAAATGCTGTCTTGGCCAAAATGGAGTCACCAGCAAGATTTTTTGTTGTTCTTGCTGAATTTTCAGCAGAACCTTCTGGAGAAGTGGGTAAGGGGGGGATGCATACAGAAATATCCTCTTTCAAGAAAAGGACAGAGCATCCACCTTCCATGTCATGTGGGATCCTGGCACAAAATTTGGGAAGTTATCTGTTCATGGGGGAGTCAAAGATCTATCTGAGGTGTTCCCCATCAATGGGCCAGATCCAGAAACACACCCCTGTTCAACATCCATTCAAGAAATTGAGTCATGGACCTGCTGAGTATGTCTGCCACCACATTCTGAGTTGAAGGAATGTAAACAGCCTGAATAGAGACCTGACTTTACAAGGCTAGCTTCCAGACCTGTAACGCAGTCTGCCCAGGAGGTAGGACTTTGCCCCCCCTCCATTTAGTGACATACCAGAGGACTGTGGTGTTGTCTGTGAACCACCTTAGAACCCTTGGAGAAAGCATGGACTTGAAGATTTTGAGGGCAGAAATGAAGGTCCTCATTTCTTTTATGTTGATGTGTTCTTTTGTTTGTGTTGGAGACCAGACATCTCTGACCTTCCAGGATTCCCGTGTGGCACCCAGTCCTGTATCTGATGCATATGTGTACAGATCATGAGTGGGAGGAGGTGGTTGTAGGGGTAGGCCTGGATTCCTTGAAACCTGAAGAATCTACCAATGGAATTCCCTTTTCAAACAGGGTAGGAGAGGAATGACAAAGTCTAGAGGGTGGGAGTGTTGCATCCAAACTGTTCTGAAGAACCACTGGAATTTTCTCATATGCAGCTTGGCTAAGGAAATTATAGGAATCGTTGAGGCCATGAACCCCAGGAGGTGTAGGACGTCCCTAGCAGTCAGAGACTGAGGTAGTAAAAGGTCCTGGAAATAGGAATTAAGGGACATGATGTTTTCCGGGGGTAAACAAGTTAGCATCCTGTCTGTTAGAATGCACCCAAAAAAATGTGGTCTTGGAATGGGGTCAGAGTAGATTTCTGAAAGCTGATTGTGAATCCTAGACTTTCCAGTAGAGACATTATGATGGCGAGATTTTCCAGAAGGATGTTTGTGGATGGTGCCTGGAGGAGAAGGCTGTCTAGGTATGCAAAAATCTGTATACCCTGACAGGAGCTAAACATTTTGTGAAGACCCTCAGTGCCATAGACAGACCAAGGGGCAAAGCACAGAACTGAAAATGTGAGGCAGCAATAGAAAAGTGAAGAAATTTCCTGAACAGTTAGTGAATCGGGATATGAAGGGAGGCAACTTTGATGTCTAATGACAACATGAAGGCCTGAGGAAGAATTAGTGGGAGAAGGGTGGGTAAAGTCAACATGCAAATGGTGGGGACTTTCAGAAATGTATTTAGATGGGAAAGGTTCAGAATGTGTCTGCAGGGGCCATCCTTCATGGGGACCAAAATCATCCTGGAGTAAAATCCTTTCCCCAATTGAGGGTAGTAATTCCGAAACAGTGCCCTAGGAAAGAAGAGAAGAAATGACTTCTAGAAAGAATACCACTTGTTCTTTTGGTGGTTGTGGGATGCTCCTGAAGGCGGGAGGAGTTTCCCACACTGTGAAATATCCTTGTTGGATGACGGATAACCCAGGACTCTTGGGTCCTTTCCGAGTCTAAGCTGGGAGAGACAGAAAGGCAAAGAGACAAGGGAGCAGATGGATCTGGAGGCAGGTAGTCACAGACTACCTGGCTTGGTCTGAAAAGGATGTTTCTGAGAGGGTGTGCAAGAAGCAGGCATAGAAAAGATTTGCATCCTAGAGTCCCTCTTACCTTTGGAGGAAGGAGCCCTAGCTGCCTTTCTAACAAGGGTGGTTTGGGCAGGGATAATTCCTCTGGAATCTGGGGACAGGTGAGACAAAGATGTTGTTTAAATCCTAGAGCTCCTTGCCTTTTCTTGAAATGTTTTAAAAAGTTCTGCAGCTGCGCTGCCAAACAAGGCTTTGTTGTCCAGGGGGCATCCATTAGCTTGACTTGGATTGGAGCCTGAGCCATGAATACCTCCTCAGAACAGAACCAGAAGCACTGCCCTGTCTAAAGCCTCCACGGCATCATAACTGTATTTGATGGAGTGCCTGGTAACCTTGGAAGAGGAATTTAGAATGGAGGAGGGATTAGCCTTGGTGGGTGAATCAGGGAGCTCAGAAAGGTGTTTTTCTGCATCTGATAAAAGAACCAAAGAGTATTTGGCTATATGTGTCTGATAATTAACTGCCCTGAAGGCCAAAGTAGCAGATGTATATACTTTTTTCACCAGTCTCTCCATGACTTTGCTCTCCTTATCTGAGGGAAACAAGGAAGTGGAATGCGATAGTTTGGATGCTTGAGCTGCTGAAACTTAGATAGTAGCTGGGTCTGCAGAAAGTGCTTTAAAGAGGAATTCGGAGTCCTCAGGCACCTTATAAAATCTGTCAGGATATTTGGGAAATGGAGGCATTTAGAAGCAGCAGTGAATGCATATAGGAAGGTCAACAGCACAGGGGAAATGGCAGATGGAGAAGGAGAGTCCATCTGGAGGCGGTCATAGTACCTCTTCTGTATGTCAGACACTTGGCAGCAGTCCCACTTGGAAGTCTTTCATCTTCAAGGTGGTTTCTCCAAAGAAAGTATCCTCCCCAGGGGAAACTAATGTCATGAATGTAATGACATTAGATTCCTCCTCTGGGGAAGCATAACCCAGGCGGAAAGTGATTTGTGTGGAGTAAGCAAGGGATTCATCCCCATGATGATCCTTCATCTGATAAAATATCCTCTGAGGTCCTCTTCAAAGAAGTAGGTGGAGGAAAGGCAGGTGAAGAGACAGAAGGAGCCGCGGTCTAGCACAAAGCCATAAAGGCAATGGAAAGGTCTTGGGAAAAGGCCTGCAAATCTAGTGCCTGATCCTAGGAAACCGGGGAAACATGTCTGGTTTTCAGTTTTGTTTCCCTTTTAGGAGCTTCCATGTGGTGAAATGTGGATGGGCCAGATGTCCTGAACTCCACGATGTCTGTAGACACATCCTCCTGCACAAAGATTTGGGTGACGCCATGTGGGCCTTCAGTAATAACAAGCTGTGGACCCCCCTATACCTGAATCGGGTGGTTGCGATTCCATTTTAGACGTGCTGGTAGGGTTCTTTATGGCTTCTGCTTTGGTACCCGTTGAAGGAATGTCTACTGATTCCAAGACGGGCTCTGGACCCACATCGGCCTTGGGAGGGACGCCTGAAATAGAGGCAGCAGCAGGAAGGTCATGCTGAGACTTCTTGGCCTTTTTAAGTTGCGGTTCATCTGAAGGGCCCGCCACCGCCTCCACATCTTGCACTAGACACTTAAGAAGCTGATTCTCCAGATAAAGTTTAAGGGAAGCTAGACGGGTGCAAAGTGTTTTGGGGACAAAGGCCTTACAGATATAGCACAGGTGGTATGGTTGTGGTCTGGGCCTAAGCAAAACAAGCAAAGCTCGTGAGAATCCTTACGTGGAATTTGCCTTCCACACGGACACTTGCCTTCCTAGCTGACATGTACTCACTAAACATAAAACAGTAGCCAATATTTAAAGAAAAAACCCTTATGGGGTACTTATCTGAACCAAAGTTTGTGACTTATCTGGTGAGCGACTACCAGAGCTGGTGAATGGACAGGTGGCAGAGAAGTTATGAGGTTGGTACGTGTTGACATCTGCTTTATACCAGACATCTCTATGACCGACATATGCTAACTGATGTGTGGCATTGGGGGTCTGCTTCTAAATCTTGAAAGCTCATAATCTTGACATTCAAATACTGAAGCCAAAACCCTGAAAGTTCAAAATACCGAAAACTCAAAATACTGAATTTCATAATATTGAAAAAACAGAGTACACTAACACTTACAATATTTCAACACAACAACATAACAAAACATATTACTCTTCTCCAACTATAAGCACCCCGCACCCCCCATGTTGGGGGCTGCACCCCTTACACCCCCTGCTGCTTAAGTATATTAACTCCGAGATCGCACTCCACAGAAGAAAATGGCAGACATACCATTACGTGCTTCATGACTACTTGTTGTAACCTTAGTCATGTCCCTTTTAATATGCTATACAACAACATAACTCATCTTAGTGTAGTAAAGTGCGATTTTAGAGTTGATATATTTAAGTAGCAGGGGGTGTGGGCGGCGCAGCACCCCCCCCCCCACATGGGGGTGCAGGGGGTTACCCCCCTGCTAATAGTTGGAGTAAACTAATATGCTTGGTCTTTTATTTGTTTCTCTATGCACTGATGCTGGAGTACAGTTAAGTGTTAGTATCCTGTAGTTTTTTTCTTCAATATTATGAAATTCAGTATTTTGAGTTTTCAGTATTTTTAACGTTCAAGATTTTGGTTTCAGTATTTTGAATTTCAAGATTATGAGCTTTCAAGGTTTAGAAGCGGACCCAGCACTGGACATACCTTACAGCAGCATTAAGTCCTCTGTACACTGGCTGGACGTATGAGTTAGTCAGAGGCAGACTCCCACATTATGAATACTTCAGCATATGAATAGAAGGACACAGTCAGATACAACCTGTGAAAGGAGGGTCGAAACATAACTGGCCATATAAACCTGGTAGTTAATGACCCTAAAAGACAAAATGGCAGCCTACAGACTTTCTTGCCCAACTTTTCCATAGCTCGACTATCCTTATCAGAAGGAAGGAAGGAGCTTAGTAGATGGCAACAACTTAGATGGTTTATCAGTAGAAACTGATCCCACTGAAGGATCAGCAGAAGGCACTTATAAAAGAAAATTTGCAGTCCTTAAGCACCTTGTTGAACCTATCAGACTTCTTAGGCGCAGGAGGCTGAGAGGCAGGGACTACACAGAAGATGCAGAAAAAGTATCCAAAAGGGCAGCCAGAACAGGACGGGCAGCTGATGGTCTAAGAGACCCCATCTATAGGAGCTCATAGCACCTCTTTGGAATGTCAGAGATATGGGAATAGTCCCACTTAAAGCCCATCATATGGGCAGTAGTATCCCCCAAAGAACAGCTCTTCCAAGGCGAAGTCTGGACTCAAAGGATTCCTCTTCCTCCAAATTGTTGTCTGGGGGGAATTTGGGAAGAATAAGCCAGGGATTTTTCCCAGAATCCAAATACACATCTGAGGAATCCAATTCCCTAAGCCTCTTAACAGGAGTGGAAGACTGAGGAGGCTTCAAGGCCCAGAAGGCATTTAACAAACTCTGAGTGAAATCCTATCGTTCACAGTGGGGATCCTTAACAACAGGGCAAATATGCTTAGTTTCTTCGGGACTTCTGCCCAGAAATTCATGGGAGGGTCAGACCCTTGACTCGACTCAATAATGGTGGTAGGAATTTCCACCTTCAGTAAAGTCTTGAGAACTTCTCTCGGTCCCTCTTATATTATCAACTGAGTTTTCCCATCTATGAGAACTGAGATTCATGCCTGCCTTCAACAGTGTCACAGAAGAGGAGTCTGAAGCAAGCACTGGACAGTTTTTAGGACTTTTACTAGCCTCGAGAGATGTCTGGAGGAGGCTGAACAGCAACTGGATTGAGATGAACTTTTTTGGTCTTCTTTTTGGCAGACGACTTGAAACTCAGGATGGGAAGATTCAACCATAGCACACTTAGCCAACAGCTTAATTCACTGGTTCTCAAGATATATGGACAAGGAGGAGAGACAAGCATGTAGGGTCTCAGGAACAAATGCCTGTCAGATAGTACACTCTGTATGATCGTGGGAGGCAGCCAAGTAAGGAGGACACTGGTCGTGATGGTCTTTATGGGGAAATGTGCCACTGACACTGGCAGTCTTCCCTTCTGCCCTTCGGGATGACACGAACACAATACCATACAAGAGCAAAATGGTCAGGAAAAGTATCCGAAAAATGTCAAAATAATCAGCACAGGAGAAGCATATTCAGACAGACATATGATACTGGTGGCAAAGAAGCTCTAAGTAAAGGCATCCGTGCGTCACCTTTATGCCCTACATCTTGTGTGGGGAACGTGTGACATATGGCCCCTACAGGAGCTAAAGGTTTTAGCATACTGGCCAGATGTTGGGCTATCCTTGGCAGTAGATCCCTTAGGTGAAGAGGAGTGCAACAGTGATATGTAAGGACAACAAGAAAGAAAACAGGGACATGTAAGGACAACAAGAAAGAAAACAGGGACATGTAAGGACATCAGGAACGAAAACAGGGACACGTAAGGACATCAAGAACGAAAACAGGGACATGTAAGGACATCAGGAACGAAAACAGGGACATGTAAGGACATCAGGAACGAAAACAGGGACATGTAAGGACATCAAGAACGAAAACAGGGACATGTAAGGACATCAAGAATGAAAACAGGGACATGTAAGGACATCAGGAATGAAAACAGGGACATGTAAGGACATCAGGAACAAAAACAGGGACATGTAAGGACATCAAGAACTAAAACAGGGACACGTAAGGACATCAAGAACTAAAAAAGGGACACGTAAGGACATCAGGAACGAACACAGGGACACGTAAGGACAACAGGAACGAACACAGGGACATGTAAGGACATCAGGAATGAAAACAGGGACACGTAAGGACATCAAGAACGAAAACAGTGACATGTAAGGACATCAAGAACGAAAACAGTGACATGTAAGGACATCAAGAACGAAAACAGTGACATGTAAGGACATCAGGAATGAAAACAGTGACATGTAAGGACATCAGGAACGAAAACAGGGACATGTAAGGACATCAAGAACGAAAACAGTGACATGTAAGGACATCAAGAACGAAAACAGTGACATGTAAGGACATCAAGAACGAAAACAGTGACATGTAAGGACATCAGGAACGAACACAGGGACATGTAAGGACATCAAGAACTAAAACAGGGACATGTAAGGACATCAAGAACTAAAACAGGGACACGTAAGGACATCAGGAACGAAAACAGGGACATGTAAGGACATCAAGAATGAAAACAGGGACATGTAAGGACATCAGGAATGAAAACAGAGACATGTAAGGACATCAGGAATGAAAACAGGGACATGTAAGGACATCAAGAATGAAAACAGGGACATGTAAGGACATCAAGAACGAAAACAGTGACATGTAACGACATCAGGAACGAAAACACGGACACGTAAGGACATCAGGAACGAAAACAGGGACATGTAAGGACATCAGGAATGAAAACAGGGACACGTAAGGACATCAGGAACGAAACAGGGACATGTAAGGACATCAGGAATGAAAACAGGGACATGTAAGGACATCAAGAATGAAAACAGTGACATGTAAGGACATCAGGAACGAAAACAGGGACATGTAAGGACATCAAGAATGAAAACAGGGACATGTAAGGACATCAGGAACGAACACAGGGACATGTAAGGACATCAAGAACTAAAACAGGGACATGTAAGGACATCAAGAATGAAAACAGGGGCACGTAAGGACATCAGGAACGAAACAGGGACATGTAAGGACATCAGGAATGAAAACCGGGACATGTAAGGACATCAAGAATGAAAACAGTGACATGTAAGGACATCAGGAACGAAAACAGGGACATGTAAGGACATCAGGAATGAAAACAGTGACATGTAAGGACATCAGGAACGAACAACAGGGACATGTAAGGACATCAGGAACGAAAACAGGGACATGTAAGGACACCAAGAACGAAAACAGGGACATGTAAGGACATCAAGAACTAAAACAGGGACATGTAAGGACATCAGGAATGAAAACAGGGACATGTAAGGACATCAGGAATGAAAACAGTGACATGTAAGGACATCAAGAACGACAACAGGGACATGTAAGGACATCAGGAACGAAAACAGGGACACGTAAGGACATCAAGAATGAAAACAGGGACATGTAAGCACATCAGGAACGAACAACAGGGACATGTAAGGACATCAGGAATGAAAACAAGGACACGTAAGGACATCAGGAATGAAAACAGTGACATGTAAGGACATCAGGAATGAGAACAGGGACACGTAGGGACGCCAGGAACGAAAACAGGGACATGTAAGGACATCAGGAACGAAAACAGGGACATGTAAGGACATCAAGACCGAAAACAGGGACACGTAAGGACATCAGGAATGAAAACAGGGACATGTAAGGACATCAAGAACGAAAACAGGGACACGTAAGGACATCAGGAATGAAAACAGGGACACGTAAGGACATCAGGAACGAAAACAGGGACATGTAAGGACATCAAGACCGAAAACAGGGACATGTAAGGACATCAGGAATGAAAACAGGGACATGTAAGGACATCAGGAACGAAAACAGGGACATGTAAGGACATCAAGAATGAAAACAGTGACATGTAAGGACATCAAGAATGAAAACAGGGACATGTAAGGACATCAGGAACGAAAACAGGGACATGTAAGGACATCAAGAACAAAAACAGGGACACGTAAGGACATCAAGAATGAAAACAGTGACACGTAAGGACATCAGGAAAGAAACAGGGACATGTAAGGACATCAGGAACGAAAACAGGGACATGTAAGGACATCAGGAACGGCAGGGACATGTAAGGACATCAGGAATGAAAACAGGGACATGTAAGGACATCAGGAACGAAAACAGGGACACATAAGGACATCAGGAATGAAACAGGGATATGTAAGGACATCAGGAATGAAAACAGGGACATGTAAGGACATCAGGAACGAAAACAGGGACATGTAAGGACATCAGGAATGAAACAGGGACATGTAAGGACATCAGGAATGAAAACAGGGACATGTAAGGACATCAAGAACGAAAACAAGGACATGTAAGGACATCAAGAATGAAAACAGGGACACATAAGGACATCAAGAATGAAAACAGTGACATGTAAGGACATCAGGAATGAAAACAGAGACATGTAAGGACACCAGGAACGAAAACAGGGACATGTAAGGACATCAAGAATGAAAACAGTGACAAGTAAGGACATCAGGAATGAAAACAGGGACATGTAAGGACATCAAGACCAAAAACAGGGACATGTAAGGACATCAAGAATGAAAACAGTGACAAGTAAGGACATCAGGAATGAAAACACGGACATGTAAGGACATCAAGACCAAAAACAGGGACATGTAAGGACATCAGGAATGAAAACAGTGACATGTAAGGACATCAGGAATGAAAACAGAAACACGTAAGGACATCAGGAATGAAAACAGGGACACGTAAGGACATCTGGAACGAAAACAGGGACACGTAAGGACATCAGGAATGAAAACAGGGACATGTAAGGACATCAGGAACGAAAACAGGGACATGTAAGGACATCAAGAATGAAAACAGGGACATGTAAGGACATCAGGAACGAAAACAGGGACATGTAAGGACATCAAGAATGAAAACAGGGACATGTAAGGACATCAGGAATGAAAACAGGGACATGTAAGGACATCAGGAACGAAAATAGGGACATGTAAGGACATCAGGAACGAAACAGGGACATGTAAGGACATCAAGAACGAAAACAGGGACATGTAAGGACATCAAGAACGAAAACAGAGACACGTAAGGACATCAAGAATGAAAACAGTGACATGTAAGGACATCAAGAACGAAAACAGTGACATGTAAGGACATCAAGAATTAAAACAGTGACATGTAAGGACATAAAGAACGCAAACAGGGACATGTAAGGACATCAAGAATGAAAACAGGGACATGTAAGGACATCAGGAACGAAAACAGGGAGAGGTAAGGACATCAAGTATGAAAACAGGGACATGTAAGGACATCCGGAACGAAAACAGGGACATGTAAGGACATCAGGAACGAAAACAGGGACATGTAAGGACATCAAGACCCAAAACAGGGACATGTAAGGACATCAAGAATGAAAACAGGGACATGTAAGGACATCAGGAACGAAAAAGTACAGTTTTGCACCTACCATAAATGTAGATGTTCGAGTGCTAATACAGCTGCAGTCATAACAGATGGGTTCTCCTGCCGTCAGGCGGGTCCTCGGTTGGCCGAATTTCAAAGTCTAGGTCCGGCGTCGGTTGTAGTTGCTTTCTTTCCTGACGTCAGTGCGACAGGGGTACATAAGACACAGCCGGCGCCATTTTCTTCAGTCTTTCTTGCCCCAGATGTCAGGTGCCCCCAGAAGGAAGGCAATATATATATACATATATATATATATATATATATATATATATATATATATATATATATAAAGTACCCAGAGGGGAAGGAGGGAGGGAAACCTGGACTGCAGCTGTATTAGCACTCGAACATCTACATTTATGGTAGGTACAAAACTGTACTATGTTCATCGTGCATACAGCTGCAGTCATAACAGATGGGTACAATCCCAAAGCTACGCACAGGGTGGTAGGCACTAGGTGGAACTGGGAGGAGCCAGAATGCCCTGCAACACAGCAGTGGCAAAGCCTGTTCTAGTTTTGGAGTATAAAGGTAGGTGGTAGTGTTTAGTGAAGGTATGCACAGAACTCCAAGTGGCTGCCTCCAAATTATCTTTGGTAGGGACTCCTCTGAGGAAGGCTGCAGAGGTAGCTGTGGCCCTTGTGGAGTGGGATCTGATGCCTGTAGGTACAGATTTACCATGAAAGGAGTAACAAAACCGTATGCAGTGGCCTATCCATTTTGAAATTGTCTGTTTGGAAATTGGCTTCCCTTGAGCTCCTACAGAATCGGACACAAAGAGTTGTTCTGATTTCCTGAAAGGCTTTGTTCTGTCCAAATAGTAACGTAGCTGTCTATGGATGTCTAAGGAATGTAGCAGCCTTCCCCCTTTGTTTTGAGGATTGGGATAAAAGGTAGGTAAGTGTATGGCCTGATTTAAAGCTACCCTGGATACTACCTTAGGCATAAATGACGGGTTGGTTCATAGGGAAACCCTGTCCTGATGGAAGATGAGAAAGGGCTGCACAGCCATGAGGGCTTGTAGTTCCGAGACCCTACGAGCTGAGGTAATAGCCAGAAGGAAAGCTGTTTTCCAGGACAAATATTGCAAATCTGTTGAGGCAGCTGGTTCAAAGGGAGGCAATGTTAATTCTTCTAGAATGTAATTAAGATCCCAGGCTGGTATTGGTTGTTTCCTTGGAGGTCTTATATTCTTGGCCCCTCTGAGGAACTGCCTTAAGAGTGGGTGAGAGAATAAGGGTGGATCAGTGTTGTATTCTGCAGAAATGGCTGAGGCATGGATTTTGATGGAGGAAAATGAAAGTCCACTGTTCAACAGCTCAGCTAGATACTGTAATATCTGAGGCAAATTCGGTTTTCTAGGATCCTGGCCCTTTTTCTCATTCCAAGCGCAAAACCGTTTCCATTTTGCGGAGTAAGCTTTTCTAGTAGATGGCCTTCTGGCCTCCAAAATGACATCCTGCACCTCCTTGGAGAGTAGGGTCTGTTGTGGTGTTAAGGAATTTTCCATGCAGCCAGACTGAGTGCTTTCAGCTGACTGTGAAGAGTTTTGTAGTTGTGCTGAGTCAGGAGAACAGGCATTAGAGGTAGGGTCCAGGGAGGAGAATGTGTTAGGCTCCTCAGGAGTGGGTACCAGTGTTGCCTTGGCCAGTCTGGAGCAATCAGTATCATCTTTGGTCTGTCTGCTCTTGCTTTCAAGAGCACCTTGGGCAGAAGAGGCAAAGGTGGGAAGGCGTAAACTGCCCGTGCTGTCCAACTGAAAGAAAGGGCGTCCACTCTCCAGGCCTTTGGATGAAATGTCCTTGAGCAGAATTTTGTCAATTGATGATTCCTGTGGGAGGCAAAGAGATCTATGTCTGGCCTTCCCCACGCTTGGATTATCTTTGTAAACACTTGAGGATGCAACTTCCATTCGTATGGTCTGTCATATTTCTGCTTAGATTGTCTGCCAGCGTGTTTTCCAAACCTGGCAGGTACTGTGCTTGAAGCTCGATTTGCCATTCCAGAGCCATGTTCCAAAGTGACATGGTCAGCCTGCACAGGGGGTATGAATGTGTTCCTCCTTGTTTGTTTATGTACCACATTACTGTGGTGTTGTCTGTTCTTATCAATAATTGTCCTGGATGCAGGAGGTCCTTGAAAGCTGTAATTGCATTTATCACTGCTAGCATTTCCTTTGATTGATGTGAAGGTGCTTTTCCTTTTGGGACCATTTGCCCTGAATGCACCTGTCTGTCATGTGTGCCCCCAGGCGTAGTCCGAGGCGCCTGTTGTGATGACTTGATTTGCTGGAGGCTTGCAGAATGGTAGACCTGTGTTTGTTTGGCATGCTTGGGCCCACCATAGAAATTCCTTTTGCAAACATGGAATTATTGGTATTATTGTTTCCAAACTGTGGCTGTGTTGAGACCATAGGTTTTTTAGGTACCATTGAAGTTTCCTCATATGCAACTTTGCACATGGGATTAGAAGAATGCAAGATGCCATGAAGCCCAGAGCCTGCAGGATTTTCCTTGCAGGTAGCCTGGTACAATTTGCTAGCATCTTGAAGTACTGAGTTAGTTGCCCCTGTTTTTCTGGCGTAAGATAGGCCATCTGGGTGTTTGTGTCCAAGTTGGCACCCAGGAAAATTATTTTCTGAGATGGTGTTAACCTGGATTTCTCTTTGTTGACTGTGTATCCCAGAGAATTCAATAACCGTGTTACCTAAGCCAGATGTTCCAGAAGTATGTGTTTGCTGTCCGCTTGGATCAGGCAATCGTCCAAATAAGGGTAAATTTGTATCCCTTGAAGTCTGCAGTAGGCAATTACTGATGCCAGGCATTTCGTGAATACTCTGGGCGCAGTAGATAAGCCAAAGGGCAATGCAGAGAATTGATAGTGGATTGAACCTGCAAGAAGTCTGAGGTATCTTCTGCAGCTTTGTCTGACTGGGACATGCAGGTATGCCTCCTTGAGGTCCAATGTTACCAGCCAAGACTCCTTGCCCAGCAGGGGAAGAAGCTGCTGTAAGGTGAGCATCCTGAATTTTGGTACGAGTAGAAATGTGTTTAGGATGGATAAGTCCAAAATGGGTCTCCAATCGGTTCCCTTCCTTGGTACCAGGAATAGTCTGGAATAAAAACCTTGACCTTGTTCGTGAGTAGGTACCTCTTGAATAGCTTTCATGTCCATGAGCTTTGAAATTTGTATTTGAGCCTCTGCCCTTTGATTGTGTGGCAGGTTCGGCATGCCTCTCATTTTTGGAAGAGTGTGAAAATGAAATCTGTAGCCTCTGCTTATAATGTCCAGGATCCATTTGTCTTTTGTGACATTATGCCAATTTTTTGAAAATAATGCCAGCTTTCCTCCCAAGGGTGCTGCCACCTGAGCCTTGCTTGGCATGCAAAGGGGAAAGTCATTGGGTTTGCTTCCTGTATTGTTGTGCACTGTCTTCGCCACCTCTTGGTGTTGGAGATTGCCATTGTCTGCCTCTATATGATCCTTGAGATTGTCCTCTGCCCCTTGTGCGCCTGTATCTACCTCTTTGGGGCTTGTCCGTGGTTGGAAAGGACCAGTTTTTTGAAGGCCAATTTCTGCTAAAACGTGGTGGTTGTACCTGTAGAAAAGCTTTGACAGTTTGCATAGATTTAGCTTTTTCTTCCATTTTCCATCTCCTCAGCATTAGTACCAAATAATACATCCTTTTGTAAAGGAGCATCTAGAAGTTTAGCTTTAACATGATCAGGCAAGGTTTGTTCCCTAAGCCAGGCATGTCTACGAATGACTGATCCTGTAACAGCAGCTCTACTTGAGGCCTCTAGAGCATAACAGCCACATTGTAAGGTGTGTTTACCCACTTGTTCTGCACTATGCATCATATCCTGCAACTCCTTCAAATCTGGTTGTTCAGGTTGTGACATTTTATTCCTTAATTGTGATAACAGAAACTGCTGATATTTAAGCATATGGAACTGACAATTTAAGGCCCTCATGGCTAGGGTGGCCGAGGTATATACCTTTTTTCCCCACCTTTCTAAGGATCTAGACTCTCTCTCGGAAGGTAATGGTTTCTTAGCAGTAGAGGCCTTCATTCCCATGGGGCCTTGAGAAATGGCTTCAGGGTCAGCATTATGGCTTTTGTAAAGAAACTGGTGTGAGTAGGGAACTCTGTAGTACCTATCAGGCTTGACTGGGGCAGGAGGCAGGGAATCCGGATTAAGGCAAGCCTCCGAGTAAACATCACCAAGTATGTCCAAGACATGAGGTATCGCCAGAGGTCTGTGCTGAGGTAGCAAAAAGAAATTCCCTAAGCCTTTTCTTGGAATCTGAAAAATCTTGACCTTCCCAATGGAAGTGTTCCCTCAAGGTATGCAAGGTTTCCCCGAAAGAAAAATCCTCTGGGGGGGATACAGAAGGAATGGACTGCTCTGCATCAGAATCTTCAAAAGGGGAGTACAAGTGTTCCTCTTCATCAGAATGTTCTGAAATAATGGAGCCCTGGTCAGAAGGGGGAGAATCTTCCTCCACTCTGGGTCTCTTGTCCGGAGGGGGTTGGGAACCCCTGATAAGAGTAATTAAATCCTCAGCCATTTTGAGCATCTGCTTTTTAGGCATGGGGCCTGGAGATGGGCCCTGTGCAATAGGCCTCTTGGAATGCATGGCTGATTTAGTCTTAGTAAAGGCCTTTATGGAAAAGGAAGATGAAGGTCTGAAGACACCATGGGTGGAAGTGGACCTGTCCACATTAAGAGGTTCAACACTCACAGTGGCTTCGGTAGCTGTAGTCAGGGTATGGGCCGAGGAACCTGCGGTCTCGGTTACAGAAGACATCGCCAGAGAAGTGTCGTCGGTAGTCAGGGGCTTCATAGGCGCCTCGCTGAGAACCGGACCACGTGTAGCCGGTTTTGGCATGGTGTCGGTGGAGACCGCGGACCTCACGTGTCAGTCTTTGTCCTTGCGTTTTTTGGACAAAACAGTAGTCGGAGTCCCCGACGACATTTTATAATTAAAAGCTTTACCAAAAAAGTGCTGGGCGAACTCCGCCCGATGCTTAATAGTGTGTTTATTGAAAGTAGCACAAAAGCGACAGCCCGAGATGTCGTGGTCTGGGCCTAAACAAGGTATACAGAGGGAATGGAAATTCTTATGCGGTACTTGCTTCCCACAAGAAATACAATTGTTAACTTTGTCTGACATCGGTCTGAGGCAAGAAAAGTTTCCCCAACGGGGTACTTCGCTTTAAAGAAGACTTCGGTTTCCAAATTTTCGTAATTTCAGGAGCTGGCCGATCGGCACTTGCGAACTGCTTCTGCTTCGGGCACCGCGTGGCTTAAAAGACTAAAGAAAATGGTGTCGGCTGTGTCTTATGTACCCCTGTCGCACTGAAGTCAGGAAAGAAAGCGACGTCAACCGACGCCGGACATAGACTTTGGAATTCGGCCGACCGAGGACCCGCCTGACGGCAGGAGAACCCATCTGTTATGACTGCAGCTGTATGCACGATGAACATCAGGGACATGTAAGGACATCAGGAACGAAAACAGGGACATGTAAGGACATCAGGATCGAAAACAGGGACATGTAAGGACACCAAGAACGAAAACAGGGACATGTAAGGACATCAGGATCGAAAACAGGGACATGTAAGGACATCAAGACCGAAAACAGGGACATTTAAGGACATCAAGACCGAAAACAGGGACATTTAAGGACATCAAGACCGAAAACAGGGACATGTAAGACATCAGGAATGAAAACAGGGACATGTAAGGACATCAGGAACGAAAACAGGGACATGTAAGGACATCAGGAATGAAACAGGGACATGTAAGGACATCAAGAACAAAAACAGGGACATGTAAGGATATCAGGAATGAAAACAGGTACATGTAAGGACATCAGGAACGAAAACAAAGACATGTAAGGACATCAGGAATGAAAACAGGGACATGTAAGGACATCAAGACCGAAAACAGGGACACGTAAGGACATCAGGAACGAAAACAGGGACATGTAAGGACATCAAGTATGAAAACAGGGACATGTAAGGACATCAGGAACGAAAACAGGGACATGTAAGGACATCAAGAACTAAAACAGGGACATGTAAGGACATCAGGAATGAAAACAGGGACATGTAAGGACATCAGGAACGAAAACAGGGACACATAAGGACATCAAGACCGAAAACAGGGACATGCAAGGATATCAGGAATGTAAACAGGGACATGTAAGTACATCAAGAACGAAAACAGGGACATGTAAGGACATCAGGAACGAAAACAGGGACATGTAAGGACATCAGGAATGAAAACAGGGACATGTAAGGACATCAAGAATGAAAACAGTGACATGCAAGGACATCAAGAATTAAAACAGTGACATGTAAGAACATCAAGAATGAAAACAGTGACATGCAAGGACATCAAGAATTAAAACAGTGACATGTAAGGACATCAGGAACGAAAACAGGGACATGTAACTACATCAGGAACGAAAACAGGGACACATAAGGACATCAAGAACGAAAACAGGGACACGTAAGGAGTATTTGTTTCCCACAAGTTAAACAGTTATTCACTTTTTCTGACATCGGCTGAGGCAAGAAAGAGTCCCCAACGGGGTACTTAGCTTTTTAGAAGTCTTCGGTAGTAGAAGTATTCGGTAGTAGCAATCTCTGGTTCTGACCGACCGGCACTTGCGAACAGCTTCTGCTTCGGGCACCACGCGGCAAGAAAGACTGAGAAAAATGGCGTCGGCTGATGCCTTTATACCCAAAGAACTGCAGCTATGACGTCGGGTGAAGTGCGACACCAGCCGAGGCCAGACCCAGACTTTGGAATCCGGCCGACCGAAGGGCTGCCTGACGACAGGACAACCCATTTGTAAGGACTGCAGATGCATCCTTGAAGGACATCAGGGACATGTAAGGACATCAGGAACGAAAACAGGGACAGGTAAAGACATCCGGAACGAAAACAGGGACAGGTAAGGACATCAAGTATGAAAGCAGGGACACGTAAGGACATCAGGAACGAAAACAGGGACATGTAAGGACATCAAGAATTAAAACAGGGACATGTAAGGACATCAAGTACGAAAGCAGGGACACGTAAGGACATCAGGAATGAAAACAGGGACATGTAAGGACATCAAGACCGAAAACAGGGACATGTAAGGACATCAGGAATGAAAACAGGGACATGTAAGGACATCAAGACCGAAAACAGGGACACTTAAGGACATCAGGAATGAAAACAGGGACATGTAAGGACATCAAGACCGAAAACAGGGACATGTAAGGACATCAGGAACGAAAACAGTTACATGTAAGGATATCAGGAATGAAAACAGGGACATGTAAGGACATCAAGTATGAAAACAGGGACATGTAAGGACATCAGGAACGAACACAGGGACATGTAAGGACATCAAGACCGAAAACAGGGACACGTAAGGACATCAGGAACGAAAACAGGGACATGTAAGGACATCAAGACCGAAAACAGGGACACGTAAGGACATCACAGAAATGGATAACTGGTGCCAGAGCCATGGCCTAAAGTTAAATGCCAAAAAATGCATAGTCATACCCTTCGGGAAAAACAAGGTTACCCCTAGCTACCAAATAGGTGGCAATCCACTGAGCACAGAAGAAGTTATCAGGGACCTGGGGACCCAGGTTGATAGTAGTCTGTCATTCGACACCCATGTAGCTAAAGTAGTTAGGAAGACCTTCTACATTGCCCACCTTATCATGAAGGGATTCTCATCTAGATCAAGGGAAGTCATTGTCTCCCTCTACTCATCACTCATCAGACCAATGATTGAGTACAATGCCCCATTCGGAATGTATCTGACCCGACACTTGCAGCAGCTGGAGAGGCCACAAAAATTCCTCACCAAAAGGATAAAGGGTCTCAAAAATCTGTCCTATGCTGCCCGACTGAAAGAACTCCAGCTCTATTCAGTCGCCACGCTTTGCTCAGAGGTGACCTTTGCCTAACATACAAGGCCATGTCAAACCCAGATTTGATGAATATGCTTCACCTCAGAAAATCTAGATCCATCAGAGCCACAAGGGGGAGACTTAAACCTCAACACGGCTATTAATAGGACGCTGGAGGGATAGATTCATCACCCAAAGACTCTATGCTGTGGAACAAAATCCCGGTATATGTGAGGCAGAGCACCTCGCTGGCCTTGTTCAAGAGAAATCTTGACCAATGGATGGGAGATCGCAGATATACCCCAGGGATTACCTCAGTGTCACTGCTCGACAGAGGCACAGCAAAATAATGGGTATATTTCCCCATACTAAAGGGGTGGCGTAAGCCACAAAACTATGGGCTAGGCTTGTAAATGCCCTTGGGCAGATAGCCTAGTATGAACCTATGAACCTATGAAAACAGGGACATGTAAGGACATCAAGTATGAAAACAGGGACATGTAAGGACATCAAGAACTAAAACAGGGACATGTAAGGACATCAAGTATGAAAACAGGGACATGTAAGGACATCAGGAACGAAAACAGGGACATGTAAGGACATCAAGACCGAAAACAGGGACACGTAAGGACATCAGGAATGAAAACAGGGACATGTAAGGACATCAAGAACAAAAACGGAGACATGTAAGGACATCAGGAACGAAAACAGGGACACGTAAGGACATCAAGACCGAAAACAGGGACACGTAAGGACATCAAGAATGAAAACAGTGACATGTAAGGACATCAGGAACGAACACAGGGACATGTAAGGACATCAGGAACGAAAACAGGGACATTTAAGGACATCAGGAATGAAAACAGGGACATGTAAGGACATCAAGAACGAACACAGGGACATGTAAGGACATCAGGAACGAAAACAGGGACATTTAAGGACATCAGGAATGAAAACAGGGACACGTAAGGACATCAAGAACGAAAACAGGGACACGTAAGGACATCAGGAACGAAAACAGGGACACGTAAGGACATCAAGAACTAAAACGGGGACACGTAAGGACATCAAGAACTAAAACGGGGACACATAAGGACATCAGGAACGAAAACAGGGACATGTAAGGACATCAGGAACGAAAACAGGGACATGTAAGGACATCAAGAATGAAAACAGGGACACATAAGGACATCAGGAATGAAAACAGGGACATGTAAGGACATCAGGAATGAAAAAGTACAGTTTTGTACCTACCATAAATGTAGATGTTCGAGTGCTAATACAGCTGCAGTAATCACATATGGGTTCTCTGCCGTCAGGCGGTCCCTCGGTCGGCCAAATTCCAAAGTCTTGGTCCGGCGTCGGTTGTTGTCGCTTTCTTTCCTGACGTCAATGCGACAGGAGTATATAAGACACAGCCGACACCATATTCTTCAGTCTTTTCTTGCCCCAGATGTCAGGTGCCCCCAGAAGGAAGGCAATACATAAATTATATATATATAAATATACTCAAGCAATGCAATGTAATCAAAAAACAGTAGTTGCAAGCAAATACACCATAGGAGGATAACCCAAATTAGGTTGTAAGAGGAGGTGTTAGCCACTAGTCCTTTACCAAGAGGGGAAGGAGGGAGGTATTGACTGCAGCTGTATTAGCACTCGAACATCTACATTTATGGTAGGTACAAAACTGTACTATGTTCATCGTGCATACAGCTGCAGTAATCACATATGGGTAGAATCCCAAAGCTACGCACAGGGTGGTAGGCACTAGGTGGAACTGGGATGAGCCAGAATGCCCTGCAATACAGCAGTGGGAAAGCCTGCTCTAGTTTTGGAATATAAAGGCAGGTGGTAGTGTTTTGTGAAGATATGCATAGAACTCCAAGTGGCTGCCTCCAAAATATCTTTGGTAGGAACTCCGCTAAGGAAGGCTGTAGAGGTAGCTGTGGCCCTGGTGGAGTGGGATCTGATGCCTGTAGGGACAGATTTCCCATGATAGGAGTAACAAAACCGTATGCAGTGGCCCATCCATTTTGCAATTGTCTGTTTGGTCACTGGCTTCCCTTGAGCTCCTACAGCATAGGACACAAAAAGTTGTTGTGATTTCCTAAAAGGCTTTGTTCTGTCCAAGTAATAACGTAGCTGTCTATGGATGTCTAAAGAGTGCAGCAGCCTTTCCCCTTTGTTTTGAGGATTGGGGTAAAAGGTAGGCAAGTGTATGGCTTGATTTAAAGCTACCCTGGATACCACTTTAGGCATAAATGATGGGTTGGTTCGGAGGGAAACCCCTGTCCTGATGGAAAATTAGAAAGGGCTGCACAGCCATGAGGGCTTGCAGTTCCAAAACCCTACGAGCTGAGGTAATGGCCAGAAGGAAGGCTGTTTTCCAGGACAAATATTGCAAATCTGTTGAGGCAGCTGGTTCAAAGGGAGGCAATGTTAATTTTCTAGACTATAATTAAGATCCCAGGCTGGAACTGGTTGTTTCCTTGGTGGTCTTATATTCTTAGCCCCTCTGAGGAACTGTCTTAAGAGTGGGTGAGAGAATAAGGGTGGATCTGTGTTGAATTCTGCAGAAATGGCTGAGGCATGGATTTTTATGGAGGAAAATGAGAGTCCACTGTTCAGCAGCTCAGCTAGACATTGTAATACCCGAGGCAAATTTAGTTTTGTAGGGTCCTGGCCTTTTTTCTCATTCCAAGAGCAAAACCGTTGCCATTTTGCTGAGTAAGCCTTTCTAGTAGATGGCCTTCTGGCCTCCAAAATGACATCCTGTACCTCTTTGGAGAGTAAGGTCTGTTGAGGTGTTAAGGAATTTTCCATGCAGCGAGACTGAGTGTTTTCAGCTGACTGCGAAGAGTTTTGTAGCTGTGCTGAGTCAGCAGAAGAGGCATTAGAGGTAGGGACCAGGGAGGAGTATGTGTTAGGCTCCTCAGGAGTGGGTACCAGTGCTGTCTTGGCCAGTCTGGAGCAATCAGTATCATCTTCGGTCTGTCTGTTCTTGCTTTCAAGAGCACCTTGGGCAGAAGAGGCAGAGGTGGGAAAGCGTACACTGTCCATGCTGTCCAACTGAATGAAAGGGCGTCCACTCTCCAGGCCTTTGGATGGAAGGTCCTTGAACAAAACTTTTCCAATTGATGATTCCTGTGGGAGGCGAAGAGATCTATGTCTGGCCTTCCCCATGCTTGGATTATCTGTGTAAACACCTGAGGATGCAACTTCCATTTGTGCAGATCTGTCATATTTCTGCTTAGAATGTCTGCCAGCGTGTTTTCCAAACCTGGCAAGTACTGTGCTTGAAGTTCCATTTGCCCTTCCAGGGCCCAGTTCCAAAGTGTCATGGCTAGTCTGCACAGGGGGTATGAATGTGTTCCTCCTTGTTTGTTTATGTACCACATTACTGTGGTGTTGTCTATTCTTATTAATAATTGTCCTGGATGCAGGAGGTCCTTGAAAGCTGTAATTGCATTTATCACTGCTAGCATTTCTTTTTGGTTGATGTGAAGGTGCTTTTCCTTTTGGGACCATTTGCCCTGAATGCACCTGTCTGTTATGTGCGCCCCACAGGCGTAATCTGAGGCGTCTGTTGTGATGACTTGATTTGCTTGAGGCTTGCAGAATGGGAGACCTGTGTTTGTTTGACATGCTTGGGTCCACCATAGAAATTCCTTTTGCAAACATGGAATTATTGGTATTATTGTTTCCAAATTGTGGCTGTGCTGAGACCATAGGTTTTTTAGGTACCATTGAAGTTTTCTCATATGCAACTTTGCACATGGGATTAAAAGAATGCAAGATGCCATGAAGCCCAGAGCCTGCAGGATTTTCCTTGCAGTAAGCCTGGTACAATTTGCTAGTATTTTGAAGTACTGAGTTAGTTGCCCCTGTTTTTCTGGCGTAAGATAGGCCATCTGGGTGTTTGTGTCCAAGTTGGCACCCAGGAAAGTTATTTTCTGAGATGGTGTTAGCCTGGATTTCTCTTTGTTGATTGTGTATCCCCGAGAATTCAGTAACCGTATTGCATAAGCCAGATGTTCCAGAAGTTTGTGCTTGCTGTCCGCTTGGATCAGGCAGTCGTCCAAATAAGGGTAAATTTGTATCCCTTGAAGTCTGCAGTAGGCGATTACTAATGCCAGGCATTTCGTGAATACTCTGGGCGCAGTAGATAAGCCAAAGGGCAATGCAGAGAATTGATAGTGGATTGAACCTGCAAGAAAACTGAGGTATCTTCTGCAGCTTTGTCTGATTGGGACATGCAGGTATGCCTCCTTGAGGTCCAATGTTACCAGCCAAAACCCCTTGCCTAGCATGGGAAGAAGCTGCTGTAATGTGAGCATCTTGAATTTTGGAACGAGTAGAAATGTATTTCGGATGGATAAGTCCAAAATGGGTCTCCAGTCGATTCCTTTCCTTGGTACCAGGAATAGTCTGGATTAAAAACCTTGACCTTGTTCGTGAGTAGGTACCTCTTGAATAGCTTTCATGTCCATGAGTTTTGAAATTTGTATTTGTGCCTCTGCCCTTTGATTGTGTGGCAGGTTTGGCATACCTCTCATTTTTGGAAGAGTGTGAAAATGAAATCTGTAGCCTCTGTTTATAATGAGGAACAAAAACAGGGACATGTAAGGACATCAAGAACAAAAACAGGGACATGTAAGGACATCAAGAACAAAAACAGGGACATGTAAGGACATCAAGAACAAAAACACGGACATGTAAGGACATCAAGAATGAAAACAGGGACATGTAAGGACATCAGGAACGAAAACAGGGACATGTAAGGACATCAAGAATGAAAACAGGGACATGTAAGGACATCAGGAATGAAAACAGGGACATGTAAGGACATCAGGAATGAAAACAGTAACATGTAAGGACATCAAGAATGAAAAAGTACAGTTTTGTACCTACCATAAATGTAGATGTTCGAAGATCCACATTGCTGCAGTCCTTACATATGGTAGTCTGTCCTCGGTCGGAATACCAAAGTATTAGGCTGACGCCGGGTCATGGGCGCCTAGATCTGACATCAGAGCGACAGGGTATAAAAGCGCATGACCGACGTCATATCCTCAGTCTTTTCTTGCCCCAGATGTCAGAAGGCCCTAAAAAGAAAGGCCACAGCCAAAAATAGAATACTTCCCAAAAGGCATGTACAAATGACAGCTACCACCCAAACCATACAATCATTCCAAACTACAGAGGGAAGGAGGGAGGGTTGGACTGCAGCAATGTGGATCTTCAGACATCTACATTTATGGTAGGTACAAAACTGTACTATGTTCTTCATCTCACATTGCTGCAGTCCTTACATATGGGTAGAATCCCAAAGCAGAGGTAAAGGAGGTTGGCAAAATTATAAAGCATTGGGAGCTGCCAAAATGCCCTGTAAGATTGCAGTGGCAAATCCAGCTCTAGATTTGGAATAAAGAGGAAGGTGGTAGTGTTTAGAAAAGTATGCACTGAACTCCAAGTAGCTGCTTCCAAAATATCTTTAGTAGCTACTCCCTTAAAAAGCTGTAGAAGTGGCAGTAGCCCTAGTGGAGTGAGGTCTGATTCCAGCCGAACCTCCTTACCATGATGAGAATAACAAAAGCAATACAAAATCCAATCCACTTAGAAATAGTTTGTTTTGAAACAGGTTTCCCCTGAGAACCTAAAGCAAAAGAAACAAACAACTGCTGAGACTGTCTGAACCCTTTAGTCCTGCTCAAATAATAACGCAACTGCCTGTGAATATCCAAAGTGTGCAAAATTTTCTCCCCTTTATTTTGGGGATCTGCATAAAAAGTAGGCAAATGAATTGATTGGTTTAAGGCCACCTTTGAAACCACTTTAGGCATAAAAGTAGGATTGGGAGGGTGGCCTAATGGTTAAGGTGTTTGCCTTACAAACACAAGGTACAGGGTTTGAATCTCACAGGGGACAACTGGCTAGGCTTAAAATGGCTCACAAGGGCAGTTAGCCTAGTACTAACCTATGAACCTATGAACCTATTAGTACGCAGAGATACCCTATCCTTATGAGAAATTAGGAAGGGTTCAACTGCCATAAGAGCCTGTAATTCAGAAACCCTTCTAGCAGACGTAATGGCCAACAAAAAAGCAGTCTTCCAAGACAAAAACTTTAACTCAGCAGTAGCTGCAGGCTCAAAAGGAGGTAAAGTATAAGGTTCTTTTGCTTGTCCGGGGTCAAAAAGGCCATCTGGGAAGCTGTATTCAGTCTCACACCCAGAAAGCACATTTCCTGAGAGGGTACTAGACTGGACTTTGTTTCGTTCACAGAATACCCTAGGCACCTTAACACTGCCATCACATACTGTAGATTTTATTTTTATTTTACATTTGTTTACCGGGCTAGTCCAACTGGATACATTTCCATTTTCAGCAGAGGCCCGGGGAGAAAAGCTCCACGTTGAAGTTAATACAAACAAAGTCTTTTACATAAAGAAAGTAATTAGTTAGTAAAATACATCAGAAATAAGGTTTATTCTAAATTCTAGTAATTAAAAAATATTAATAAGTAAGCACATTAACTCAAATTTCTTTACAGTACAAGATTGGAGAGATTATACTTTAGTAAAAACATTCAAGAAGAGTTTAATTAAAAAGTAAGTGTAAACCATAGAGAGAAGTATATACATTCATAACAGAGGCTAAATACCAAGGGAGAGGTAGAGAAAAGACTACTCACGGACAAAGAGTAGAAACAGGAGAGAGAAGGAGATTTAGAGAAAAGTAGTTAGTAGAATCATGAGATTAGTCAGGATTGATGCATGGGCATAGCCAGAGTGTTTTTAGATGTTGTTTGAGCTTTTGTTTAAAGAGGAAGGGTGATGAGATAGAAGTTAGAGTGGCTGGTAGACGATTCCAGTATTTACCTATAGTGTTGGCGAAAAGTGAATCACCTGCTATGTTATTGGACTTACTTATCTTGACCAGAAGTTTGTTAGAGGAGCGTAAAGAATTTAGGTTAGAATAAGGAGAAATAAGGTCAGACAGTATAGGAGTATTTTTAGGTTGGTAAAAATTCTGTGAACAAAAGTAAGTTGGGAGAGTAGTAGTGTATTTTCTAGTTCAAGCCAGTGTAGTTGTTGTAGATTGTGACAGTGGTGAGTTCAAATGGGTTTCGGTGGCAAAATCTAGCAATGCTATAGTATGCATTTGCTAGTTTAGTAAGGTTATTTTTCTTTAGGTTTGTGTATATGGATGAGGCATAAAGAAGAGTAGAAATAAGATGAGAGTATGCAAGTGTGATTTTTGCTTGTGGAGTTAAGAAGGTTTTAATTCTATATAAGGAGCCAAGCTTTCTATTAACAGTTTTAATAGTGTTATTAATATGATTATCAAAAGTGAGGTTATTGTCAATTAAAAGACCCAATAGCTTAGTGGTAGAGTCAGGGGCTATATGTGTGCCATTGTTGGATGTAATTGTGAAGTCTAAGAGGGAGACTTAATATTAGGCCTGAAGAGTAGGAGTTTGGTTTTTTTAGCATTCAAAAGGAGGCAGCGTTTCAAGAACCATGCCTCAACTGTGCTAAATACATTCTGTGTGAGGGTTAGTAGTTCAAGGGAAGAGTTTGCAGAGCATATGAGTGTGGAGTCGTCTGCATATTGAATACAAGTAGCTTGAGGTATTGCTGCATGTAAGTCATTTATGAATAAAGAGAAGAGGAGAGGTCCTAGGATGGACCCCTGTGGTACTCCAAGAGAGACTGGCAGAAAGGATGAAAGAGTATTATCCCAGAGAACTGCCTGTTGCCTGTTATTAAGGTAGGAAGTGAACCATTGAATAGCTTTGGTATCTAGAGAGAGGGATTCAAGGGTTTCTATGAGCATATTATGGTTTACCATGTCAAAGGCTTTTGACAGGTCTATAAAGAGTGCAGATGACAGAATATTATTATTGGTTTCTGTTTATACACTCAGTAAAAGATAGGAGAGCTGTTGTAGTACTATGAAATGGCCTAAAGCCATGTTGACAGTTGGCTAGTAGGTTATATTGAGTAAGGTGGTGCATTCGCTGATGATGAATACATTTCTCCATAATTTTTGCTAAGGGAGATAAGAGTGCAATAGGTCTATAGTTAGAATAGTCATTTGAGCTACCACCTTTGTGTAAAGGAATTATGTGGGAAATTTTCCAGATAACAGGTATGGCACCCTCACTGATGGTTCTATTAATAATGAGAGATATGGGATAGGCAACTTCTTCAGCTGCTTTTTGAAGGTATTCAGATGGTAACTGATCAGCAGATGGGGTACAAGGTTTGAGTTTTTGGATGAGTTTAAGGATGTAAGAAGTAGAGATGGGTTGTAGTTGGAATATAGGGAGGTTAGTAGATGTGCCAGTAGGAATGTTAGCTTTGTCTATAGTAAGATGACTAGCTAGTGAATTAATGGTGTCTGTGAAAAAGGAGTTAAAGGCATTGGCAGTTTGATGTGAGGTATTCTTTTCGGTCCCAGAAGGTGAAGGTGTAGTAGAATGGCCTGGGTGTAGGAGTGAGTTTAGGGTTGACCAGAACCTTTTGGGGTTGTTATGATGAGTTTGGTGTAGTTTACAATAATAGTTCTTTTTATCTGTAAGAACAGCTTTTTTAGTGCTATTTCTTAACTGTCTAAAGGTTTGTTGGTCTGAGGTTGTTTTTGTACATCTCCATTTAGCCCAAGCTTTGTTCCTAAGTAATATTTTCTGTTTTGTCTCTTTGGACAGCCAGGGGGCAGGTTTAGATTTAGTTCTGATAGATTGTTTTGGAGCATGTTGGTCAACTATCGATAGGAATTTGGTATTGAAATATGTGATGGCATCTTCCAGTGTTAGGGTTTTAGAAGATCCCATTTACAGGCTTTTAATTCATTTTGAATGATGATAGGTTGAAGTGTTTCTTGTTACGTAAAACCCTGTAGGTAGGAATGTGATTAATGTCACTCTTTTGTCTTATGATGTAAGTTAAGGAATGATCACTTACATCATCAGGCAAAGTTCCTGTTGTATATGTTTGTTGCTGTTTGTTAATAAGAATCCAATCTAAAATACTTTCTTTGTTATTGGGTTTATTAATTCTTGTGGGATTAGAGATTAGCTGAGTAAAGCCATGTAGATTAATGTGAGATGAAGAATTATTTGTATTAGTAGAGGACCAATCACAGTTAAAGTCTCCTAAAATTATAGTTTCTTGTGGGTAGGAAGAGGATATCCAACTTAAGATATTCTCAATTGTAGTGTAATTATTGCCAGGGGGTAGGTAGATACAGATTATATAGATGATGAAGAAGTTCGTACTTGTCTTGAGCCAGAATCAGGCAATCGTCCAAATAAGGATAAATTTGTATTCCTCTTAACCGTAAGAAGGCTATCACTGGAGCCAGAACCTTTGTGAACACCCTGGGCGCAGTAGATAAGCCAAAGGGCAATGCAGAGAACTGATAATGTAAAGTCCCAGCCCGAAAATGCAGGTATCTCCTGCAACTGGGCCTGATAGGAACATGAAGATAAGCCTATTTGAGATCCAGAGTTACCATCCAGTGATCTTTGCCCAACAGAGGTAGAAGTTGTTGCAACGTCAACATTTTGAATTTTGGAATGTCCAGGTATGTGTTGAGGATAGATAAATCCAAAATTGGCCTCCAAGTGTTTCCTTTCTTTGGTACTAGAAACAGGCGAGAATAAAATCCTAGGCCCACTTCTGACAGAGGGACCTGCTGTATAGCCCCCATTTGAAGAAGTAAAGAAATCTGCTTGTGAGCCTCTACCCTTTGCTGAGGAGGAACGCCTGGCATGCCTTTGAAAGGAGGCACTGTATGGAAATAAAACTTGTAGCCTCGGTCTATAATGTCCAACACCCATTTGTCCTGGGTGATTAAAAGCCAGTTTTGCTTGAAGAGTGCCAACTTTCCTCCCAAAGGAGCTGCCAGACAGGAAGGATCTGGCAGCTGAAGATGCAGGTCATTGGGCCTGTTTACGAAAGGACTGGCCCCTGCCCTCACCTGTAGATTGTGCAGGTGAACTCCATGTTCTAGGCCTGAAAGAACCCTGAGCTCTTCCCCTACCATGTCTAGATCTACCCCTAGACTGTACATCAGAAGAAGGATAAGCCCATCCCTTAGTAGGCCAATTCCTGCTAAACTTAGGAGGCTGCACCTGCAAAAAATCTTTAACAGTCTGCATAGACTTAGCCTTGTCTTCCATTTTCTTCAAGACAGACTCCACAGGAGAACCAAACAAAACTTCAGACTGTAAAGGAGCATCCAAAATTCTAGTTTTAACATGCTCTGACAAATTCTGATCCTTAAGCCAGGCGTGCCTGCGAATAACTGAACCAGTGGCAGCCACCCTGGAAGAAGCCTGTAAAGCATCGAAACCACACTGCAAAGAATGCTTACCCGCCTGTTCAGAAGCATGTACCAAATCCTGTAATTCTTTACATTCTATGCCCTCTGCCAAAGCATCTACTTTAGATTTTAGTTGAGAAAGGAGAAAATTCTGATACTTCAACATATGAAACTGGCAATTCAAAGCCCTCATTGCTAAAGTGGAAGAGGTATACACTTTCTTACCCCATCTATCCAAAGCTCTAGCATCTTTATCTACAGGAACTGGATTCTTTACAACAGAAGCCCTGACACCCTTAGGTCCCTGGCTAATAGTTTCTGGGTCAGCCCTTGGACTCTTATACAGATATTTATGAGCCTCAGGTACTCTGTAATACCTATCTGGCTTAACTGGCGAGGAGGCAGAGAGTCTGGATTAAGGGAAGCCTCGAGAAAACGTCTTGAACAACATCCAAAACAGGAGGTACAGCCAAGGGCCTATGTTGTGGTAAAACAAAATTCCCTAAGCCTCTTTCGGGAATCTGAGAAATCCTGACCTTCCCATTTAAAATGTTCCTCATAGAATGCAGGGTTTCTGAAAAGAAAAATCCTCTGGAGGAGAAGCAGAAGGAGTGGAATCCTCTGCATCTGAATCAGAATAAGGAGGAAAATCCTGAATGTCTTCAGTCAAGACTCTGAATAATCTGAAGCCTGCTCCAAACTTTCCACCTCTGGCTCTACCCTAGGTCTCTTATCAGGAGGGGCATAGAACCTCTGATTAAAGAAATTAAATCTTCTGCCATTTTAAGCATGTGTTTTTAGGCACAGAACCTGCAGAACTAGGACTGACACCTGTGGAAGGCAAACCAGGCCTGCTCTTGGAAGGAGCCCTAGAGACAGAACGAGAGGGCCTAACCACCTTAGGCAAGGAAGGGAGAACAGCAACCTGAGAGGCCCCTCAGCCTGGCCTGACTCCTGAGAGGCCACATCTTGCAAAATTAAAGCCTCCCTGAGACTCAACTGAAACCTCGGCTGGATCCCCAGATTCCACCATAGTTTCTAAGAACCGGCGTCCGAACGGACGACTCATCCTGCCTGGACTTTAAAGATTTGTCCTTGCGCTTCAAGCTGGTAGCGGCCGGAGGATCCGACGGCATATTATAATTACACCGCCATCAAGACAAACCTAGCGCAATCTAACCCACGCTTAATGGTGTGCTTATTAAACCTAGCACAAAGCGACACCACTACGCCGTGCTCAGGTCCCAAACAAGGAATACAAAGAGAGTGGTAATCCCTATGCGGTATCTGTTTCCCACAAGAAATACAATTATTCACTTTTTCTGACATCCGGAATTAACTGAGGCAAGAAAAAACAAAAATATTCCCCAACGGGGTACTTAGCCCAACTTGGTTTCGGTCTGAAACTCAGAATACGAAAATTTCAGAACGCCGAACGGCACTTGCAAACGCTGCTTCTGCATCGGACCATGCGGCAAAAAAGACTGAGGATATGACGTCGGTCATGCGCTTTTATACCCTGACGCTCTGATGTCAGATCTAGGCACCCATGACCGACGTCAGCCTAATACTTTGGTATTCGGGCCGACCGAGGACAGCGGACTACCCATATGTAAGGACTGCAGCAATGTGAGATGAAGAACATCAGGGACACGTAAAGGCATCAGGAACGAAAAAAGGGACACGTAAGGACATCAAGAACAAAAACAGGGACATGTAAGGACATCAAGAACAAAAACAGGGACATGTAAGGACATCAGGAATGAAAACAGGGACATGTAAGGACATCAGGAATGAAAACAGGGACATGTAAGGACATCAAGAATGAAAACAGGGACATGCAAGGACATCAAGAATTAAAACAGTGACATGTAAGGACATCAGGAATGAAAACAGGGACACGTAACGACATCAGGAATGAAAACAGGGACACGTAAGGACATCAAGAACGAAAACAGGGACACGTAAGGACATCAAGAATGAAAACAGGGACATGTAAGGACATCAGGAACGAAAACAGGGACAGGTAAGGACATCCGGAATGAAAACAGGGACACGTAAGGACATCAAGTACGAAAGCAGGGACACGTAAGGACATCAGGAACGAAAACAGGGACATGTAAGGACATCAAGTATGAAAACAGGGACATGTAAGGACATCAAGAACAAAAACAGAGACGTAAGGACATCAGGAACGAAAACAGGGACATGTAAGGATATCAAGAACGAAAACAGGGACATTTAAGGACATCAGGAACGAAAACAGGGACATTTAAGGACGTCAGGAACGAAAACAGGGACATGTAAGGACATCAAGTATGAAAACAGGGACATGTAAGGACATCAAGAACTAAAACGAGGACACGTAAGGACATCAAGAACTAAAACGGGGACACGTAAGGACATCAGGAACGAAAACAGGGACACGTAAGGACATCAGGAACGAAAACAGGGACACGTAAGGACATCAAGAACTAAAACAGGGATACATAAGGACATCAGGATCGAAAACAGGGATACGTAAGGATATCAGGATTGAAAACAGGGACATGTAAGGACATCAGGAATGAAAACAGGGACATGTAAGGACATCAGGAACGAACACAGGGACATGTAAGGACATCAGGAACGAAAACAGGGACATGTAAGGACATCAAGAATGAAAACAGGGACATGTAAGGACATCAGGAACGAAAACAGGGACATGTAAGGACATCAAGTATGAAAACAGGGACATGTAAGGACATCAAGAATGAAAACAGGGACATGTAAGGACATCAAGACCGAAAACAGGGACATGTAAGGACATCAGGAACAAAAACACGGACATGTAAGGACATCAAGAATGAAAACAGGGACATGTAAGGACATCAAGACCGAAAACAGGGACATGTAAGGACATCAGGAACAAAAACACGGACATGTAAGGACATCAAGAATGAAAACAGGGACATGTAAGGACATCAGGAACGAAAACAGGGACATGTAAGGACATCAAGAACGAACACAGGGACATGTAAGGACATCCAGCAGCAAGCTACCATGTCTTTTGTTGAGGCTTTGGCCAAGTACTATGATAAAGTGGTTGATCGTGAGATCAGTGAGGTTACAAAACTGTCTAGTGAGGTGCAGAAATTTGAAGGAGAATCCTTCTTTACCAGAAATTTGAATAAGGTGGCCACTGATTTAAGCAACCTTGAGGAGCAACTCAAATCTAGAAAAATCAAAAAATTTGCAACGAGATCAGTTAGACTATCAGGGTAGCAACCCATTTAGTAATATCAACAAGCAAGTTAGATTTATACAAAGCCAATCCAGAACTCCAAAAAGAAAAAGGTCCAGATCTATTCTTAAAAAACATCCAGTATCTACTGATGATCTATCTTCTTGTATGGATAGTGACATGCACCTGGCATCAGATTCAGCGACCCCCAAAAGGACACGGGGATTTGTCCCTTTAGGCCAAGATACATACGAGGGAGAAGGAGACAGGAAAACTCAACAATATACAACAATATACAACGTCTCCTGAGACCAGCAATACAGAAGTCAATGAAAATGCAAATGTTTTGAACTTTTCCGATTTCAGTTTGTCAACAACTCACATGTCCATGTTGAATAAAGGACTGACTTTTTTGCCTGGCTTTGTGGTCTCTGAAGATTTTTTGGCACAGGATGTAATGTCTTTTTGTAGAATACTCAATCTTAAGTTGCTTATACTGCACCAGTTTCAGAGCAGTGTTCTCAAAGATCTGCGCTATCGAAGCTCTGATATTCCATTTAAACCCACTAATTTATCTCTGGCTGAAAAGGATGCACTTATAGTTACAGAATAACAAGGATATTGTCATCATATCTGCTGATAAGGGTGGGGCAGTAGTAGTAATGAATTGGTCAGAATATGATAATGATGCCAAAAGACAGCTTCTTGATAGACGCTATTATTCAGAAATGTCCATCAACCCCACCTTTAGATTCAAGAAGCAAATAGATGATTTTTTGTTAACTGCTAGGGACGAAGGTATTATCACTGATAGGGTTATGCAGTAACTCGTGATTCACGAATCTGCTAATCAATACATCTATTTTCTACCCAAAATACACAAAGATCCTGTTCATCCACCCGGAAGACCAATTGTTTCAGGAAAAGGATATATTACGGAACCTTTGTCAATTTTTCTTACTAAGTATCTGAAGCCTTTGCTACGTTGGGTACGTTCCCGTCTACAAGGCACCGCAGAATTCCTCAAAATCATTTCTGAAACCCAGTTGGAACCAGGATGGCTTATGTGCACACTCGATGTTAGTGCTTTATATACTAACATCCCTCATCAAGTTGGGCTGAAAGCCATTGTTTATTGGTTGCAGGTGGCTGATTTATATCAGCCTGATTTCAACAACTTTCTTGTAGGTCTTGCAGAACATGTCTTAACTAATAATGTCTTCTTTTACCAGGATACTTGCTATTGGCAAACCATGGGTACAGCTATGGGGGCATCTTTTGCCCCCATTTATGCAGACCTATTCATGGCATTCATTGAGGAACAAATCTTCTATGATAGTAGCCATAATATTTTCCTGGATGAAATTGACTTTGGAGATGCTATTTGGATGACTGCTGGATGGTATGGAGGACAGATGTGGATTACTTGTTGGAATTTATATCCTATCTGAATGACAATAAATGGGGCCTGCATTTCACAGTTAACCATCATGTAGAGACCATCACTTTCCTTGATGTCCTGATCAATAGATTACCTGATCATACTTTAAGTACGCAGGTCTATAGGAAGTATCCACAATTCAACACTGTCCTCCATGCATCCAGCTTTCATCCCCCTCACATAGCAAGGAATATCCCCAAATCACAATATATACGAATGAGGTGTATTTGTTCTCAGGAATCCACTTTTCAAGAATAGAGACAGGACTTGACTAGCAGATTCAAGTCCAGGGGATATCATATGGGACATGTTCTGCGGGCCAGCAACTGGGCGAATACATTGAACAGGGAGGATCTGCTGACTTATAAATCACAGGAAGAACAGAACCCACAACCCATTAGATTTGTCACCACATATGCGAGGAATTCAGATGCACTTATTAATAGCATATACAGACACTGGAACATATTACAGTGTGACCAAGATTTATTGAATATGTTACCGGATAGGTGTCTGTTTTCATTTCGCAAAAGTAAAAATTTGGCATCCTGTTTCAATCATTACAAACATTCTCATGACAGAAGTTGGTCTCAAGTGACACAAACTACTATTACAGGTGAACCTTTGATTGGATGTTTTTCATGTGGCCACTGTATACACTGTGATAAAATATCTAAGTCCAAACAGTTCACGAGTAAAAACTGTGGCACTGTGTATGACATAAAATGTTTTGATAATTGCAGCAGTGATTGGCTTGTATATCTAGCCACATGCACTTGTGGATCTTTCTATATTGGCCAAACATCTCGTCCACTCAGGCTGAGAATCTCAGAGCATGAAAGTAACATTAAGAACAAAAAATCCAACAATGCACTATATAAACATTGCATGATACATAAATCAGCTAAATTTGCATTTATGATTATTGATGTGGTAAAGGGAAATAAATTAAACAGGTTGGCATTCCATTCTAGATTCTAAAAAAAATGGATTTGTAAAGCTAGGTGGATTATTTCTACCTGGACTTAAGGAGCAAATTTAAATGAACCAATGAAGGTTTTGATTAATTAAGATGCAGGTATATAGACAGTAGTACTTGTTTTTATGTTCACACTGATGAAGGCTGTGTTTCTTACCAGCCAAAACCGGTCTGGTTACTAGTTTTTTATGCTGCATTAATTAAAATTTTTTTCAGGTCACAGTTTGCTGGCTCATTGTTTTTTTGGATGCACTTTACTTTGTGGAGCCATCCATTTGCCTTTCGTGCAGGAGGACTTATTTTGTGGTTACCACTGGAGTTTCTTCATATGCTGTCTTGCATATGGAATTAGTAGACTGCAAGAGGCCATGAACCCCAGGGCTTGCAGTATTTTCCTTGCAGATAGCTGGGGTTTTGTGGCCAACAGTTTGAAGTAGGTTGTCAAATAAACTTGTTTCTCTGGACTGAGGAATGCCATCTGGGAAGTTGTGTTCAAGCTTGTCTCAGGAATACAATCTGTTGGCAGGGTACTAGGTGAGATTTCTTTTCGTTGATGGTGTACCCCAGTGATGTTAGAAGTTTCTTTACGAATGCCAGGTGTTGTAATAGCAAGTCCGGGCTTTCTGCTTGAATCAGACAATCGCCCAAGTATGGGTAAATGTGAATATTTCTCTGCCTGCAAAATGCAATGGCTGGAGCTACACACTTTGCGAATACCCTGGGCGCAGTAGATAAGCCAAAGGGAAATGCAGAGAACTGATAGTGCATGGAGCCTGCCCTGAAGCGTAGGTATTTCCTGCAAGATTCCCTTATTGGGATGTGTAGGTAAGCTGCCTTTAAAGTCTAGGGTTGCCAGCCAGGCATCCTTGGGTAGCATGGGAAGAAGCTGTTGAAGAGTCAGCATTTTGAATTTTGGAACCACCAGAAAGGTGCTGAGAATAGAGAGGTCCAGGATAGGATGCCAGGAGTTGCCTTTTCTGGGTACCAGAAAAAATCTTGAATAAAAACCTTGTCCACTTTGTTCTGCTGGGACAGGTTAAATAGCCCTGATACTGAGAAGACAGAGAACCTGCTGTTGGGCCTCTGCCCATTGATTTGGGGGTATGTCTGGCCAACCATTTGGGGTTGGTAGTGTGTGGAAGTGGAATCTGTATCCTTGGGAGACTATGCTCAAAACCCATTTGTCCTGGGTAATGAATTCCCAGTTTTTTGCATGCAGAGCGAGGTTTCCTCCTAAGAGAGCAAGTAGTTGAGCAGGGCTTGGAAGAGTTAAGGTTAAGTTATTGTGCCATTTTTCCATAGGGAGGTGGCTTACTACTCCCTGCTTTGGAAGTGGGAGGCCCCCACTGCTTAGGTCTGTGCACAGTCTGAGACTGTAGCCTAGGTGGTCTGCTGTTCCTCGGTTTGGACTGAGAAGGCTTGGAAGGGACTGGAAAGGACCAATTCTTGAAAGGCCAATGCCTACTGAATCTGGGAGGGTGGACTTTTAGGAAATCTAACAGCTTGCGTAGATTTAGCTTTTTCCTCCACCCTTTTGAGGACTTCTGCTTTGTTGCCAAAAAGGCAGTCTTGGTTTAAAGGAGCATTCAGTAATTTAGCTTTAACATGATCTGGCAAGTTTTGTTCCTTAAGCCAAGCATGCCTTCTAAGTACAGACCCAGTGTCAGTGGCCCTGCAAGATGCTTCTAAAGTGTCAAAACCACATTGCAAAGTATGTTTACCAACTTGTTCTGCAGAATGTATTAAATCTTGCAATTCTTTGTGTTCAGCACAGTCAGAAATCAACATAATTTTCTGTTTAAGTAATCCCATAACATGCTGCTGATACTTTAACATATGGAACTGGCAATTTAAAGCCTAATGGCCAAAGTAGCAGAAGTGTATACCTTCTTACCTCACCTGTCTAAGGCTCTAGAATCTCTACTAGAAGGGGTAGGATTTTTGGCAGCAGTAGCCTTAATGCTTTTTGGTCCTTGGGAAATGATCTCTGGTTCCGCAGAAGGATTCTTGAAGAGGAACTTGTGAGAGTCATGTACTCTGTAGTACCTGTCAGGTTTTCTGGGAGATGGAGGTAAAGTGTCTGGGGTAAGGTTAGATTCCAAGAAAACAACATCTACAATTTCCATAACAGAAGGGATAGCTAAAGGCCTGTGTTGAGCCAGGAGTAAGAACTCCCTAAGTCTCTTTTTGGACTCAGAGTAATCCTGGCTTTCCCAGGGGAAATGCTCCCTAAGAGTATGCAAGGTTTCACTGAAAGAAAGATCTTTTGGAGGGGAGGCAGAGGGAATGAAATCCTCTGCATCAGAATCCTCATAAGTAGATAAGGGCAAATCCTGGTACTCAGAAGGAGCAGAAATATCAGATTCCTGAAGAATCAGAAAGAAATTCAGTTCTAGGTCTCTTAGAGGGGGAAGGCTGGCTTCCCCTAATTAAGGTAGTAAGGTCTTCAGCCATTCTAAGCATTTGTTTTTGAGGCACATGGGCCTGAGCATGCAGTTTGGACGTCAGTTTTCTAAGCGTAGTGCGAGTTTTTGACCTGAGGGATTCGGAACTTCTGGGTGGAAATGATGGCGTCGGTTTAATATGAATACCTGTAGGTCTGAATACACCCTCAGAAGCTGGTGCCTGCACAGCAGCTACGGACCCATCCAAGGTAGAGACATTCACAGGTTCCATAGTCGAAGAAGCATCTCGCAGCATACCAGACTACGAATGTGTCTCAGTAGAGACCTGCAAATCTGAAGTAACAGGCATCAGGGGCTGTGTCGTCGGCAGTTTTGGACCTATGCGGTCTGTCTTTCCTTATGTTTTTTCGGAAGGCCGGTAGTCGGATGGCTTAATGAACTCATTTCGGAGTACTGAGATGGAGTACGAAAGTAACTGGCTGCAAAAATAGCCTGACGACGAATAGTTTGGGGGTTGAACAAGGTACAAAACCAACAGCGAGGGACATCATGGTCTGGGCCTAAACAGGGGATACAGTAAGAATGATAATCTCTATGAGGTATTTGCTATCCACAGGCAAGACAATTGTTAACTTTTACTGACATCGGTTGGAAAAAGAAAAAGGACCCCCAACGGGGTATTTATCTTTTTTGAAGACTTCGGGTCTGAAACTCAACAATGAAAATTTCAGGAGAAGGCCGACCGGCACTTGCGAACTGCTTCTGCTTCGAGCCCTGCACGGCAAGAAAGACTGATGTAATGGCGTCAGCTGCATGTTTTATACCCCCTGACGACTGGACATCATGGAAGAAGAGACAGCATCTGACGCAGAAATCCAAAGACTCTGGTATTCAGGCCGCTGAGGGCTACCTGCAGGTAGATAACCCAAATGTGATGACTGCAACAGTGAAACACGAAGAACATCCTACAAAGATACAGGCATGGTGTGCAAATCTGTACAGAATGCACCCCAACTGTGAACTGAATTGGAGAACTTATTGCCTTGTCACTGTGCCACCATAACAACTAAGCACAGATCTAAAAATCATAAACTCATTTTACCTTCAAGGCACAGTATACCCAAGGCAGGCTGCGGAAACACCAGCCAATGTAAATAATGTAAATGGAGAGAAGCCAGCGAGCATCCACTGCAGAGGGCTGTCTCAAACACGGTGAGTGCTCATTTATGTTAAATTGTCAAAGGACACTTTATAGTGGGTGACAGCTGGGGAAAAATCTCATACAATTACAAAATTCCCCATGAGCGCAGGACCCATACCCCCCTTAAAAAAACTCAGTCTCAGAAAAATTAAACCTGCATGACAGACGTGTGAAAGGAAACCAGAATGAAGGAAGGAAAGAAAACTCAAGTATTACTTGGTGAATATATATCTTGGCAATAAAACAGGCATGAGATGGTCACATAAGGGACAGTTTTAAAACATGCACAGGAAATAACTGTAGTAGTTGAGCAATCTTCGGCCACAGTGGCCAATGGATGGATGAATGTTTATTATCACCAGGTAATCAATGTACCTTTGGCAGGCCCTCCTCAGCTACAGCAGAGTAGCAAAGAGGTGATCATCTTCCTGAGCTCAAGTACCCTTTCCAAGGTAAAACAGGAGCAGGTACTGCAAAGGGCCCTATCTTCCTTGGATTCAGTCCTCACAAAACCGATAAATGCACTGAATAAGGGCTGATTTGAAAAAAAGGTTTTCCTAAGAGAAATCTAGTCCCTGTGAAAGGCCAAATATCATTCTCTGCAAAACAGTACGGTGCTCTGACATCTGCTTGGGGTGGGTGACTGACAACAATAATAAGTTCTTCTAAAAGACAGACTTCAAGTTTATGAAACACAATGGAGCAGACAGCAGGAAATAAGCCCAAAGGGGGAGGGTGTTCTTTAAAACAGCAAGGAAATGGAGCATCTTCTTCCAGAAAATGCACGGTAAGTTTGCTAATTAGAGTTGTGCCATCCACAAGAGCACAATCTTCTGACATGAAGGAAATGTGTGGCTTCAGCATGGAACCACTTATGCCAAAATCAAACAAAGTATCCAAAAATTCAAAGACAGAGGGAGAAATTGGTAGTTTAACCAAAGAACGAACAACTTTCCTTTTGGTAAAATAAACTTGTCTAGTGGAAGTTTTCCTGGAAGCTCCCAGTGCACCTCTGAGACCTTAACCAGAATGGCTTGCATGATCCCTATACCTACTGAAGCAACTACATCCAGAAATACAGCCCAAAGCCTCCTCAACCAAATGGCACATTACTGATCTGAACTGGTGGGTGACCACTGTAACAGCCAGGAATTGAAGTTCCTGAAACTGTACCCTTCTTCATCAAGGAGAGAAAAAACAATGAGCCTTGTCTTAGCAGTGAAAGAAGTTACTGTGGTTACAAGACTGCCAGCAAACAGCTGACAGAAAGGCAAATAACCATCTGTCTTTGCCACCTGATAATGCCACATCCAGCCAAAAAACATAATGGAAAATGTTCTACAAAACAACTTAAATGACTGGTACACAAACAATTTCAGAACTGATGAGGGGCTTCATTAGGAATTGGGCAGGTTGTGGCAGATAACTCCTAAGGACAATTACCCTCCAGAACCAAAAAGACTTAACCCAATAACTGCAAACACCTTGGTTGATGCTGTCATCACACACTGACAAACGTTGTAGGTGTTTAAACACTCAAGTAGAGAGTACAGTCTTTTCTCTCCATACTTCAGAACAGATTAAATCCCACCACCACCACCACCCCAAAAAGGAACCATCGTCTACCAGAATAATAATAAGCTACCTGGAATCATGTAACATGGAATAACCCAACATTTGCTTTTAAAAAACCTCCCAAGAGATCAAGAAAGAATTAGGAGTAAGTCATTTCCTGTGGGGCTGCAGCAACTTAAATATGACTGACATCTTGGTCTTTCCAGCACACTTAAAGGACCGACTACAGAAAGGAACACATCTGAAATAACAGAAACAGTCTCAACTTAAATATGACAGATATCTTGGTCTTTCCAGCACACTTAAAGGATTGACTACAGAAAGGAAAACGTCTGAAATAACAGAAACAGTCTCTAGAGCATCTACAGCATGAGGGTTGCCAAAGATGTAGGGAAAAAAGAAAAACAGCCACAAAGGCTGCTGAAGCATAATTCCTTAGGAATAAACACATCCTTTTGAAAGGAAATCCTATCATTTTCAGGACAGCTGTCAAGATCTCAACTGCTCAGTCAAGTTTTATCATCAGGAACAGTTTCAACAACAGGGCAAGTACTCAAAAATCTAACCTTTGTCAATCTCAAAGGGACACAAGCTGCTAAAATAGTACCTACACTGCAGTCCATTACTGATAGCAATACTCTAGGACAACGGGCCAAAACAGAGGAATTATTCACAGTCAGCCTTCTTTTCATTTTGGGCCGGTATCCATAAAAGCTGTAAGTTGCTAGAAGTCGAGGTTTTAAGCAGTCATTCACAGCACTTATCTTACATCTTTCTCTGTCTCTCTCTCATATCTCACATTGTCCAATGACTTTAGGCACCTTATCTTACATCACTCTCTCTCTCATATTTCGCACTGTCCAATGACTTAAGGTACCTTATCTTACATCACTCTCTCTCTCATATCTCGCATTGTCCAACGACTTTAGGCACCTTATCTTACATCACTCTCTCTCTCATATCATGCATTGGCCAATGACTTTAGGGGATTCATATTATAACAACGAATGCTGAAAACAGCAAACGGTGTTACATCGACACATATTCAGTGAACGCTGAAAATGTCGAAACCACATGACAGTGATTTCTTTCCTAGGGAAAGAAACAAGAAGTTATGTACTCACCATAACGTTCGAGGTATGTAGTCCATCTCACCTTACATTCTTACCCCTGGGTTCGGAGCCGAACCTCAGCTCCGACTCGGCCATACTCTAGCTCAAAGTCTTCAATTGGCTCGTGGCTAAGAGGTATCCCCCATCATGCAACAGGCCCATTCCCCAGATCTTGTTTGCTGCAAGCGCACACACACACACACACACACACACACACACACACACACACTGAGAAGAAGAACAACCCCAAAAGAAAGAACTACTGACACCTAGAGACTATACCTCCAGGTCCTCAAGGTGGGGGTAGGAGGGGGGGGTCAGTAAGAATGTGAGGCGAGATGGACTACATACATCGAACATTATGGTGAGTACATAACTTCTTGATGTTATGTAGTCCAATCTCGCCTTCATTCTTACCCCTGGGACAGCGTCCCTAGCACCTTGACCTTGGGTGGCTCAGTGAAAAATACTCTTGAGCACTATGGAACCAAAGTAAGAGCTGCCTCTAGAGACCAGATCTAATTTGTAGTGACTAATAAAAGTATGAAGCGAAGCCCATGTTACTGCAGCACAAATACCATCCATAGAAATCCTAGCCTGAAATGCAGTAGAGGTAGCCACAGATCGTGTAGAATGAGCCTTCACTTTAAAGGGTAATTCTTTGCCATTGGAAGCATAAATAAATGAGATGAAATTGGAAATCCAGCGAGACAAAGTTACTTTAGAAACAGGAACCCCAAGTCTATTGTCTGAAAACGAGACAAACAGTTGATCTGATTTCCTGAAATCTTTTGTCCTATGTAAACAGAAACGCAATTGTCGAATGTCTAGCTGATGAAACTTAAAATTCTGCCTTGCTAGAAAATTCAAGAAAAACACAGGAAACCCAATGGATTGGTTGATATTGACCACAGAAGCAACCTTTGGAATAAAGGAAGGATTGGCTCTTAAGGAGACCCTGTCTTTGTGAAACATCAAATAAGGTGGCTTAATCAATAAAGCTTGAAGCTCAGAGACCTGCCTAGCTGAAGTTATGGCTATCAAGAATACTGTCTTCCATGACAAGAATTTAAGGTCACACGCAGCTGCGGGCTCAAAGGAAGTCAAGGTCCATGGTATTACTGGATCAAAGACTGGAGGTCGGAGTAACATTGTCCCTTTCGGAAAGGCCCTACAAAGCCTATGAGCCATAAGGTTGGGCTCATTAGCAACGTGAAAGGTAGAAATTGCTGCCAGTTGCACTTTAATGGTTGCTGCAGCTGACCCCTGACTGAACAGTTGAGAAAGAAATTCTAATATTGCCGAAATAGGCGCTGTATATGGATCAATACGTCTTTCACGGGCTCAAATGGAGAATCTCTTCCACTTACTGGAATAAATCTTCCTGGTAGAAGGCTTGTGGGAAGATGATAGAATATGGACCACTTCCGGGGAAAAATCATGAAGCCTGGCTAAGGACAGAACAGGAGCAGCCAAGCTGTCAACTTGAGGGTCTGGATGGGGGGATGGAACTGTCCTGACATACGAGTCAGTAGATCTGGATCTGGGTCCAGAATCCAGGGATCGTCCATTAGACAGGATTGAAGGAAGGGAAACCAAATCTGACAAGGCCATTGTGGAGCAATCAGGATCATCTTGCTTTCCAAAGACTGTGCTTTCTGAATGACCTTTGATATCAGAGGAAACAGTGGAAAGGCATACAGAAGACCGGAGGGCCAATCATGAATCAGAGCATCCTTGGGTGTCTCCCCCTCCGGGGGGATAAAGGTGAAGTAGCTGCTGCATTTGGCATTGAGGGGGCTGGCAAATAGATCACAGCAAGGCTGACCCCATCTGTGGAATATCTTCTCCGCAACATATTTGTTCAAGAACCACTCGTGAGGCATTAGGATAGCTCTGCTCAGCCTGTCGGCAATCACGTTGGACTTCCCCAGTATATGCGTTGCAACTAGAAAGCATTGGGAAGACACCGCCCACTGCCAAACTCGAAGTGCCTCTCTGCAAAGGGGGTATGATTTGGTTCTTCCCTGCTTGTTCAGATACCATACCACTGACATGTTGTCTGAGTGGATTGCAATTGTCCCTATAGTGAGAAAGCTCTGAAGTGCTTGCAATGCTAATAGCACTGCTCTCAACTCCAAGACATTGATATGCATATGGGTCTCATGAACCTGCCACGTGCCTTGGACTGTCCTGCCGAGATAATCCCCCTCCACCCGATCTGGCAGGCATTCGTGGTAACTGGAGAAGATGGGACAAAAGGCTTGCCCACGCAGAGAATGCTGGCCTGAAGTCACCAGCATAGATCCTGCTTGCATGTGTCCGTAATCAGAATAGAATGGGAGAGTGGAAGATGCTGTAATGATCACTGGGCAAAAAGCAGCCACCGAAGAACACTCATGTAGTCTGGCAAGTGGAACTAGCATGATCATGGCAGCCATGGTCCCCAATAACTTGAGGACCACTTTTGCCTTGACCTTCCTCAATGGTAGTAAGGCGTAGACCTGCTGTTGTAGAGCCTGAATTCTCTCTTCTGGTAAGAAGGCCTTCATGAGCACCGCATCTAGTTTGGTGCCGATAAAAGTGACATGCTGCAAGGGCAACAAGGCAGATTTTTCCCAATTTAGAGTAATTCCTAACCTTTGGCACAGTGTATCGGTGGCGTCCCTGGTCTGTAACAGTAGATGCCTGGTGGTGGCAGAAAGGAGCCAGTCGTCCAGGTACGGAAACACTTGGAATCCCTGACGTGTCAAGTGAGCCGTTACCACTGCCATGCATTTGGTGAACAGCCTGGGGGCTGTGGTGAGACCAAAGGGCAGAGCGCGAAACTGAAAATGAATGGCTCCCAGCTGGAAGTGCAGATGACTTCTTGATGCCCTGTCCATCTTGATATGGTAGTAAGCATCTTTGAAGTCGATGGAGCACATCCACATATCTTTCCCTAACAAAGGGAGTATTGACTGTAAGATGACCATGTGGAACATGGAACTTTGTACATGTAGGTTCAATCGGCTGAGATCCAAGATGGGTCTCAGTTCCCCTGTTCTTTTCGACACCAAAAAGAATCTGGAGTAAGTCCCTAATCCTACTTGGTCTGTGGGGACAGGTTGGATCGCTCTCTTTGAAAGCAACTTTTTTATTTCTAAAGTTGTGGAATCCCTGTGACTGGGTGGAATGTCTGGAATTCTCTTGGTTGGCGGTGCAGGAGAAGAGAAGGAAATATGATAACCTCTGTAATTTATCTTTAATACCCACTCGAATCACAGTCCCCCTGGTTACGCAGGCCTCATCTGCCTCTAGGGCGGCATCTACCTGAATTTCTACCCCCTCCTCTGCCTCTGGATGTGGAAATCACTTTGTGCATACTGAAAAAACCTCTGTGACTTCCTGAACCACATTTTCCCACCCTTCTGGCCCTTGGGGTAAGGTCTAGAAGGCATGGAAAAATGGACTCCCATGGCAAACAGGGTTGTTTCTTCCTGCTCGCACATAGTGAGAGTGTCCTTCACCTTGGTTCCGAATAACGATGAACCTTCAAATGGGGCATTGGTAAATGTAGACTTGAAGGCCTCCGCGAAATTACACAGGTGCATCCAGGAGTGTCGCCTAAGAGCGACTCTGGAACCCCTTGCCCTGCTCGCTTCATCAGCTGTATGAGATCAGCCTCATGGAGGAGTTGGTAAGGGAATTTAGGGTAGACATCTGTGCAATGACCCTTCTGTGCCACGGCATCAGAAATGATACCCTGTAGAGAATCTCCTAGCTCTTTAAGGAGATCTCTCTGGAGCCTTGTAAAATGCGTCAAGTAGTTCAGCGACCGCAGAGTAAAGACCACTGAGGTAAACACACGCTTCCCATACCTGTCCATGGCCTGGGACTCCTTGTTAGGCGGATGGATGGTAGACGAAGTTTCAGCAAGTTCCTTCTTGGTGGCTGCCACCACCACCATGGTATCTAGTGGAACGCCTTTTGTCAGATATTCCTTGTCTGTGGGAGTGGACAGAAACTTATTGGGTCTACTAGGGACTGATTCCACAGTGTCAGGAGTTTCCCACACCTTTAGACAGATGAGATCTAGTAGCTCATCGAAAGGGGGAGAAACCCAAGAGGTGGAAGGTTGAGACCTGAAAGCCTTCAGGAACACCGACTCCTCATCAGAAGGGGATTTGGAGGGCCAGTTGTCTCTCTGCTTCAAGATCTCAAGGAAATCTGAAAAAGAGATATCTTCAGAAGACGACTTGGGGGACCGTTCTGACTCCTCAAGGTCGGTGTCCGACGTGAGAGACTCCTCAGGAAGAAACTCTGGGGAGACGTCAAAAAGTTGCAGACCACTCATGGAGGTATCCTGAGGCTTTGGGTATCTGCTGTCCAGGGATAGAGGGTGATCTGAAACTGACACCAGTGCTGGAGGGGGCAGAGTGTCAGTGCCGTAGGATGCAGCTGATGACCTGGCCAGCAAGCTCCTCATAACCTCGAAGGCTGATCCCCCCCCCCGGCTCCGAAGGGCTACTAACTGTAGAGGATACGGCAGTAGCCCTCGGCACCGAGGAGATGAGGTCCGAAGTAGATGTCGGGTCCAAGCTCACCTGAACTGAATCACCGAGAGGAAGGCTTGGAACAGATGAAGATCATTCCATGCCCTACCCCTCAGGTCCGACCAGGGAACTGTGGACCCTCCACCCCGTGGATGGAACCGACGGGGTCTGAGCAGAAATCGAAACAGAGAGGCCAGGTGAAGCTACTGGAACCGACCTAACGGCACCCGACAGAACCGACAACTGAGGGCCGAGAAAGGCTCGGAGGAGGAACAACAAATGATGAAGGGGCCATGGTCTCCAGAGCCGACTGGGTTGGAGCCGAAATCAATTTGGCCAGCATCGATGACTGAAGCAGTTTCTTCACCACTCTATCAACGTCCTCATCGGAAAGGGACCTGGAGGATATAGCCTGGAGTATATAGTTGGAGATCTGGATCTCCCTACAGCGGGAGACTGACGTGACAAAGAACCCGGTCGAACAACTGGAGACTGGCTCCGAACCAAAATACCCGTAAACGGCTCTGAAAGGCTGGGAGCTGATACAGACTTAGTCAATACACTACCTTCTGTTGGCACCAAAGCCAATGGAACCGAAGAAGGAGAAGCTGTTCTAGCAACTTTTTCTGGCGGCTCCGAAGAAACAGACGGAGCCGGAGAGCGCTTCTTAGTAGTCTTTTTGTCCTTTTTAGCTGGAGAGGATATGGCACTGGAAGACTTAGCCAAGTCTTCCTCGAAGGAGTGTTTAAGCAGTCCTTTCAGAATGAGCTTGTTCTTCCTCTCCTGTAGCATGCGGGGACTGGAGGAATGACAACACAAGCAAAACTCTCGGAGGTGAATATCCCCCAAGCAGTACACGCACACAGAGTGCCCATCAGTCAAAGACATTTTATTGTTGCATTCAACACACTTTTTGAAGCCCGAAGGCCTGTGTTCCTTAGAAACCTTAGACATGCTGTATAAGGGAGTACACACACAGGGACAAGCTGCAAAACAACACATACACACAAAAGACCTAACTAAACACTGCGCGGGAAACTAGAGCCTCTAACTAGAAACGGCCTAGTAACCGATGGGAACAAAAACTACAGGGAGGACTAGGTCCTCTAATTTAAACGGGCCTAGCCCAGGGGGGAAACAAAGGCAGGATAACACCACTACCAGATGACAAAACACTAAATAAGCTTACAAGTAACAGGAAGCACAAAACATAAAGTCCACATGGAAACAATGGGGAGGACTACATCCTCTAACTGAAACGGGCCTAGCCTGTGGGAAGAAAGGGAGTGAACGGGATACCAAAACCTGCCAACAAAAAGGCCACATAACCAGCAAGAGAGAGAGAGTAGCTATGAAAATAGCTTTTTATGATCAACAAATAGCCAAAATTTAGAAAAATGTATACTTAGCCACGGCCAAAAGCGAGACCATGTCTGAGCATAACGAGCGGCAAAAGAGATCTGGGGAATGGGCCTGTTGCATGATGGGATACCTCTTAGCCACGAGTCAATTGAAGAATTTGAGCTAGAGTATGGCCGAGTCGGAGACTAGGTTCGGCTCCGAACCCACGGGGTAAGAATGAAGGCGAGATTGTACTACATAACATTCACTGTTCCAACCTCCCCCCCAAAAAAAACCCATTAAACACTTCCAAACACATACCCTAACCCTAATTATACCTCCACCAAAAACCAGTAAATAACTAAATACACATATGCACGTAACCCAACCATACATAAAAAAACAGTAAACATTTTAAAACATATGCACTTACCTTAACCCGCACCTTAATTCAAAGGTGAGTAACTCTCGCACATTTACAGAAAAGTACAGTTTTGTACCTACCATAAATGTAGATGTTTGAAGATCCACATTGCTGCAGTCCTTACACTTGGGTATACCGCTGTCCTCGGTCGGCCCGAATACCAAAGTATATGGCTGACGTCGGTCAAGGCGCATTAATCTGACGCCAGGACGTCAGGGTATAAATGCGCATGACCGACGTCATATCCTCAGTCTTTTCTTGCCCCAGATGTCAGAAGACCCTAAACAGGGTAAAATCAAAAAAAAAAAAAACCAAACACTAAACACCCCTGCAACAAAACTATGTACAACTTTTACAAATATACTAAAGAACAACCCTATCCACACAACCACCCCTAAACACAGAGGGGAAGGAGGGAGGGTAAATTGGACTGCAGCAATGTGGATCTTCGAACATCTACATTTATGGTAGGTACAAAACTGTACTATGTTCTTCATCTCACATTGCTGCAGTCCTTACACTTGGGTAGATTCCCAAAGCAGAGGTAAGGGAGGATGGCAAATCATAGAGAAGCAGGAGCTGCCAAAATGCCCTGTAAAATAGCAGTGGCAAAACCAGCCCTAGATTTAGAGTAGAGAGGAAGGTGGTAATGCTTAGAGAAAGTATGTACTGAACTCCAAGTAGCTGCCTCCAAAATATCCTTAGTTGCCACCCCCCTTAGAAAAGCTGTAGAAGTGGCAGTAGCCCTAGTGGAATGAGGTCTAATCCCTGTTGGAATCTCCTTGCCATGATGGGAATAACAAAAAGCAATGCAAAACCCAATCCACTTTGAAATAGTTTGTTTTGACACAGGCTTGCCCTGAGAACACAAAGCAAAAGAAACAAACAACTGCTGAGACTGCCTGAAATCCTTAGTCCTGTTTAAATAATAGCGTAACTGCCTGTGTACATCTAAAGTATGCAAAATCTTTTCCCCCTTATTTTGGGGGTCTGCATAAAAGGTAGGTAAATGAATAGTTTGGTTTAAAGACACACTAGAAACCACCTTAGGCATAAAGGAAGGATTAGTACGTAAAGATACCCTATCCTTATGGAAAATCAAGAAAGGCTCAACCGCCATAAGGGCCTGCAATTCAGAAACCCTTCTTGCAGAGGTAATGGCCAACAAAAAAGCAGTCTTCCATGACAAATATTTCAACTCAGCAGTAGCTGCAGGCTCAAAAGGTTGTAGAGTGAGATTTCCAACACAAAATTGAGGTCCCAAGCAGGAGTAGGAGCTCTCGTGGGGTCTTATGTTCTTTGCCCCTCTAAGAAATTGCTTGAACAAAGGATGAGAAAACAATGGTGGATCACAGTCATAGTGAGCTGAAATTGCTGCAGCATGAATCTTAATGGAAGAGAAAGACAAACCTTTGTCCAATAACTCAGTAAGATATTGAAGAGCCACACTCAAATTAGGCTCAGAAACATCCAAATCCTTTGCTGCACTCCAAAATAAAAATCTCTTCCATTTGTCTGCATACACTTTCCTTGTACTAGGTCTTCTAGCTTCCATAATCACATTCAAAACTTGTTGAGGAAGTTGAGCCCTGCTATGGGTCAAAACAGGATATGCCATGCTGTGAGATGAAGAGAGTGAAGCTTGATATTGAGTAGATGACCGTCCTTTTGGGACAACAGATGTGGAATCAAGGCAAAGGCCAAGGCGGTTTCCTTACCAGACTTCTCAGTAATGGGTACCAGTGCTGTCGAGGCCAATCTGGAGCTATTAGGATCATTCTTGGTTTGTCCTGTCTGACCTTTAGAAGTACCTTTGGGAGGAGAGGAAGAGGCGGAAAGGCATACACATGAAGATTTTTCCAACTGAAAGAAAGAGCATCCACTTTCCAAGCTGCGTGATGAATCCTTTCGTGCAAAACTTTGGCAGCTGGTGGTTTAGAGGAGAAGCGAACAGATCTATGTCTGGAGTTCCCCATGACACTGTCAATTGCTGAAATACATGAAGATCCAATTGCCACTCGTGGGGATCCATGATTTGCCTGCTTAACACATCTGCTAAGGAGTTCTGCACTCCCGGCAGAAACCTTGCCTGAAGATTTAGTTGTAAACTGAGAGCAGTGTCCCACAAAATCATTGCTTGTCTGCATAGAGGTAAGAATGTGTTCCACCTTGTTTGTTGATGTACCACATGACAGTTGTGTTGTCTGTTAGAATCAGCACCTGTCCTGGGAGAAGTAAATCCTTGAAAGCCATTAATGCAAACTGGACTGCCAACATCTCCTTCAAGTTGATATGTAGATGCTGTAGTCTGACAGGCCACTTGTCCTGTATCCACTTTCCATTGAGATGAGCTCCCCAAGCTTTGTCCGAGGCATCTGTTGTTAGAATCTGATTCGCCTCTGGCCGGGTCACAGAAAGTCCCTTGTTTAGGTGACATTGCTGAGCCCACCACAAAAATTCCTTTTGAATGTAAGGTATTATTTGAATGACAGTGTCCAGATCCTGGCAGTGCTGTGTCCATACATTTTTGAGATACCATTGTAGCTTCCTCATATGCAGTTTGGCATTGGGAAGCACCAGAATACAAGATGCCATGAACCCTAAGGCTTGAAGGACTGTCCTTGCAGTCAGCCCGGACTGATGTGATAGTTGTTGGAAGTAAAGGGAAAGATTCTTTTGTTTGTCCGGGGTCAAAAAAGCCATCTGGGTTGCTGTATTCAGTCTCACACCCAGAAAGCACATGTCTTGAGAGGGTACTAGACTGGACTTTGTTTCGTTCACAGAATACCCCAGGCATCTTAGCACTGCTATCACATATTTCAAATGCTGAAGAAGCTCGTCCTTCCCTTGAGCCAGAATCAGGCAATTGTCCAAATAAGGGTAGATCTGTATTCCTCTCAATCTGAAGAAAGCTATCACTGGAGCCAGGACTTTTGTGAATACTCTGGGCGCAGTAGATAAGCCAAAGGGCAATGCAGAGAACTGATAATGAGAATTTCCAGCTCAGCAGATACTTCCTGCAACTTAGTGTGATAGGAACATGAAGATAAGCCTCCTTGAGATCCAAAGTTACCATCCAGTGATCTTTGCCCAGTAGAGGTAAAAGCTTTTGTAATGTCAGCATCTTGAACTTGGGTATGTCCAGAAAGGTGTTGAGGATAGACAAATCCAAAATTGGTCTCCACGTGTTCCCCTTTTTGGCACTAGGAATGGCGAGAATAAAATCCTAGGCCCCTTTCTGGCATAGGCACGGTTGTATGGCCCCTATCTGGAGTAACAGAAATTTGTCTGTAAGCTTCTAGTCTGTGTTGAGGAGGAATGTCTGGCATGCCTTTGAAAGGGGGCAAGGTATGGAAATAAAACCTGTAACCGTGGTGAATGATATCCAATACCCATCTGTCTTGGGTAATTAAACTCCAGTTTTCCTTGAAAAGTGCCAGTCTTCCTCCCAAAGGTGCTGCCAGGCGGAAGGTTCTGGCAGTTGAAAGGTAGGTCATTGGGTCTGTCTACGAAAGGGCTGACCTCTGCCCTCACCGGAAGACTGTGCAGGTGAACCCCCTGTTCTAGATCTAAAAGAGCCCTGAGCTCTGCCCCTACCACGCCTAGACCTACCCCTAGACTGGGAATCATAAGAAGGATATGTCCACCCTTGGTTGGCCAATTTCTACTAAACTTTGGAGGCTGAACCTGTAAAAAATCTTTAACAGTGTGCATAGACTTAGCTTTGTCTTCCATTTTCTTTAAAACTGCTTCAACAGGAGAACCAAACAACACATCAGATTGCAAAGGAGCATCCAAGATCCTTGTCTTAACATGCTCAGCTAAATTCTGATCCCTTAGCCAGGCGTGCCTCGTAGAACAGAACCGGTGGCAGCCACCCTAGAAGAGGCCTGCACAGCATCAAAACCACATTGTAAGGAATGCTTACCCACCTGTTCAGAAACATGTACTAGATCTTGTAACTCCTTACATTCAATACCTTCTGCCAGAGCATCTACCTTAGACTTTAATTGTGAAAGAAGATAGTTTTGATATCTCAGCATGTGGAATTGGCAATTCAAAGCCCTCATGGCTAAAGTGGAAGAAGTATAAACTTTCTTTCCCCATCTGTCCAAAGCCCTTGCCTCTTTATCCGGAGGAACGGATTTTTAACAACAGAAGCCTTAACCCCTTTAGGCCCTGAGAAACAGTCTCTGGGTCCGCCCTAGGGCTTTAAAAGATACTTATGAGCTTCAGGCACCCTATAATACCTGTCCGGCAACAGGAGCGGGAGGTAAAGAATCAGGATTAAGAGAAGCCTCTGCAAAAACATCTTCCACCACAGTAAGAACAGGAGGTATAGCTAAAGGCCTATGCTGGGGTAAAAACAAAAATTCCCTAAGTCTTTTCCTGGAATCAGAGAAATCCTGACCTTCCCATTTAAAATGTTCCCTCATGGAATGTAGAGTCTCTGAGAATGAAAAATCCTCAGGAGGAGAAGCAGTAGGAGTAGTGTCATCCACATCAGAATCAGAATAAGGAGAAAACTCCTGCAAATCTTCAGCCGAAGACTCGGAAGCATCAGAATCCTGCTCAAAACTCCCAATTTCAGGTTCCACCCTAGGCCTTTTGTCAGGAGGGGGCATAGAACCCCTAATCAGAGTAATTAAATCTTCAGCCATCTTAAGCATATGTCTCTTGGGCACAGGGCCTGAAGTACTAGGAGTGACACCTGCTGAAGCTAAACCTGGCCTGCCTCTGGGAGAAGCCTTGGGAACAGTAGGGGAAGGCCTAACCACCTTAGGCAGGGAGGGGAGGACAGTTACCTGAGAAGCCCCTTCAGCCTGGCCTACCTCCTGAGAGGACACATCCTGTAATAATAAAGTCTCTCCCTGGGACTCTAAAGAAACTTCTGTCCGAACCTCCGGCTCTACCGAGCCTTCTAAAGAACCGACGTCCGAGACGGACGGTTCTTCTAACCTAGGCCTAGTTCCTTTGTCCTTGCGCTTTTTCGACGAAGCGGGCGTCGGAGCATCCGACGGCATTTTGTAGTTGCACCGCTTCCCGAAGACTAACCTGGCACAATCTAATCTCCTCTTTATAGTGCGTTTGTTAAACCTAGCACAAGAGGGACACCCAACAACGTCGTGCTCAGGCCCTAAACAAGGTATACACAAGTTATGGTAATCCCTATGTGGTATCTGCTTCCCACAAGAAATACAGTTATTCACTTTTTCTGACATCCGGTAAAATACTGAGGCAAGAAAAACCAAAATATTCTAGCGGGTGCTTAGCCAACTTTGATTCGGTCTGAAACTCCGATTTGGGAAAATCTCAGGGCGCCAACCCTTTTCATAGCGTTGCTTCTGCATCGGACCACGCGGCAAAAAAGACTGAGGATATGACGTCGGTCATGCGCATTTATACCCTGACGTCCTGGCGTTAGATTAATGCGCCTTGACCGACGTCAGCCATATACTTTGGTATTCGGGCCGACCGAGGACAGCGGTATACCCAAGTGTAAGGACTGCAGCAATGTGAGATGAAGAACATCAGTTCCAAACACAAACACACTTACCTTAACCCTAATCCTACCCCCCCAAAACAAAAGTAAACAGCTAAAAACACACACACACGTAACTCAACCATACATCTAACGCAAAATAAAAACACTAAACACTTTCATACATATGCAATTACCTTAACCCGCACCCTAACCCTAAGATCAGTGACAGTTGCACAATCACGTTCGGGAGCTATACCGGACAAGGGACCACACTACACTCCAGAACAGGCAAAGCAACGAAGCAGTCAAGCGACTTCTTTCCCAGGGAAAGAATTCACTGAACAGCCACTTCGCTGTTTTGCCTGTTCGCCATACATGTGTCGACGAAAACGCATTCGACAAAATGCATTTTCGTCATTCTAATATGAACCCACTTTAGGCAGTGTCCTTAGCTCAGCAGGTAGCACACCTGCCTCTGGTACTGGAAGACCTTTAAGTCTGGAGGTTCTAGTCCCACTCAAGGTGCACAGATTGCTTCTCTGACACTGAGACTGCAGTACAGCATAAGCAGGGTACTGCACCCCTGAGAGTGCTGTCTTTGGGGCAAGATGTTAAACCAAGGACCCATCTGTCTGAGCTTGTGGTAGATCAAAGGGATCTAAAAAGACCCCAACAGCACTTAAGAAAAACAGTAGGGGTTCTTTATTAAATGTCATTACATATTTACACTATTTACACTTTTAAATTCCTACATTCATAATCTCATAGGTTCATAGGTTAGTATTAGGCTAATTGCCCTTGAGGGCCATTTAAAGCCTAGCCAGTTACTCCATGTGAGAATCAAACCCTGCACTTTATGCCTGCAAGGTGAAAACCTTAACCATTCTACCATTCCCCCACCCCTTCAATTTTATTTCAATTTTCAGCTACAGTGGATATAAAAAGTGTACACACCCTTGTTAAAATGCCAAGTTTTTGTGATATAAAAAACGAGACCACAATAAATCATTTCAAAACTTTCTCCACCTTTAATGTTACCCATAACCTGTATAATTCAATTGAAAAGCAAACATCTGTTAGGGGAAAAAATATAAAAAATAAAAACATACAATAAGCTGGTTGCACAAGTGTGCACACCCTTAAACTAAGACTTTGTTGAAGCACCTTTTGATTTAATTACAGCATTCAGTCTTCGAGTTTATCAGCATGGCACATCTTGACTTGGCAATATTTGCCCACTCTTCCTTGCAAAAGAGCTCCAAATCTGTCAGATTGCGAGGGCATCTATTGTGCACAGCCCTCTTCAGGTCACCCCACAGATTTTCTATTGGATTTAGGTCTGGGCTCTGGCTGTCCATTCCAAAACTTTTAATTTTCTTCTGGTGAAGCCATTTTTTTCTCGATCTGCATGAACGCTTGGGTTCACTGTTGTGTTGAAAGGTGAAATTCCTCTTCATCTTTAGCTTTCTAGCAGACACCTGAAGGTTTTGGGCCAAAAGTGACTAGTATTTGGAACTGTTCATAATTCACTCCACCTTGACTAAAGCCCCAGTTCCAGTGAAGAAAAGAAACCCCAAAGCATGATACTGCCACCACCATGCTTTACCGTGGGGATGGTGATCTTTTGGTGATGCGGAGTGTTGTTTTTGCACCAAACGTACCTTTTGGAATTGTGGCCAGAAAGTTCAACCTTGGTCTAATCAGACCATAACACATTTTCCCACGTGCTTTTGGGAGACTTGATGTATTGTTTTGCAAATTTTAGCCAGGCCTGGATGTTTTTCTGTGTAAGAAAGGCTTCCGTCTTGCAACCATACCCCACAGCCCAGACATATGGAGAAGATGTCACATTTAGTACACAACCAGTACTTTCCAGAAATTCCTGCAGTTCCTTCAGTGTTGCTGTAGGTCTCTTGGCAGCCTCCCCGGACAGTTTTCGTCTTGTCTTTTCATCAATTTTGGAGGGATGCCCACTTCTTTGCAACGTCACTGTTGTCCCATATTTTTTCCACTTTTTGATGACTGTCTTCACTGTGTTCCATGGTAAATCCAATGCTGTGGAAATTTTTTTGTACCCTTCTCCTGACTGATACCTTTCAACAATGAGATCCATTTGATGCTTTGTAAGCTCTCTGCAAACCATGGCTTTTGCTGTTGCAGGCAACGGAGTAAATGTCAGGTAAAAATCCTACTAGAACAGCTGAACTTTATTTGGGGTTAATCGGAGTCTCTAACTGATGGCAGGTGTATACCCAAGAAGACTGGAAGCTGTAATTAAATTAAAAGGTGCTTCAACAAAGTATTAGTTTAAGGGTGGGAAGACTTATGCAACCAGCTTATTATATATTTTTTTATTTTTCATATTTATTCCCCTACCAGATGTTTGTTTTTCAATTGAATTGTACAGGTTATAGGTCACATTAAGGTGGGGAAAGTGTTGAAATGATTTATAGTGGTCTCATTTTTTTAAATCACAAAAACTTTTAGTTATGTACTTACCATAACTTTGGATGTATGGGATCCATCTCGCCTACATTCATAACTGATGGGTTCGGAGCCGATCCGTCGGCTCCGACTCGGCCACTATACACTAGAACGAAGTCTCTCATTGGCTGGGCTACCCCTTATCCCATCATGCACCACACCTATTCCCCAGATCTTGTTTGTTCGCTTTCATACATACATACAGGTACCGAACACATACCAATAACTGTAACCAAACCGAGCTCTTCCAGAGGAGAGCTTAGCTAGATCAATATTTCCTCCAAATCCAAAAGGTAGGGGGAAGGAGGGTGGGTATGTATGAATGTAGGCGAGATGGATCCCATACATCCAAAGTTATGGTAAGTACATAACTAAAAGATGTAATGGGATCCTATCTCGCCTACATTCATAACTGATGGGACAGCGTCCCTAGCACCTAAAACCCCGTGTGGCTCACTGGAACACACTCCTGAGAACTGTGGAACCAAATGAAGCTCTGCCTCGGGAAGCCACATCAAGCTTGTAATGAAAAATGAAGGTGTGCAGAGAAGACCAAGTAGCAGCCGCACAAATATCATCTATTGACACTTTGGAGTGAAAAGCTACAGAGGTGGCCATAGCCCTGGTAGAATGAGCTTTGAGTGGGAAAGACAACTCTCTGCCTGACTGGGAATAAATGAAAGAGATGCAATCCTTAATCCATTTGGCAATGGTGGTTTTGGCAACTGGTAGACCTAACCCTATTCTCCACAAAGGACACAAACAGTTGGTCAGATTTCCGTGTCTGAGTGGTCCTGTCTAAGTAAAAACGCAGTTGCCTGTGAACATCCAACTGGTGGAAGGTATATTCTGCTCTATTAGAAAAGTTTGGAAAGAAAACTGGGAGCTCTAATGATTGCTGAATGCATAAAGGGGATGCTACCTTAGGCAAAAAGGATGGATTCAATCTAAGGGAAACTCTGTCTGTGAAAAATCAAATAAGGAGGGGAAGAACAGAGAGCCTGAAGCTCTGAAACCCGCTTAGCAGAGGTTATTGCCACTAGAAAGGCAGTTTTCCACAACAGGAATTTTATATCACAAGTGGCTGCCGGCTCAAAGGGACGGGCAGTTAAAGAGGCCAGAACCAAATTCAAGTCCCAAGGGGGCACGGGATGAGCCATAGGAAGCCTGAGGAGCCAGGCTCCCTTAAGAAAGGACTTGCAAAGTCTGTTAGCCATTAAAGAAGGCTCTATAGCAACATGAAAATTAGATATAGCCGCCAGATGAACTTTAAGTGTAGAGACTGAAGAGCCTGAATGAAACAATGAAGCTAGAAATTCCAAGACTTGCAGAACTGGGGCCGTAAGAGGATCAATGCCTCGCTGCTGGGCCCAACAAACAAACCTTTTCCATTTACTGGAATACAGCTTAACGGTAGACGGCTTGTGGGAAGAAGACAAGATGTGCATCACTTTTGAAGAAAGAGAAAGATCTCTAACTAAGGATGGAAGTGGAGCAACCAAGCAGCCAGTCGCAACGACTGGAGGGACGGATGAGGGTGTCCCGACAGATTGGACAAAAGATCCGGCACTAGGTCCAGAATCCAGGGGCCCTGTACCGCATACTTCTGAAGGAATGGGAACCAAACCTGACGGGGCCAATGTGGGGTGACCAAAATCATGTGGCACCCGACATGAAGAGCCTTCTGAATCACCCTCGGGAGAAGGGGAATCAGGGGGAAGGCATAAAGCAGACCCGGGGGCCAATTGTGGGCTAGAGCGTCCCTGGGAGACTGGCCCTGAGAGGGTGTCAGAGTGAAGAAAGTACAGTTGTGTACACCTACCATAAATGTAGATGTTCGAGTGTCTTCACTGTTGCAGTCATAACTGTAGGGTGCTCCTGCCGGCAGGCAGCCCGAGGTCGGCCAGAATCCCAAAGTCTGGGTCCGGCGTCGGCTGTACAGCTAGTACCCTGGCGTCAATGCGGCTCTGGTACATAGCCCTCAGCCGGCGCCATCTTCTCAGCCTTTCTTGCCCTAGATGTCAGAAGTCCCCAATAAATCAAAATGAATCCAACAAGGAAACACAAATACACCACAAAGAAAAAGAGGGGATAGGAGGAGGAAACACCGACTGCAACAGTGAAGACACTCGAACATCTACATTTATGGTAGGTGTACACAACTGTACTATGTTCTTCGTGTTTCACTGTTGCAGTCACAACTGTAGGGTGGAATCCCAAAGCAGTGAAAAAGGGAGGAGGCTTAGACAGAAGAAGAGGCAGCAAGAAGACCCTGCAAAACAGCAGAGGCAAAGCCTGCCCTGGTCTTAGAATACAAAGGGAGATTGTAGTGCTTGGAAAAGGAAAAAGTATGCACAGAACTCCAAGTGTCAGCTTCCAAGATATCCTTGGTAGGAACTCCTCTGAGAAAAGCTGTAGAAGTGGCAGCTGCTCTAGTAGAATGACTTCTCACAGTACCTGGAAACTGTTTCCCATGATGAGTGTAACAAAATCTTATTCCATAAGCAATCCATTTGGAAATAGTTTGTTTGGAAATAGCCTTTCCAAGAGAACTGGAGGCAAAAGAAACAAACAATTGGTTAGATTTTCTGAACTCTTTAGTCTTGTCCAAGTAAAATCGTAACTGTCTGTGCACGTCCAATGAATGCAAAATCCTTTCCCCCTTTATTATGAGGATTAGGAAAGAAAGTAGGAAGGTGAATTGTCTGATTTAAAGCCACTTTCGAAATCACCTTAGGCATAAAAGTAGGATTGGTCCTCAAGGACACTCTGTCCTGGTGGAAAATAAGGTAGGGTTCCACAGCCATGAGGGCTTGCAACTCTGAGATCCTTCTGGCAGAAGTCAATGCTAACAAAAGAACTGTCTTCCAAGATAAAAACTTAATATCTGAAGATGCAGCAGGCTCAAAAGGAGGCAAAGTAAGTTTTTCTAAAACATAATTAAGATCCCAAGCAGGAACAGGAGGGGTCCTGGGAGGCCTCAAATTCTTAGCCCCTCTCAAGAATTGTCTCACCAAAGGATGAGAAAAAACATGAAGATCAGTACTGAAATGAGCAGAAATAGCAGAAGCATGAATCTTAATGGAAGAAAAGGAAAGTCCATTAGACAAAAGATCCGAAAGGTAAAGCAAAATAGAAGAGAGATCAGGCGCACCAGTGGGTCCGAGCCTCGGTCCTGCATCCAAATACAAAATCTCTTCCATTTAGAGGCATAGGATTTCCTAGTGCTAGGCCGTCTAGCTTCCAGAAGAACATTCAAAACTTGTTCGGGAAGACTAGAAGAAATCAAATTCCTTTGAAGAGCCAAGCTGCCAGGCAAAGGGTCTTGAGATGGGAATGTAGCATCTGACCCTGATGCTGGGACAGAAGAGAAGGGTTCAGAGGGAGAATCCAAGGAGGATCCAAGAACAGGTGCTTTAAAGTTGGATACCAAAACTGTCGAGGCCAATTTGGAGCAATCAAGATGAGGAACTTGGGCTTGTCCTGTTTTATCTTCAGTAATACCCGAGGAAGTAGAGGAAGAGGAGGGAAGGCATATCCCGAAAGACTTCTCCAGCTGAAGGACAGGCCATCCACTTTCCAAGCTGTTTTGTGGAAGGACCTGGTGCAAAAGCAAGGCAGCTGATGATTGAGATGGGATGCAAACAGATCTATCTGGGGACATCCCCAAACTGCAGTTATCCTGTTGAATAAGTTGGTGTCTAGCATCCATTCGTGAGGATCTGAAATGTTTCTGCTCAGGCTGTCTGCTAAGAGATTCTGTTCTCCTGGGATGAATTGAGCCTGGAGATGTAGATTCAGATTTAGAGCTGTGTCCCATAAAGCCATAGCTAGTCTGCAAAGGGGGTACGAATGAGAACCCCCCATGCTTATGTACCACATGACTGTGGTGTTGTCTGTGCGAATCAGAAGAGGCCCTGGATGCAAAAGGTTCTTGAAGGCTAGAAGAGCATTTTGAACTGCCAACATTTCCTTCAGATTGATGTGCCAGTGAAGATGGTCCTTTGTCCAGGTTCCCTGCTGGCAATTGTCTAGAAAATGTGCTCCCCAAGCATAATCCGAGGCGTCCGTGGTTATGATTTGAGAAGGTTGAGGTAGACGAAAAGGCTTTCCTTTGTTTAAAGCACACACCCTGGACCACCAAAGGAACTCCTTCTGGAGGAGGAATCAGAGTGTCCAGATCGTGGTAATGCTGTGACCATACACTTTTGAGATACCATTGAAGCTTTCTCATATGAAGCCTTGCATTTGGAATCAACAGAATGCAGGAAGCCATGTAGCCCAGTGCCTGCAGGAATTTCCTTGCAGTGAGCTGAGTTAGATTTGCCAAAGTCTTGAAAATTGAAGCCAGCTGTATTTGTTTTTCTGGAGTGAGGAAGGCCCTTTGTAAGGTTGTATTTAAGAGGGCTCCCAAAAATACCATTTGTTGAGAAGGGATCAAATGTGACTTTTTTATGTTCACTGAGAATCCCAGTAGGAGGAGAAGACGTTGAACAAAATCCAGATGTTGAAGTAAAAGATCCTTGCTGTCTGCCTGAATAAGGCAGTCGTCCAAATAGGGGTAAATCTGAATCCCCTGAAGTCTGCAATAAGCCACTACTGGTGCCAGGCACTTGGTAAAGACTCTGGGCGCAGTAGATAAACCAAAGGGCAGTACAGAGAATTGATAGTGTCTCGAACTTGCCTTAAATCTGAGGAATTTCCTGCGTTCCTGCCTGATGGGAATGTGTAAATAGGCTTCCTTTAGGTCCAATGTCACCATCCAGGTGTCCTGAGAGAGCATTGGAATTAGCTGCTGCAGAGTAAGCATCTTGAATTTTGGAATTTCCAAAAAGGTGTTTAACACAGAAAGGTCCAGAATAGGTCTCCATGAGCTTTGTTTTCTTGGAACCAGAAACAGTCTTGAATAAAAACCTTTTCCCATCTCTGAGAGTGGAACAGGCTCTATGGCTCTCATGGCCAGAAGAGCATCCACTTGATTTAAGGCCTCTGACCATTGATGTTTTGGCAGATCTGGCCAACCGATAGCCCTTGGCAGAGTATAAAAGTGGAATGTGTATCCTTTTAAAATCACATCCAATACCCATTTGTCCTGGGTAATATGAGTCCAATTTCTGTAAAAAAGAGAAAGTTTTCCTTCGAGAGGGGCATCCAGGTAAAGAGGTCCTGTAGCCCAACCGAGAGAGTCATTGAGTTTGCTTTCTTTGAGATATGGATCTGTCTTCTCCCCTTCTAGGTGAAGAAGCAGTCCTTTGTCTAGATCTGTATGAGGCCTGAGGTTGACCACGACCTCTGGAGCGTCTATATCTTCCCCTTTGAGGCCTGTCAGACGTGGGAAAGGACCAATTTTTGGAGGGCCAATTCCTGGAAAATCTAGGAGGCTGAACTTGCATGAAATCTTTCACAGTTTGCATAGATTTTGCCTTTTCTTCCATCTTTTTAATAACCTCCTCAGCCTTAGATCCAAAAAGAACATCATGCTGAACAGGGGCATCTAATAATTTAGCCTTAACCTGTTCCGGTAAACTTTGTTCACGAAGCCAGGCATGTCTCCTGATAACAGTACCAGAGGCTGCGGCCCTGCAAGAAGCATCCAAAGCATCAAAACCACAATGCAAGCTATGTTTGTTCACTTGTTCAGTTGCATGCAATACATCCTGTAGTTCCTTATCTTCTGCACATGCAGGAAGGAAGCAAGCTTTGCTTTAAAACAGACAAAAGAAATTGCTGATACTTAAACATATGAAACTGGCAATTTAAAGCCCTAACAGAAAGGGTAGCAGAAGTATATACCTTTTACCCACCTGTCTAAGGCACGAGAATCCTTCTCAGAGGGAATAGGATTTTTAGAAGTAGCAACTTTAGCAGCCTTAGAACCCTGAGAAATAGTTTCAGGATCCATGAAGGGTTCTTAAATAAGAACAAATGAGACTCAGGAACCCTATAAAATCTATCAGGCTTAGAAGGAGCAGGAGGCATGGAATCAGGATTCAAATTAGCCTCAGAAAAAGCATCATCCACAATGTCAAGAACAGGAGGGATAGCCAAAGGCCTATGTTGAGGAAGAAGAAGGAATTCTCTAAGCCTCTTCTTGGAAGCAGAATAATCCTGACCTTCCCAATGAAAATGTTCTCTCATCTCATGTAAGGTTTCCCCAAAAGAAAAATCTTCAGGCGGAGGCAGAGGGCAAGGCGTCCTCAGCATCCGAATCCTCATAAGGAGGAAAAGAATATTCCTGATCAGAGGAAGAGACAGAAGATATAGAAGCCTGGTCAGAGGAATCCTGTCGAGACCTTTTCTAAGAGGAGGGGTGAGAACCCCTAATCATTGTAAGCAAATCTTCAGCCATCCTTAACAATTGCTTCTGTGTCCTGGGAGTAGATTCAGAAGTAGCTTGAGCAGGAGCTTTAGACTTAACAGGAGTCTTTGTCTTTGCCTTTGATATAGTGATGTGAGTAGGCCTGAATACCCCCTCAGAAGCCGGTACCTGCACAGCGGTTCTGGACCCATCTGAGGGAGCGACGTCCGAAGGTCCTGCAGCAGATAAAATAGTAGGCCTTGATGGCTCCCCATGGGAGTCCGTATCGGCCATCGGTTCAGAAGTGGCGGACGACAGGGGCTGCAAAAGCGCCTCACTGGCGGCAGCCGAACGGACGCTGGCTCCAGCTGCAACGAGTCCTGTTTGGACCTCGGAGGCCTGTCCTTGTCTTTGCGCTTCTTTTGAATTCCGGTAGTGTCCGACGACATTCTGTAATTGAAGCGTCTGCCAAAGTAATTTAGAGCCCAGTCGTACCTGCGCTTGATAGTACGAGAATTGAACCTGGCACAGAACCGACAACAAGAAACGTCGTGGTCAGGGCCTAAGCAAGGTAGACAGTAAGAGCGGAAATCTTTATGAGGTATTTGTTTTCCACACGTTATGCAATTATTAACTTTTTCTGACATCGGAGGAACAAGAAAAAGATTCCCCAACGGGGTACTTAGCTTTGAGAAGAGAATTAAGAACTTCAGACCGACAACAACCAAATACGCTGTTCGAAAATCGCCAACCGACGACTTGCGAGCTGCTTTCCACTGCACGGCAAGAAAGACTGGAGAAGATGGCGTCGGCTGAGGGCTATGTACCAGAGCGTACTGACGTCAGGGTACTAGCTTGTACAGCCGACGCCGGACCCAGACTTTGGGATTCTGGCCGACCTCGGGCTGCCTACCGGCAGGAGCACCCTACAGTTATGACTGCAACAGTGAAACAAAAAGAACATCTCTCTGCACTTCGCATTGTTGGGGTTGGCGAACAAATCGCAACAAGGGAGACCCCATTTGGCGAAGATCTGCGCAGCCACTCTGTTGTTGTGGGACCACTCGTGGGGCAACAGGAGAGTCCTGCTGAGCCTGTCTGCAATCACACTGGCTTTTCCCGGAATGTGCGTGGCTACTAAGAAACGTCGAGAGGCTATGGCCCAACGCCATACTCTCATGGCCTCCCTGCAAAGGGGGTAGGACCTGGTTGCGCCCTGCTTGTTTATGTGCCAAACTACCGACATGTTGTCGGATAGAATCGCAATAGTACCTTGGGGGAGAGCATGATGAAGTGCCTGTAAAACCAGAAGCACCGCTCTCATTTCCAGGATATTGATGTGAAGGTGCGCCTCGCAATCCTGCCAAGTGCCTCGGACAGACCTGTCCAGATAATGACCCCCCTACCCTATCTGGGAGGCGTCCGTGGTCACTGTGGCAACAGGGGGCTGAAGGGCGAAAGGACGCCCCCGGTCCAGGTTGGTCCAGGTTGGACCGACATAGCCACCAACGGAGGTCCCGACGACAACTGTCCGTAATTAGAACCAGGTGGTTCAGGGGAAGTTCTTGGTATGACCATTGAACCGATAATAGCCATTGCAGCACCCGCATGTGCAACCTGGCTAACGGTACTAGGAGGATAGTTGCAGCCATCGTGCCCAATAACTGAAGAATCTGTCTGGCAGGAACTCAAGATTTGGGTAACAAATTTAGAACTTGTGATTGTAGAACTTGAATTCTCTCTGATGGCAAAAATGCCAGCATCCTTTTTGTGTCTAACTCTGCGCCTATAAAGGTGATATGCTGACATGGCCGCAGCACAGATTTTTTCCAACTGAAAGTGATTCCTAGCGAGAGACCCAAGGTTACTGTGGCCCTCAGCACTCGAATCAGTAGATGCTTGGAGGTGGCAGTGAGGAGCCAATCGTCGAGATAGGGAAACACTTGGAATCCTAGACTTCTCAAGTGAGCTGTCACCACTGCCAGACACTTGGTAAACACCCTGGGGGCTGTGGTGAGACCAAAGGGCAGTGCACGAAACCGGAAATGACTGGTTCCTAGGCGGAAGCGTAAATAACCCCTGGACTCTTGACGTATCAAAATGTGATAGTAAGCGTCCTTGAAGTCTATGGAGCACATCCAGACATCCTTCTCCAATAACGGGAGAATGGACTGAAGGGTGACCATCCGGAATTTGGACTTCTTCACAAAACGATTTAAAGAGCTTAGGTCCAAAATGGGCCTTACGTCCCCTGTCTTTTTTGGCACCAAAAATAATCTTGAGTAAGTTCCTGATCCGATCTGGTCGGCAGGGACGGGCTGGATGACCCCTTTGCTTAGCAGCTTTGAAACTTCTACGGCTGCCAGATCCCGTTTACTGGGTGGCACGTCCGGGATTCTCCCTGTAGGAGGAGGGGGCTTGAAAAAGGGGATGAGGTAGCCTCTGGTTACAATGCGAAGCACCCACTGATCCTTGGTTATCGATTCCCAAGCCTGTGAGTGTTTCGCAAAACAACCCCCGACCGGCTCCGGAGAAGCACAGCCGGGCAATATCCTAGGGATGTTGAGGGTAGGAAGAACCACGAAAGCAGTCGCGGTCTCCAGAGTTACGGGGGCCTCTGCCACCTCTAGGGTGGCATCTCCCTGAATCCCCCCCCCCTGCCTCTGGAGGGGGGAATCACTCGGTGGAGTAGAGAAGAACTTTTGGGATTTCCTGAACCACATTTTCCCTCCTCTCTGGGCCTTGGGATAAGGTCTAGGGAGGCGGAAAAATGGGCTAACGGCAGTCAAGGTCTTGCCCTCCTGCTCGCACCGAGTAAGTGTGCCCTTCACCTTGGGTCCAAACAAAGAAGACCCATCAAAGGGGGCGTCGGCGAAGGAAGACTTAAAGGCCTCCGCGAGTGGACACAAGCATAACCAGGCTTGTCTCCTAAGAGCCACTCCTGTGCCCGCTGCTCTACTCGCCCCTTCGGCCGCATAGGAAATGAGCCTCATGGACGAGTTGACAATAGAGGATAGGGTAGTCATCTGGGTGCCTACGGTCTGTGCTAACGCCTCAGGAAGGTTACCCACAAAGGACTCTCCTAACTCCTTGAGGAGGTCCCTTTGGAGCCTTGTAAAATGACAGAGATAGTTCAGCGACCGCAGAGTAAAGGTCACTGAAGAAAGGGTACGCTTCCCGTACCTATCCATGCTCATAGAATCCTTATTAGGAGGATGAATAGACATTGAAGCCTCTGCCACGTCCTGCTGAGTGGCAGATGCCACCACCATAGCATCAACTGCAACACCCTTAGTGAGGAATTCCTTCTGGGGAAGAGCTGAAAGAAACTTATTGGGCCTGGCAGGCACCGGTTCCGCCGTATCAGGATGTTCCCACACCCTCCGAGAGATTAGGTACAATAACTCGTCGAAGGGTGGAGACACCCAGGAGGAGGAGGGCTGGGCCCCGAAGGCCTTGAGGAAAACTGACTCCTCAGCGGTAGGGGCTTTGGATTGCCAATCGCCTTTCTGTCTCAAGATCTCAAGGATATCCGAGAAAGAGACGTCATCCGAGGACGATTTAGGGGACCCCTCCGCATCATCAAGGTCAGTATCTGAAGTGACGGATTCATCTTGGGAATCAATGTGCTTCCTCTTACACAGTTTCTTCCTTGGGGGTTTATCCGAAGCAGATTCAGAAGGACTCCCCGGAAGAAGGGAACCCCCCAAGGGGGTATCTTCAGGCCCTGGGGCCCCACTGTCGTGGGAAAGAATGTCTCCAGAGGCACCAGTACCCAAAACTTGGGACGGTGAGGTAGAAACCTGCTGAACCGGCAAGGTCATGGCCAGCGCACTCCTCATGGCCTCAAAAGCAGGCCTCCAGACTCTGCAGAGGGCACTTGCTGAGAGACCACAGCGGTACCGGGAATACCTGCGGCCGATGCTCCGAGGGGAAGACTGGGCATCGAGGAGGCGAGCTCTACAGTGTTGCCCTCGGCCCCCGCCGAGGAATACCCGGTATCAAACCCTGACACCAAGGACAGGGTAGGAATGAAGGTCGGAGCAGAGAAACTCCGAGGGGGTCCCTGCTCTGACTGGACAATTCCGCTCCGTTCTACCTGCACCGACTCCAAAGGCTCCAAGGGGGTCGGAGGAGGAATCAAATGCATGGGATGTGGAGTCGGATCCGAAGCCGCGTGAGCTGGAGCCGAGATCATTTTTGTAAAAGCTGGGGACTGGAACAGCCTCTGGATAACCCTATCCAAATCCGAATCAGACAGCCTAGAGGATCTGGATGAAACAGATTGGGTCTGAGAAGACTTCTGCTTCGGCTCCGATAAAGCAGGGGATCGGCTCCGAAAGGGTTCCAGTACTATCGGACCCGAGACCGGGACCGGTTGCAACAGTGTCGGCGCCGAAGGAGGCTCCAGAGCCGAGGGGGAAGAGTCCGAGCTGCACACCTCCAATGGCTCCGAGACCAAGGGAGCCGAAGTAGGTGATTGTCCTCTCGATGCACTAACCTGCGGCTCCAACACCAATGGAGCCGAGGGAAGAAGCACCGAGGCAGACCCTTCAGCCATCGGCTCCGAAACCATCGGAACCGAGGAAGAAGTCGACCATTGTTTCTTAGCTGTCGGGTCCAACGGACTGGTCGGAGCCGACAATCTATGCTTCTTGGATGTCGGGCCCAACGGACTGGTCGGAGCAGACGATCTCTTCTTTTTAGAAACAGGAGATGAAGCCAAAGCTTCTTCAAAAGAAGGCTTAATCAGACCCCTAAGTATCAATTTGTTTTTTCTCTCCTGGAGAACCCTGGAGGAAAAAGCGTGACACACACTGCAGGTATCCTGTAAATGTTTAGGCCCTAAACAGTACACACAGACAGCATGGCTGTCCGTAATAGACATTTTATAATTACATTTTGCACACTTTTTGAAACCTGACTTCTGCTCCTTAGACATTTTAGAAGAAAACAGGTAACATATAGCAAGAAAAAAAAACAGTAACTAAGGTATGGGCTAAAGCCCTCTAACTTAAACGGGCTTAGCCCGACACAACAGGTGAAATACACAGAGAAAGAAACTACGTGGGCAAAAGCCCTCTAACTTAAACGGGCTTAAGCCCGAAAACTATTGCAGTCACACCACAAGAAAAAAATAAGCATACAAAAAGGGCAAAGGCCCTCTAACTTAAGCGGGCCTTGCCCAGTCCACTAGTAGCGAAAAAGAACTAAATTTAACTTTTTTACCAAACTGACCACCAACGCACACAAAGCTGTTAAAACAGCTGTTTGTTTAAATTCTGACAGAAACCCTAGTCAAAAAAGACCAAAAGGTCAAGAAAAAAACACTTAGTTCCAGCCAAGTCGAGACCACGTCCGGCTTGAAAAGCGGCAAACGAGATCTGGAGAAGCAGGCGTGGTGCATGATGGGATAAGGGGTAGCCCAGCCAATGAGAGACTTCGTTCTAGTGTATAGTGGCCGAGTCGGAGCTGACGGATCGGCTCCAAACCCATCAGTTATGAATGTAGGCGAGATAGGATCCCATTACATCCTGGCATTTTAACAGGGGTGTGTACACTTTTTATATCCACTGTATTTCTTTGTCTTCCATCCCTTTCTCTAAGCATTTGTTTAGCATCTCTACAAAATAACTTCTGACAATGTAGTATATCTTTATAGACTGAATATTCAATCCTATTCCGCCCTTTCATCTTACCTTTAAGCATCCCTTTGACTAGCACTTTCGCTAATACCTGCTGGAAAGCTCTAGGAAGCCTTAAACTGATATAAGCACTCAACTCTCCTTGTTAATAAGGAGAAATTAATAGTAGGCACTAAACAGCCTATAACTGCAAAGTACCTTGCTAAGGTAAGGGAAAACAGCTCCTGTACTTTACAAAAAAAAAAAAAGCACCAAACCAGGCAAGTCCAAGGGTCAGCTTCCGGTGATTTCTCCTGTCCACCTGGTGAATCTGGGCATACTGGGGCAATGCAGCAATTGCCTCATGTACACAGACATCCCTCTCCTCCTACCACCCAACACTACAACCTGTGAGAGATGCACTTACATAGCCAAAATGGAAGCAAAGCTCTCTCCACCCAAGATTGTGCTAGACAGTCAAGAGGAGAAGGTTAACACCCACACTACACCTCAAGCAACACATAAGCCCTTCTAAACCCACACCACCAACACCCATATATAGCAACACTAAATCCACATATGCAGAGGCCCTTAACTGTAACCTGCCCAAGCAACAAGGACCTCTGAAGCTGAAACGCAAACTAACACCAATCACAACTAAAGTGTCACATAGCTCACAACACCAGTGGGCCACCGAGCAACAGTCCCTAAGGCAAGACAACGTACCTAACACTTTAGTCATAGGTGACTCTATAGTCTGGCACACTGATGTCCCCCTCACCAGGTTGAACAAGGAGAAAATTACAGTCAGCTGCCTGTCGGGTGCCAGGATCCGCCACATAACGCATGCACTCAAGTCACTCCACAACAAGTATAAATATGACTCTGTCATTGTCCATGTTGGGAGTGAATAACTTGAGACGTACCTCCCTGGACTACATGAAAAGAGACATGGAAGAGCTCTCGGATCATGTGGCCCAGGCAGGTATGACCCTAGCCCTGAGTAGCATCCTGCCTTCGCCCAGAATGATACCACAATATAAGGACAAAATGACTGACTTCAACAACTGGCTAAGCTTCTGGTGTCATTCAAAGGGGATCCAGTATCTGTCTGCCTGGGATGACATGATTGACAGACCACGAGCTTTGCCAGAGATGGTCTGCACCTGTCGCCCGTGGGATTCAGATTGCTGGCTAAGGCTCTTGCCACCCCTATAGTGCCTTTTTTAGGCAAAGTTCAAAGGACAAAACCACCACCATAACAGGCACAAGCATGCAAAATCTGAAGGTAATGCTACTCAATGCTAGAAGTCTAAACCTCAAAATGCACTCTCTCGAGGCACTCCTAAAAATGGAGAACATCGATATCTGTGCAGTAACTGAGACCTGGTTCAAGGTTCCAGAGAGCACCCCTGCAATACCAGGCTACAACTCTTACCACACTTTTCGGCCACCAAACCAGGACCGAAACACTAAAGGTGGAGGAGTGTCAATATTCACCAAGGATATTCACACCACCAGGCTAGTTGCCCAACACAATGCGTCTGAAATTCTCCAGGAGCAACTAACACTACGTAAGACTGCAATCCAAACTGTAGCTTGCTACAGATCCCCCACCATACCTCAAGATTCTCACTACACCTTTCTAAACATACTGGAAAATATTAAGATAGAACCAAACACCCTAATACTGGGTGAGTTTAACTACCCTGCCATTAACTGGGAAAACTTCTCACGTACCAACACCTTTGCCTAACGGTTCTTGGAATTCATAAATTCCAACGCCCTGGATCAACTAATCCATAGTCCCACCAAGGGCTCCAATATCCTAGACCTGGTCATTACCAACATGGGAAATCGATGCTCCACACCTATGGTCACCCCGTCGTTAGTCAGGTCTGACCATAAGCTAATCACCCTTAACATCCACATCACACCACCACCCCCCAAGTAAGGAAACCTCCATAAAAAACTTCTCCAAAGCCAACTTCATGCTACTCAAGTCAGAAGTGGCAAACTTCATGACACCCATGCAGATGGGAACTGAAATTTCAACTGCTGAATCCTACACTAAGGCACTGTACAAGCACATCCACTCATGCATGGATCGTGCCATCCCAAACAGAACCAAGATGTTCTCATCCAAAAAAAAGGAAGCCAATCTGGTGGCCCCTGCCATAAACAAACTTTACAACAAAAGGTAGAAACTGTTGCAGAAAAGAGGAAAATCCCAGGATGCAAAAAAACTCCCTTACCAACCTCAGTAAGAAACTGAGATCCCTCATAAAATCCTCCAAAGCTACTCACGAAAATAAAATTGCCAAAGATTCCAAAGACAACCACAAGGCATTCTATAACTATGTCAAGAATCTAAATGGCAATGCTCAGATCTGCTCTGAGCTAAAACAGAATGGCATTAAATATACTGATCCCAAGGACATTGCCAATATCCTGGCAGATCGATTCAGTGCCAACTTCTCCCCCTCTCACCCCCTAAATGGCCCATCTCAATACCGGATGACTGCCAAATTCCAGTAATAACAGCCACAAAGGTAAAAAACGCACTCTCCAAAGCTAAGAATACAGCATCCATGGGATCAGATGACATCCCGGGCTGTGTACTACATGAACTACAACATGAACTGGCACCTCACCTAAGTGTCATGTTTAATCATAGCCTCACCTCAGGTTTCGTGCCCAATGAGTGGCGCAGAGCTACAGTTATCCCACTCCACAAGGGGGGATCCACCTTGGATCCTGGAAACTACCGTCCCATCAGTCTGCCAAGCCTCATCTGCAAGGCCATGGAGCGTATTATCATGGAACTCATAAACAAAGACATTGGCAACCTTCAAACACTGGACCCCACCCAGTTTGGGTTCGTGAAGGGACGATCTTGTCTCCTGAACCTGATTGACTTTTTCGAATCAGTCTCCAGAGCCATGGACAAGGGTAACGTGGTCCACAAGCCTATCTAGACCTTGCCAAGGCCTTTGGCACCATTCCCCACTCTGGAATCATAGATAAACTTACTAAGCTGGGCATTAATCCCTACATCACCCAATGGGTTGCTAACTGGCTTATCGATAGAACCCACACTGTAAAAGCAGCCGACTCCAAATCCAGCTCCAGACAAGTGACAAGTGGAGTACCTCAGGGTTCAGTCCTGGGACCACTCTTGTTTGGCATCTACTTACCTCAGGGTTCAGTCCTGGGACTGCTCTTGTTTGGCATCTACTTCTCTGAAGTACAGGCCAACACTAAGGGAGTCTGGCTAACAAAGTTCATAGATGACTGCAAACTGGGAGCCATTATTGAATCCCCGAATGTGGATACTCTACAAAAGGGCCTTACAGAAACAGATGCTTGGTGCCAGAGCCATGGGCTCAAGCTCATTGCCAAGAAATATATAGTTATCCCCTTTGGGGAGAAAACATGTATCCGTGAATTACCATATAGGTGGCAGTACACTAAACACCAAAAGTGTGATAAGAGACTTAGGGACACAGGTGGACAGTGGTCTCACCTTCGATAACCACATTGCCACAACAGTCAGGAAATCCTTCTATGTGGCACACCTCATCACTAAGGGCTTTTCATCCAGAAAAAAGAGGTCATTGTCCCACTGTACTCATCCCTCATTAGACCCATTATAGAATACACCGCCCAGTTTGGTATGTACCTCTCAAAACATCTGCGACAACTGGAAAGGCCGCAGAAATACCTCACTAAAAGAATCACAGGCCTAAAGCAGATGCCCTACGCTGACCGCCTTAAAAAGCTCCAGCTATACTCTGTCGCATATCGGCTACTCAGAGGCGATGTCTGCTTAACATACAAGGCCATGTCAAACCCAGAGCTGTCGGACATGCTACACTTAAAGAAATCCCAATCCCTCAGAGCCACACGCTCCAGGGATCTAAACCTTGTCATCCCAATAAACAAAACATGCTGGAGGGATAGGTTCCTGACCCAGAGACTCCCCAGACTCGGGGAATAGATTGCCCATACATGTCAAGCAGAGTACCTCTTCAAAAGGAACCTTGACGATTGGATGGGAGAAAGGAAATTCACCACGGGGATCACGTCAGTTGCCCTGCTAGACAGGGGTCCAGGGAAGTAAATAGTATGGGAAGAAATAGCCAGAGAATTGTTATGGCTAGGCTTGTATAGGGCCTAGGGCCGATAGCCTAGTACCAACCTATGAACCTGTGTCCGATTCCATATTCACGGTCTTTCATACATTTTCCATTTTTTCACTCTACACCTCATTATATTCTTTAGCTAATTTTTTCACTTTCCACTTATGTCCTCTTTCTGTTTTGTACTTTGAAAAAGTCTTGCATATATATTATTTTATTACATCTATTATTCCTTTTTGTGTTTTAACAATATGTTTCTTTCGTTTATTTCTCTTATTGCTCTTCTATTTTCTTTTAGAAGTATGGCACCACATCCTCTTTCTTTCCTTGTTAGAAATTCCTTTGTTTAAACATTTCTTTCTTGATTCATTCCAAATATGTTTCTCTTACAAAAATCATTTTCTATCTCTTATTACCTCTCTAAATGCTTCATGACTGGTTTTGTTATACTTTATCTTCTGCTCTTGTTAACCTTTGCCATTATAAAAAGAAAAAAATATATTTTACATTTTTTCTTTAAAACTAATCCACCAACTTGCCCAGTTCTCATAAAACACCATCATGTCTATATGATCCTTCCGTAATTGTACAATCCCCTCTCTTTTAACATCTCTGCCTATTTTTATATCTCCTTCTTTTTCTTGGATCTCTATCCATATTGCCACATGGTCTGAAAGTACTGTTACCTTTGTTCCTTTATATAAAGTTTTCAAGCTTTCCGAAATAACAATATAATAATTTTCTGTTTTTAAATTACGCCTTTTATAAGTCCATTGTTTGTTACCTCATAATACAGTTTTCCACTTTTCAAAATCTCTGCAATTGCTTTAACATCAGCCCCTTCTTTTCTCCTTTTTCTTAAGTCACAATTAACCCCCCCACCAGTATTATGTTCATATTAACATTCACATAATCAAGGATCTTTTTAAAACCTCGAATTTTACCGCAAAAGAAACATGTCTTCGGTTACCCCAATATTTTACAAACCCTCTGTTTTCTTCCACATTTATCATACTTGGAATATGTACTATGTTTTCATTCTTCATTTGCAATACAACAACATATTCCCAACCCCCAATCCATAAACCTCTATCATACATGTTTGCAATGTCCACAATATCTTTGCATGCAGTCTTTAAATAGTCTTTTAACTCTCTTTCTTCAGTTCGAAACTGCATTTTCTTAAATACTTGAATAACATACAAGTTCTAAGGACTATAATTTTTCTTTACTTCATATTATTCTAGAATTTTCTATACACTATCTTGAGTCAAATAAAATTCACAAAAAGAGTCTTCATCAATATGAATAAAATCTTTTACCTCTATGGGACACGTACCCAAGGCGGAATAATATCATCCCAGATTTCATACCAATCGAGTTCTTTCTCATTACTGAATATTCTTACAAAATACTTCTTCTCTCACTGTGCATACGGCCTCTTCACCTCTCCTTCTCTCACTGTTTGTGCATACGGCCTCTTCACCTCTTTTCTTATTTCGTCTACCTTTTCTTGAATCCTGTCCATTATTTCTCCCCACGACACTGCCTTTTCACTTTCTGGTTCACTCTGGTTAATTAAATCATTTCAGTATACATCCCGCCACCCTCCTGATTGGAGGGCTGCAATAAGACATCCCGCTGCAATTCACAGTCTCCCTCAAACAATCTCTTCTGGAAAAGCACTTCTGAATCTTGCCAAGGCTTGAGAACCTTCAATCTCTTCTGGAAAAGCACTTCTGAATCTTGCCAAGGCTCGAGAACCTTCAATCTCTTCTGGAAAAGCACTTCTGAATCTTGCCAAGGCTCGAGAACCTTCAATCTCTTCTGGAAAAGCACTTCTGAATCTTGCCAAGGCTTGAGAACCTTCGCTTCATTACCCTCCTTGGCGTCTCCCTTCTCTTTCATTTTGTACATCCGCACCTCTCCTTTGCTTCTCCCTCCTCTTTTATTTTGTACCTCCGCACCTCTCCTTTGCTTACTATTGTTTCTGAAAACATGTTTTGTGAAGGCTTGACCATCTTCACACCTAAACTTAAACTATACAATTCTCTGTCAACACCTTCTACTCTGCTGCAAATACTTACCATACTTCCTGCTTCTCCAAGCTGCCTCCGTCCCCAGACCGAAGGAGGAAGTGCTAAATTAAACACCGTCTCTACTCAAAGAACAGTAGGGGAAGTTCTCTGATGTTCTGACCAAATTTTCACTATTCAGTATACTACTTTAAGCCTCCCCTGAAGAGAGGTCACTGTCCTAGCAGGACTAACATGGTCAACAACAGGTAAACAAATAGAAATTAAATAAACCACAGCTAGAACAAGCAATTACAACACTGTTCAATATACAGCTAATGACTTCCAGCTCACACTTGACCCAATGCTCCCTCTACAGCTAATGACTTCAGGCCCATACCTGACCCAATGCTCCCTCTACAGCTAATGACTTCAGGCCCATACCCGACCCAATGCTCCCCCTATAGCTAATGACTTCAGGCCCATACCTGACCCAGTGCTCCCCCCTACAGCTAATGTCTTTGGTCCTATACCCAATTCACTGCTCCCCCTACAGCTAATGACTTCAGGCCCATACCGACCCAATGCTCCCCTACAACTAATGATTTCCTAGCCCATACAGACCCAATGCTCCCCCTACAGCTGACTTTCAGCTTATACCCCACCCAATGCTCTCCCTACAGCTAATGACTTTGGGCTCATACCCAACCAAATGCTCCCCCTACAGCTAATGACTTCCCAGCCCATACTGATCCAATGCTCCTCCTACAGCTAATGACTTTTAGCCTATACCCAACCCAATGCTCTCTCTACAGCTAATGACTTTGGCCCTATACCGACCCAATGCTCCCCTGCAGCTGACGACTTCCCAGCCCATACCCACCCAATGCTCCCCCTACAGCTAATGACTTTCAGCCTGTACTCAACCCAATTCTCCCCTACAGCTAATGAGTTCAGGCCCATACCCAACCCAATGCTCCCCCTACAACTAATGACTTTAGGCCCATATTGAGCCAATGCTCCCCTACAACTAATGACTTTAGGCCCATATCGACCCAATGCTCCCCTACAACTAATGACTTTAGGCCCATATCGACCCAATGCTCCCCTACAACTGAGTTCAGGCCAATATCGACCCAATGCTCCCCTACAACTAATGAGTTCAGGCCCATATCGACCCAATGCTCCCCTACAACTAATGAGTTCAGGCCCATATCGACCCAATGCTCCCCTACAACTAATGACTTCAGCTTATCACGACCCAATGCTCCACTACAACTAATGACTTTAGGCCCATATCGACCCAATGCTCCCCTACAACTAATGACTTTAGGCCCATATCGACCCAATGTTCCCCTACAACTAATGACTTTAGGCCCATATCGACCCAATGCTCCCCTACAACTGAGTTCAGGCCATATTGACACAATGCTCCCCTACAACTAATGACTTTAGGCCCATATCGACCCAATGCTCCCCTACAACTAACGAGTTCAGGCCCATATCGACCCAATGCTCCCCTACAACTAATGACTTTAGGCCCATATCGACCCAATGCTCCCCTACAACTAATGACTTTAGGCCCATATCGACCCAATGCTCCCCTACAACTAATGAGTTCAGGCCAATATCGACCCAATGCTCCCCTACAACTAATGAGTTCAGGCCCATATCGACCCAATGCTCCCCTACAACTGAGTTCAGGCCCATATCGACCCAATGCTCCCCTACAACTAATGACTTTAGGCCCATATCGACCCAATGCTCCCCTACAACTAATGACTTTAGGCCCATATCAACCCAATGCTCCCCTACAACTAATGAGTTCAGGCCCATATCGACACAATGCTCCCCTACAACTAATGACTTTAGGCCCATATCAACCCAATGCTCCCCTACAACTAAAGAGTTCAGGCCCATATCGACCCAATGCTCCCCTACAACTAATGTGTTCAGGCCCATATTGACCCAATTCTCCCCTACAACTAATGAGTTCAGGCCCATATCGACCCAATGCTCCCCTACAACTAATGAGTTCAGGCCCATATCGACCCAATGCTCCCTACAACTAATGAGTTGAGGCCCATATCGACCCAATGCTCCCCATACAACTAATGACTTTAGGCCCATACCTGATGAAAATCTGCTTCAAGCAGCTTCCACTCACTGTTCCAAACATGGTGTGTTGTTAATATGCACAACATGAATTTAAGAAAGGTGATCACTGTCTCAAACATGTCATGCTGTTACATGCGCAACATGGATTTAGCACAGGTTATGGAGATTATCAATTAATAAGAAGGTATACTGTTCAACACTAACACAAAAAAAGGAAAATATGCAACAATAGTAAAAAGAAGGCTTGGGACAGTTATCTTGAGTCTGAATAAGCAGCAAACAAGATCTGGAGGAATATGGTGGCATGCAGAGAACTGTGGGTAAAAGGGAGGATCTGAAATCTGGGATTGTTTTACTAGTGCCAACTAGACCGACAGTGCTGGCAGTTCCAACAGAGTGGGTTGAGGAGGATGAACGAAAGCATGTCAGATCCATATTTATTTGTAATCCTTAAAGGAAAACTTCACAGTTCATTGTGGCCAACCTTGGAGTCATTTTCCTTCCTGGGGCATCACCCAAGACATAACTTAGTGCCCAGAAAACCTTGAGTATCATTCAGTTTTATTCATTTCCATTGGTTTCTCTGTCACAGATCACAAAAGACCCACCACTATTTTACCACAATGTTTTACAAAAAAGTGTCAGCTTGCAAAGACAATTTTAACAGATTTTTCCATGACTTAATGATCAGCTGTGGTCTATATTTATATGTCCTGAGAATGTGTCTTGCTATGGTTTAAGTGCAACAAAGCACACATTAATATCCACAGTGAAAATATTAAAGAGAAATGCTACTTTTATTTCTTTAACAATAACAAAATTCAGGACATCATGCAAAACTAGAAGCAGCTTTCATTTTTTTTACTTGCACTTTAAAGTGTCAAATGTCAGTCACAGATGAATGAGGAGAACTGCTAAACCTGCTGGTAACCTGAAAGAATGCAGGAGAGTGTTCGTTTTAAAAAGAACTATATCTTTCCAGCACTTGTTGCCTACCTATATACTGCACTGAACAAAATTTAAATAGACCACAAAAACAGTTTTCATGTGAACATAGAACTCTGTAGCCCAGTACCCCAAACACCACCGCATGGAAAAATCATTCAGACATGACTATATAATTTTCCCTCAGCCTAATGGGTTACTAAGGTCTTGTCTATGACTTGCTCTGTACTTATATGAATGTTTAAGTAAATTCTGAGTTACAATCAAATTTTTCTTCTTCCAATAACATTTCTAAGGCACCTACTGCATCCTGATTTCATATGTAAAATGTGTCACAGCAGATTTATTTATTTATTTAACATTTGTCAACTGAGAAAGTCCAACTTAGAACGAACCAATTTTCAGCGGAGGCCTGGGGAGAAACGCTCCAAATGCATACCTTGTAACGTGGCAGAAAACCAGAGCACCCAGAGGAAACCCACACGAACGCAGGGAGGACATGCAGACTCTGCACAGAAGCCACCCCAGCTGAGAATCGAACTGGAAAACCTCTTGCTGTGAGGGGACAACACTACCGCTCACCACTGCGCCATCCTATGATGTTATTTAATTTTATTTATATATATTTTTTACTTTTAATGCTGGCCCTCTGCCCTTGTCCACATCCTCTTCACAACCTATTTGCTGGTCAAAAATGGGAACAGTCCAAGTTAAGAAGAGTGCTGCCTTGGGTTGATATGGGCCTAAACTGTGCTGGGTATAAGATGCCTTATTCCTTCCTACTGTTAATTATACTTGTCCATATTTGAACAGAGCTCATTTTAAAGATGGAAAGCAGAGAAAATGTGCTAATTTCCTCACATCCCCTGCCAGTATCTCTTGCACTGGGCTCATACTCAAACCCTGGTGTAGCAGCATCTCAGGCCAATACACTGCTAGTTGCCAAAGAGCAGATGATGTAGCATTTACCGCCACTACTATTCCCAAGAGAACGACTCCCCCAACAGTATTTAGTCATGTCAGCCAGATCTCCTCAGTACGTTGGTGTTGCAGTACAGCAGAGAGTGTTAAAGGTTAAGGAGAAGCTCATTGTCTTTACCTTCTTGTCCTGGGTCTGACCCAAGGTTAAGGATGTGCCCATCGGCTTTATCCTCCTGTCCTGGGTCTTACATCTCAAGTCTCTCTACCTGCTTAAAGTAGGACCTGAAGAAACGTATTCATCTAGGCCCGTCTATTACCTAGTTAACAGACTAATAAAATTAAAAAAAAAATAAAAAAACAAATTACATACCAAACTTAGTTTTTCATTGACTCCTACTCCAATGCTATAATTTAAGTCAACATCTGTATCTAAGTTGTGTTTTACACATCTCAGTGCCTTCAAAGTCTCATTATAGCCCAGTCCTAAAGTACCATTAAGTGACCAACATAGCAAAATCTCACATGCTGGTAACAATGCTGTTGTATCTTTTGGCTTTTCCCAGTTAGGGGTCACCACAGCGGAACTCCAGTCCGCTAATGATTGGCAGTAGATTTTTACGTACCGACTTGCCAGGCCTGACGCACAACCTTCAACGAAGGTACGCCCATTCACGCATGTCTCCACACAGAAGATGCTTTAGCTGAGAATCAAACAGGACAACATCTTACTGTGAGGCGACAACTCAAATTGAAGTTCTAAGATGCTAATAAGTGTATAGCCATATGCTGTCAAGTACTGTTTCAATGACTTCTTTAGTCACAGTACCATTCAGTGACATGTTTCTCTAATACTGTTTCAGTACTTAAAACCAGTTCATCAGACTCTAGACATCTTGTGACAGTTTTGAATATTGTTATTATTCCTTAGCCAGGCTGGTGTGCCTCTCACTTCCCATTCCTAAGGGATCCCAAAGAACTGAGCCAAGACCGCCTGCATTCCTAGTATACACATCCTCCCAGAAATCAGTGCCCTACCATGACCCCGGTGTGCTCTTGTAATACAGATGAAGCATCATGTAATACAGATGAAGCATCAGAGTTTGCTCTTAACACATCACTAAAACCTGCAGTTGCTGCTTTATTGTATCCCACGGCTGTAGTCGGTTTACTGTACCCCACAGCTGCTGTCATTAATTTACTTTACCCTACGGCTGCATTTGCTACTTTACTGTCTCCCACAACTGCAGTCGCTGCTTTACTGTCCCCATGGCTATGATGCAGTTTGAATTCCAACATACCTCCGATTCAGACTCATCATGTGATGCAGCTCTTCTGTACCGCACTTTGTTGCCGTTTCTGGAGTCCTGACTTCCATTCTCTTCTACCTTCGCTTTCGTTTTCGCTTTCTTCATGAGGAAATTGTCTACCACCCAGAACATTAATGCCTGTCAAAGGTACAACACAAATAAACGATTTAAAGATAAAAATCAGAAACATTCAATACCAAAGACAAATTAATTCAACCCATACATCAGTGGACCAGCTACTCTAGACAGAAACAGTGTGATGCAAGATCTAGATGTTTGAGCCTCATGTAGAAACTGAGAAAGTACAAACGTAGGAACTTATCATAACATAGATGTCCAAGGAGGATCAGTATTGCAGTATAATTCTTACTGGCACCTCTGCCATAGAATGCCCAGCTTCCAAAGCTTAGCACTTTACCACTTTCTAGAAAGATGCCTGAATCCCTGGGTGTTCAGTACATTCCCAATATAAAACACGTGTCTGCCTGCACCTTTCTTTACATGTTACCAGTAGGATAGCTACCCCTACCCTGTTCCTTCGCATGGTCCTACAAAAAAGGGTTGGATACTACCACACATCCCCCATACAGAAGGTTTGGGCTACCAGGGATGAGGAGAGACTGTATTCCTCCATGAAGGAGGCAAAAGGGATACAAGGATAAAGAAGGTGATTCCCACTCCAGCCCTAGGGAAGAGGAGGAGACAGTGGAAGAGAAACCTGTACTGCATCGGTGATCCAGATGAACAGCTGCTATTGCAATATTCCAGTATCTTGTACTGCGATGTTCCTGTATCTTGTACTGCGATGTTGCAGTATCTTGTACTGCGATGTTCCTGTATCTTGTACTGCAATGTTGCAGTATCTTGTACTGCGATGTTGCAGTATCTTGTACTGCGATGTTCCAGTATCTTGTACTGCGATGTTCCTGTATCTTGTACTGCGATGTTGCAGTATCTTGTACTGCGATGTTGCAGTATCTTGTACTGCGATGTTCCTGTATCTTGTACTGCGATGTTCCTGTATCTTGTACTGCGATGTTCCTGTATCTTGTACTGCGATGTTCCTGTATCTTGTACTGCGATGTTGCAGTATCTTGTACTGCGATGTTGCAGTATCTTGTACTGCGATGTTGCAGTATCTTGTACTGCGATGTTGCAGTATCTTGTACTGCGATGTTGCAGTATCTTGTACTATGCTCCCCATATGGATAAGTGCTGTAATAACCTTAACTACTGGGGGAAGTCTAGAGCTCACAAAGAATGGGTGGTGAATGGCCTGGATGATATGAGCTATAAAATGCCCTGTAGGATGGCAGTAACAAACCCATCCCTTGCCCTGGGGGCAAAGTCTGCACTGTAATGTTTGGAAAAGGTATGGAGAGAAGTTCAGGTGGTAATGTTCAGAATGGCCTGTGCATTTACTCCTTTAAGACCCCTGTAGCTGCTCTCCCTCTACTATTTCACATGACCTTCTAAGTTCTTCCAGTGGTGAGTGTAGCACAGGGCAATACACTGAGATAATTACTCAGAAACAGTCTATTCAGATACTGGATTCATGTCTAGATTGTCTGTAAAGGGCACAATAAGTTGAGCTGAGGTCCTGATGTCCACCCATCCAATGATGTGAGATCATGCAACTCTGAGAAAAGCCCCATGAACAGTCATCTTTTGTCTGTGTCCCACAACTACGATTAGTAGTTTTGTCTAAACAGTACCTTGGTTGTGTATGGATATGGAAGGAGTGCAAAATTCCCTCACCTTCATTTGGGGGTGAGGAAAGAAAAGCAGGCAGCTGTGTGGCCTGCTAAGTGAAAATTCAGTGACCTCCTCTGTCATAAAAGGAAGGGATGGTCCTTAGGCTGACCTTATTTTTGTGCACATTGAGCTTTCAGTCCTGATATACGTCTAGCAGTTTTCTGAAACAAATTTCACGGGTACAGAAGTAGCTGGTTCAAAAGGTGGCTATATAAACTTTTTTCTGGAACAAAGTTCAGATGTTGTATATAAGCAACTGCCTTCCAAGGTGGTCTCAAGTGTGAAACTTCATACAGGAAATGTCTGACTTACTGCAGGGAGGGCAGGAGTTTCTACATGCAAGCAGGATGAAATGTCTGAAACGTACATTCATTGAAGCATAGGCCAACCCCGAGTTGAAATGCAGACATTTATATTAAAGAATCGTGAATACTGAGGATGAAAGAGGGTCCCGATTCATTTTCTGGGACCAGACTAAGAACCTTTTCCATCCAGACAGGGACATCTTCCTGGCCAGAGGCTTCCTAGCCTCCTCAATAATGTCTAGTGCAGGGCTAAATCATCCAATCTGTGAGCTGTACAGTCACACCGGTATGTACAAGGGCCCCCCTAGTATAAGGCTAAATCATCCAATCTGCGAGCTCTACAGTTGTCACACCAGTGTATACAAGGGCCCCCCCAGTATAGGGCTACATCATCCAATCTGTGCGCTGTACAGTCACACCGGTGTATACAAGGGCCCCCCTAGTATAGAGCTAAATCATCCAATCTGCGAGCTGTACAGTCACACCAGTGTGTACAAGGGCCCCACTTGTACAGGGCTAAATCATCAAATCTGCGAGCTGTACAGTTGTCACACCGGTGTGTAAAAGGGCCCCCTTATTTTCTGTGGGAAGGTAAAGCTGCATAAGCAATGTGAGAGACTTAACCTTTAACACATACATGAAGAGGGACAACCAATGTATCCTGAGCCACAGCAGTGGTATTAAACACCTCAGGTCCCTTCTCCTTTGTGTTTTACACCACCCTGAGGAGGAGGAGGATCATAGAGAAGACAAGCAGAGACCACTCCCACCATCAGGAGAATGCATCTACTGCCGAAGCATCTTTTTGTGGTACACTGGAGCAGAAACTGTTTTCACTGCTTGCTGCTTGGAGAAGATACCCTGCCTGTGAATTATCTGAAGGGGGAGATTGCTGTGCAAACATCTATTTCTGGGCAGCTGCAGCTGATCTGCTCAGTTGGATGGCTACTGAGTTCAGCTGTGATGGAATGCAGACTGCCTGTCATTTGGGACTGAAGATTTCTCTCTTTACTAGTCATGTTCAGCCTGCACAGAAGGTAAGGATGAGTCTCCTGGGCATGTTTATGTATCACAGCACATTTGTTTTGTCACTGTCATTTTTCCCCACACAGACTTTAAACCCTCGAGTGCAAGGACTAACACAATAATTTCTACCACACTATGTTTCTTCCCCTTGAAATGGCATCATTCATCCTAGACTTTGTAGCCCCTTGAGTGGGCCATCGAAGCTAGGTCTGTAGCATTTGTAGTTAGGGTCTGAGTATGCATTTGGGGGTCTATGAGTGTGCATTTGGGGGTCTATGCTAAACACATTGACTGGACCACCACTGTAGTTCCTCAGGGATAAAGGGTACCATCAATATCACCTCCTCAGTTTTTCCACAGTAGACGTCAGATATTTCTAAGGTACTAGTGATAATTTTAAATATGAAGCCCCATCAAGGATACCATGAAAACAGTAGCTACCATGTAACCCAGTGCACTTAAAAATTAAGTAAAAATGACAGATCTTCTGGGCCACGTTCTGGAAGTACAATGCAAGGAATTCCTGAGGGATAAATACCCTCTGGCTGCTGCAGTGCAAAACCCCCCTCTGTACAGGGAATAAGAGTCAACACAGGAACACGAATAAAAAGACTAGATTTAGAGAACAGTTTCTAGAAACCTGCACAGTCCTTTCCACCTTTTCCTGAGACTGTGCCTGAATTAAGCAGATGTTCAGATAAGGATAATTGTCAATGTCACTGGTTCTGTAATAAGCATTTACTGGAAGCAGGTACTTTGTAAACATCCTGGATGCAACAGCCTGACCAAATGAAAAAAGTAAACTGGTACCCCTCCCCCCACTAAAATCTGAGGAAGCATTTGCGGTCCCTTTTAACTGTAATATCTTTGAGGTCCAGGTTCACCATCAAAACTTGAGGAAACCGGATTGGGAAAAGGGCCCGCAGAGCTAGCATTTTGAATTTTCAGACCTTTGGACAGATAGTCAAGCTTGACAGGTCCAAGACAGGTCTCCAAGGACTTTCTTTTCTGGCCACTGGGAAGAACAATGAGTAGAACCCTTTGTTCTGGTGTTGCTTTGGTACCATGTCTTGCTAAAGGAGTTCCTCTGGGACTGGAAGTCCATTATTTAACTGGTCTCATGGTACTGGAGACTGCTTAACAACTTCAGTCTTAGGACCCATTTGTTACTTGTGCAGTCTTCCCAGTTTCTTGCAAACCTGGTCAACCTTCCTTTACTTTGGAGGGGTGTGGTAGGTAGTAGATAACATAAGATGGGGATAGGGTAGGAATAAAGGGGAAGGGATAAGCTCTAGATAGCCATGTCTGCTACCTTAGTGAGGTGTGACCCTATGAACCCTCCTTGGTTCCCTTCTGATCTACCTAACACCTTTTATGCTGGTTGTTTTTTTTTCATTTCACCTGCTTACCTTTACTTTGGCTACATAATGGTCAATTCTTGGTGGAGCAGTTTAGTCTTACTCAAGTATGGGGGGGTGATAAAGACATTTCCCACACTGTATGATCTTTCCCCCTTTTCTCCATCCTTTCAAGTGTTTACAATTTACGGACCCTTCTCAAGTGGTGCATTAAGGAAATGTGCCTAGACATCCTCTGGCAGCGGCAGACAGCCTCCTCATAACACATGTGCCTGGCATACCTCTCAACCATACTGAATTACTCGTTTTTTACCGAGTTTTGGGATCCAAATGAAGGGGTGCCATGATTCTCGAGTGGCACCCCTTCATTTCTGATTTTTTTCTTTTGGTTTCTTGATTATTTCAAATATCGCACTGTCGGAGCCGACGTCATCACGTGCGCAATGACGTCAGCTCCATCAGGGCTATCAGCCAGTCGGAATTGAGTTCCTTGAGCTCAGATCATCATTTTTGGCTGCAAATGTGAGCGGGAAACAGCAGCACTCGTTCGTTTGGATTTACAGCAGCGGAGGCATTTCTCAAGAGCAAATGCGATTTATCAGCACTCGTTTTGGATGTAGGCAGGGGAATGCAGCATTTTGGATTTACAGCAGCGGGAAATGCAGCATTCATTTCATCAGGTTTTGGGCCGGGGAATGCAGCACTCGTTTCATCGGGTTTTGGGGGGAACCAAGTGAAGTGGATTTATCGTTGGGGGATATCTTTGGACTCAGGTAAGAGTGTGTGTGTGTGTGTGTGTGTGTGTGTGTGTGTGTGTGTGTGTGTGTGTGTGTGTGTGTGTGTGTGTGTGTGTGTGTGTGTAAATGCCCCCATGTAATACTCCTGGTGGCTAGAGGTATTCAGGCTCAAACCCTGTACCTTTGTTACAGGGTTACAAGAGCCTAAAGTTCCTAGCCACCACCATTTCTGAGCTTTGTCTAGATTTTTTTGTGCTAAGAGTTGAGAGCTAAGCCTATGGTGAGAAGTGAACAGAATTTGTATCTCCCCATTATTGGCTTTGTTGTTTGTTCAGGTTTTTTGTGTTAAGAGTTGAGAGCTATGGTGAGTGAGAAGTGATAACTGAATTTGTAATCCCCCATTATTGGCTTTGTCCAGGTTTTTTGTTCTAAGAGGTTGAGAGCTATGGTGAGAAGTGAGAACTAAATTCACTAAATGATAGCCATTAAATTTGTCTTCTTTTTTTTCAGGAAACTCCTGATTTGGCATAGTGGTATATTGCTCTGACTGTAGTGCATAGGGTCCTGGGTTCAAGACTTGCCAGTGACATGCATGGAGGTAACACATTTTATTCTAGCAACTTTCCAAAATTATACAAGCAATGTTTAAAATGTGTCCCTGGTTTTTGACCTTTTGCCCCCAAAAAAAAAAAAACTGAAGTTGAAAATAAGTGTGAGAAGCGGTGCAAGATGCCTATGGCTTACACTGCTGTCATTCTATTTATAGTGTGGGTGTGGAAGTAGACTTTTATGATGGAAATGTTCTGAATTGGGCAGTTTTGTCATTACGGGTTCACGCATTTTGTTTCATTGCCTACAGTATAGCCTACTGGAAAAATGTTCAAACAATAAATTTAAAATGTGCTCTGTCTAAAAAGTGTGCTGTATTATACAAAGAATATAACTTAAAGTCAGGAAGGTGTATCAAAGAAATGAACACATATATGGTTTCTTGTTTTGTGTGCAAGGGGCTAATGATTTAAAAACAGCCCAAAGGTAATCTTTATCCACCACTGGCCAGATGCATTTTCTTTGGATGTGGTGTGGGTTTAAATGCTGTTTCAATGAATGTGAGTTTCAAGGGCAGAGAAGTTCCGATGCCAAGTCTATTTTCATTGTGAGACAGTATTGCTTTCTTTACCAAATGTCCGTTAGTGTTTTGTGCATTCTTGTGCTGCAAAATGTAAAAATAAAATCCAAATCATTGTTGAAGTAAAGCAGTATGCAAACATTAATGTTTATGGTAAATGGGAAGAAATCACCAGGTAATGGGACATTGGAATGGCTGCAGGGGGACTCTGGTCAAGGGTGGGAGGTTAGCGTAATGGTTAAGGTGTCTGCCTTACAGATACAAGGTACGGGGTTTGATTCTCACAGGGGGTAATTGGCTAGGCTTAAAATGGCCCGTAAGGGCAATTAGCCTAGTACTAATCTATGAACCTATGGTGCCATATTTCGGTTGTCTGTTCTTTAATTTGCGTTTGAATGTTGGTATCCCACAGTTCCATTGGACTGGGTGGGGTTGCGTAATTATGTATGCAAATTAGATGATAATCAGCATACAGCTTTGTACCTATTTTTCATGGGCCTTGTCCAGAGTTTTGATGTTTCCTGGTTGAGAGGTATGGTGCCTGGGCATCCTTTGGCAGGTGCCGAGGAGCCTCATGGTAACACATGTGCCTGGACATCCTCTGGGAGGGGGTGATGGGCCTCCTGATAACACATGTGCTTGGACATTCTCTGGCTGGGGCCACGGAGCCTCATGGTAACAGATGTGCCTGGACATAATCTGGATGGGGCCAAGGAGCCTCCTAATAACTCATGTGCCTGGACATCCTCTGGCAGGGGTGAGGGGCATCCTGATAACACACGTAACTGGACATCCTCTGGCTGGGGCCGAGGAGCCTCCTGGTAACACGTGCCTGGACATCCTCTGGCTGGGGCAGAGGAGCCTCCTAATAACTCATGTGCCTGGACATCCTCTGGCTAGGGCAGAGGAGCCTCCTAATAACTCATGTGCCTGGACATCCTCTGGCTGGGGCTGTGGAGCCTCCTGATAACACACGTGCCTGAACATCCTCTGGCTGGGGCCGAGGAGCCTCCTGATAACATATGTGCCTAAACATCCACTGGCTGGGGCCAAGGAGCCTCTTGATAACACATGTGCCTGGACATCCTCTGGCAGGGGGTGAGGGGCCTCTTGATAACACATGTGCCTGGACATCCTCTGGCAGGGGGTGAGGGGCCTCTTGATAACACATGTGCCTGGACATCCTCTGGCTGGGGCCAAGGAGCTTCTTGATAACACATGTGCCTGGACATCCTCTGGCAGGGGGTGAGGGGCCTCCTGATAACACATGTGCCTGGACATCCTCTGGCAGGGGGTAATGCATCTCCTGATAACACATGTGCCTGCACATCCTCTGGCAGAGGGGTGAGGGGCCTCATGATAACACATGTGCCTGGACATCCTCTGGCTGGGGCCGAGGAGCCTCCTGATGACACATGTGCCTGGACATCCTCTGGCTGGGGCCAAGGAGCCTCCTGATGACACATGTGCCTGGACATCCTCTGGCTGGGGCCAAGGAGCCTCCTGATGACACATGTGCCTGGGCATCCTCTGGCAGGGAGTGAGGGGCCTCTTGATAACACATATGCCTGGACATCCTCTGGCTGGGGCCAAGGAGCTTCTTGATAACACATGTGCCTAGACATCCTCTGGCTGGGGCCAAGGAGCCACCTGATAACACATGTGCCTGGACATCCTCTGGCAGGGGGGTGAGGGGCCTCCTGATAACAAATGTGCCTGGACATCCTCTGGCTGGGGCACAGGATCCTCCTGATAACACATGTGCCTGGACATCCTCTGGCTGGAGCCAAGGAGCCTCCTGATAACACATGTGCATGGACATCCTCTGGCTGGGGCCGAGGAGCCTCCTAATGACACATGTAACTGGACATCCTCTGGCTGGGGCCGAAGAACATCCTGATAATACATTGCTTAGATGCTACTCTGGATGCTGCATCTACCCATGTTTTCTAGTTGTTTAGCCAGCTGATCCATGATCTGGGTCAAGTCCAAATGTTCTGCCTTCAGTCCTTATCAGATGCTTCCTCCTCCATCTGGTAGACCATTTTGATCTAGTGTCCGACAGTTGACCATCCAGAAAGCAAGGATAGCAGCCATAAATACCTTCTTCTTAAAGCAGTCAAGAATTCTGCTCTCCTTGTCATTAGGAAGAGTGCTGGGAGATGGAACTATTTTTACCCCTTTTATGGATACAGTGACACCATTGCTAGATCGATTGTGGGGTTCTTCTATAAAAATGTATGGGACTCCTGGAACTTGAAGAACTATTAGACTTCATTAGGAGCAGGGTGCTGGGAGTTTTTCCTCAGAGGCAGCTAGGAAAGCATCCTTTATATTTCTGGAAGAATACTCACAGGTCTGGAGGCATCCAAACCCTACAGGCCAAAGTAGCATTTCAGGGCATCAGACCCTACTTTGATATCCCATTTGAAGCCTGCCTTCATTTTACAAAGGGTATCCCCAAATGAGGAATCCTCTGTGAGACGTAGAAGACATAGTGGCTTCAGTGTGTGACATCCTATGACAGCAAAAATCTGTTAAGTACAGGCCAGGCCTCCTTCCTCACTATCTGAGGAGTCAAGTCTCTCTCTCTCAGAGAGGGTTACCTCTTTCTCTTAAGACAGGAACTACTAGATACTGAAGGCTGATATACTGCTTGCTGTAGGTTCTGCAAAAACTGCATGAATCTTCAAGCCAAGGAGATCCATTCTTAGAATACAGTCACAGTTGGGAGGCCCACAAGTTACTTGACACCTAAGCAATTAAAAAGTGTTAAGTTGAATGGGCATCTTTGGTTTGGGTTTGTGGTTTCTTTTGTTTGGGGTTGCCACCTAGTAGGCTTGGTATTTATGATAGGCATTTCATATCCTGATGTTCCTACACTGGATGTCTTCTCTAATAAACACCAAACAAGTGCCATCCTGTCCTTGGGATAATATGAACCAGGCACTGGATGCAAGCTCCCACAGATGAGCTTACTGGTTGCCTTCATTGTGAAAGTCCTTGATTTGGGAGAGCATGTCTTGGTTTGAAGGCTGGAAGCCTTCACAGAGGCACTGCCTGAAGCATTGGATAATACAGGTGCATGGAAAAGGTTTGGGAAAGTGTCCTGCTGGAAGCCACACACTCAGGATGAGAAGGGATGTCATGAGGTCCACGGCCATATCCCCAGTGTTGTTTACCTCCTCTTTATACTTCTTTAAGGGGACACCTGCTACTGAAGATAATATGGCAATGCAGGTCAGATACATAAACCTCTTCATGTTTAGACAGCCCCAAAGGGAACATTCCTTCCTACTCATATCTGGGGTAAGGCCTGGCAAATGCTGCAATTCAGGATATAATGCTTGTGTCCCATGTAAAAAATACACTGGACATGACAGCTTGTGAGGAATGTGCTTGTTGCTTGCACACTTAGAAACTTTCTGCTGTCTGTACTTATGCTTGTAATGGTTCCCTAACATGGCATCTACCTGTACCAGCTCTGGAACACACCAAACTTTGGAGCCCAGATAAGTGGTTCTTCATAAGAACATAAACTGTTGTAAGAAATTAATAAAAATGGCAGGGGAGTATGCCTTCTCTAACCAGGGAGGCATGACAATGTCCCTAAAGGGGGGATCACCCAGTCAGTAGGGGAAAGGATGCTAAACTCAGAAGTCAGGCCTACTTTAGAAGAAGCCCTAGTGGTCAATATTAATGACAGTGTGACCCATATGAAGAAAATCAGCATAGTACACTTAAGGCCAAACTCTAAACTGGCATGCAGTACCAGTCAGCGTCAAGCTCAAGAATCAGGGATGCAGCTTAAAGAATGAAGGATAAAATCCTTAACTTACCTTAAAGGCTGATTGCATTTACAATCTGACAGAAAAGGGAATTTACTTTAGAATGCAGTTTCAGAAAAGCAGAACACCAAAGCTGCAATACTAAACATTTTGTGGTCTTAAACTTGGAGAAAAGCAGCTTTACAAGTTTAGCTTACTCAGTGTGTGGTTATGAAGCCACAAGGCATTCCATGTGTGAATGAGCCACTGTCAGCTGTTCTGTTATGACTTCAGTTTTATTTACAGTAAAGAGTACCAAAACTTGAGTGAAACAGGGGATGACGAAACAGCAGGCATAAAGGGACTCTGCTTACACCCAGGATATGGAGCTGTGACAAATTCAATCGATACACAAAGGAAACACAAATAGGAAAACAGAAAAAAGAATTGAATGAAAGAGGGGAACATAAAAGAAGAACAAAGAGGGGTTGTGAAACATAAAGAAAACAGGTTAAAAAGGAAACAAAGAAGAACAAACTAAACGCAAAGAAAAGAGGTTAATGAAAGAACATTAAAGAAAGTTGTAACATTAAGACCCATTCAGAAAACCGGATTCTCTTTGTAACAGGTAACTGAACCTACCATTGAACAAAACCCGGGCATAAACTATTAGGTTGATTTTTGCCATATTTGTTTCCTTTTTTTGTATATCCTATTTAATTTGGGATGCCACCAGGACGGTACGTTTCTGGGGCTAGTTCTGGGCCGAGTATCCACCAAGATCAGGACGGTACGTTTCTGGGGCTAGTTCTGGGCTGAGTATCCACCAGGATCAGGACGGTACGTTTCTGGGGCTAGTTCTGGGCCTACTATCCACCAGGATCAGGACGGTACGTTTCTGGGGCTAGTTCTGGGCCTACTATCCACCAGGATCAGGACGGTACGTTTCTGGGGCTAGTTCTGGGCCTACTATCCACCAGGATCAGGACGGTACGTTTCTGGGGCTAGTTCTGGGCCTACTATCCCCCAGGAGCAGGATGGTACGTTTCTGGGGCTAGTTCTGGGCCTATTATCCCCCAGGAGCAGGATGGTACATTTCTGGGGCTAGTTCTGGGCCTATTATCCACCAGGACCAGGATGGTACATTTCTGGGGCTAGTTCTGGGCCTACTATCCACCAGGACCAGGATGGTATGTTTCTGGGGCTAGTTCTGGACTTACTATCTACCAGGACCAGGATGGTACGTTTCTGGGGCTAGTTCTGGGCCTACTATCCCCCAGGACCAGGATGGTACGTTTCTGGGGCTAGTTCTGGGCCTATTATCCCCCAGGACCAGGATGGTACGTTTCTGGGGCTAGTTCTGGGCCTACTATCCACCAAGACCAGGATGGTAGGTTTCTGGGCCTACTATCCACCAGGACCAGGAAGGTACGTTTCTGGGACTAGTTCTGGACTATTTTTCTCCTACATCCTTTGTTAATTTAGTTAAGAGACGGTGGGAGTCCCAATTGTTTGGTAATTCAATTTTTTTAAGCAGCATGTTTTCCTCTAAAAGATTTGTGGACAATTTATTTTTCATCACTGACAATTCTAGTGAGGAGATTGAAAAGTCTGTTCCGGAGTTAAAAAGAAGTACAGATTTTTTTTTTTTAATTTTACTCTTGGCTGCATGGGAGAGAGTGTTCCTTATTTAGATATACTGGTCAGTCGTAACATGGAGCAAGGTATTTTTTCCCAATAAAATTTACATAAAACCTTGTTTTTCCAACAATTATTTATTTCATAGTAGTGCCTATCCGAACTTTATTAAAAAGAATATACTGAGAGGACAAATGATTAGGCTTTCAAGACTGACCACAGAAGAAATAAAAATGGAGGAATAAAAGAAAGTACAGTTGTGTACACTTACCATAAATGAAGATGTTCAAGTGTATTCACTGTTACAGTCATCATTTTTGGGTTATCCCTGGCAGGGTAGCCCTCGGACGGCCCGAATACCAGAGGCTTAGTATTTCTGCATCGGTTGCTGTCACTTCAGGACTGATGTCAGGTCGTCAGTAGTATAAAATAAGGCAGCCGTCGTCATAAAATAAGGCAGCCATAGTCATTTCATCAGTTTTTCTTGCCCTAACTGTCAGGAGCCCCCAAGTGGGAGCCAGGTTATGGTGGAAGAACACCACCAGTAGAAAGTAAATACCAAAAAGTTCCTTGTAAGGAGAGAGAGAAAGACGAGGAAGATGGAGGGGGGGATCAGGACTGCAACAGTGAATACACTCAAACATCTACATTTATGGTAAGTTTACACAACTGTACTATGTTAACCCGGGCCTCGAACGATCGGGTATGTATTTCTGTACTGTTGTCTGCATGTATGATTTGGCAAAATTTTACACCGGATGCCCTTCCTGACGCAACTCTCCCCATTTATCCAGGCTTGGGACCGGCACAAAGAAATGCACTGGCTTGTGCATCCCCAGTGGTTGGGTGGTGAGAGAGGACATGCAGGTGGTTGGTGTGACAGAGCAAGATACAGAGGACAGGAAGAAATGGAAACAGATGATCTGCTATGGCGACCGCTATCGGGAGCGGCCGAAAGAAGAAGAAGTACACAACTGTACTATGTTCTTTGTGTTTCACTGTTGCAGTCATCACATTTGGGTTGATTCCCAAAGCGTAGGACAAGGGTGGAGGCAGTCAAGGAGACTAGGGGCTGGCTAGGATGGCCTGCAAGACTGCAGAGGCAAACCCTGCCCTGGATTTGGAGAAGATAGGCAGGTGGTAATGCTTAGTGAAAGTGTGAACAGATGTCCAGGTGGCAGCCTCCAGGATGTCCCTGGTGGGGACTCCTCTGAAGAAATCTGCAGAGGTGGAGGCTGCTCTGGTGGAGTAAGTCCTGACCCCCTTAGGGGGATGTTTTCTGTGTTACTTGTAACTGAAATTGATTGAGTGTGCTATCCATTTGGAAATGATTTGCTTGGAGATGGCTTTTCCCTCTGCCCCTGCAGCAAAGCTAGCCAGTAATTGATCAGACTTTGTGAATGATTTAGTCCTGTCTAGATAGAATCTGAGCTGTTTGTGCACATCTAGGGAGTGCAGGATCCTTCCCCCCTTGTTTTGTGAGTTAGGGAAAAAGGTGGGCAAATGAATGGATTGGTTGAGAGCCACACTGGACACCACTTTGGGCATGAAGGATGGGTTATTCCTGAGGGAAACCCTGTCAGCATAGAAGATGATGAAGGGCTCCACAGCCATGAGTGCTTGTAGCTTGGAGACTCTTCTGGCTGAAGTGATGGCCAGAAGAAAAGCCGTCTTCCAGGAGAGAAATTTTAACTCTGCTGAAGATGCTGGTTCAAAGGGTGGCATGGTGAGCTTTTCCAACACAAAGTTAAGGTTCCAAGCTGGGGTGGCTACTTTTCTGGGTGACCTCAAGTTGCTAGCCCCTCTTAGGAACTGTTCGATCAGAGGGTGTGAGAAAAGGGGCTGCTCAGTATGGAAATGAGCAGAGATAGCAGAGGCATGAATTTTAATAGAGGAAAAAGAGACCACTGTGTAGCAGGTCAGCCAGGTAATCCAGGATGAGGGGCAGGGAGGGCTGTACTATATTGGCTCCCCTAGCCTGAATCCAGGTGCAGAACCTTTTCCATTTGTCAGCATAAGACTTTCTAGTGCTAGGGCATCTGGCCTCACGTATAACATCTAGAACCTGTTTACTGAGATTGACAGACTGATCAGTGGTCAGGGAATAAGCCAGGCTGCCAAACTGAGGGTCTGCAATTGGGGATGCATGAATTCTACTTCCCTCTGGGTCAGGAGGACTGGGGTCTGATTGAGATGCCATGGTGGCAGTTGGGACAGGCTGCGCAGCAGTGGGTACCAATGCTGATGAGGCCAGTCTGGAGCAATTAGAATTGTCCTTGGTAGTGGAGGAAATGCATCGACCAATAGACTGACCCAGGGAAAGGATAGGGCATCCACTTTCCAAGCCATGCAGTGATGCTCCCTGGTGCAGAACTTGCTGAGCTGATGGTTGGTGTGAGAAGCAAAGAGGTCGACCTTCGGGGTGCCCCATTTCTGAGTTATTAGGGTGAAGGTTCTTCTGGCTAGTTGCCAGTTGTGTGGGTCCAGAAGATTTCTGCTTAAGTGGTCTGCCAGAGAGTTTAGAGAACCTGGCAGGAATTGTGCTAACAGGTGGAGTTGCATGGCAGAGACTGTGTGCCAAAGGGTCATGGCCAGCCTGCATAGAGGATAGGAGTGAGTTCCTCCCTGATTGTTGATAAACCACATCACAGTGGTGTTGTCTGTTTTGATCAGTAGAGCCCCTGGGGAGAGGAAGGGGCCTGGAAGCTGTCAATGCATGCTAGACAGCTAACATCTTGTTCTGGTTGATGTGGAGATGGATTTGTTATGGGCTCCATTGGCCCTGTATGCATCTGCCGTCCAGGTGTGTACCCCAGGCATAGTCTGATGCGTCTGTGGTGAGGGTCTGGATGGCGGGGGTGGTGAGAAAGGTAGTCCCTTGTTATGGGAGCATGCTGTTGCTCACCACAGAAAATCTTTCCTTATGCAAGGTATCATTGGTATAAGAGTTTCCAGGTGTTGAGAGTGTTGACACCAAAGGCTCTTTATGTACCACTGATGTTTTCTCATATGCAGTCTGGCATGTGGAATGAGGAGAATGCAGGAGGCCATGAACCCCAGGGCTTGCAGGAGGCCATGAACCCCAGGGCTTGCAGGATTTTCCTTGCAGATAACTGGAGTGTGGTGGCTAGTTGAAAGCAGGCTGTCAGGTAAGTTTGCTTTTCTGGTGTAAGGAATGCCATCTGGGATGCTGTGTCCAGGCATACTCCCAGGAATATAATCCTTTGGGTGGGTACTAGTTGGATTTCTTTTCATTGATAGTGTACCCTTGGGAGGTCAGTAAGGACTTTACAAAGGCCAGGTGTTTGAGCAACTTTTCCTGTCTGCCTGAATTAGGCAGTCATCTAAGTATGGGTAAATTTGGATATTCCTTTGTCAGCAAAAGGCAATGGCGGGAGCCAGACATTTTATAGGTTCATAGGTTCATACTAGGCTATCTGCCCTGGGGCATTTATAAGCCTAACCCAATTCTGTATGGCTTACGCCACCCCTTGATTTGAGTATACTGTGACGCCTCCAGGTGCATCTGCAGTCAACTCCTACTGCTCCTCTAGGCGTCAAATATTACTTCTGCATGTATGCATTAATAATTCCAAAACCATGCTACATACAAAGTTTAAAAATATTTTATCTTGAAGCATACATGATGGCAAACACAATTGTATTGATAATTGACCTCTGTCAATGAGTATTTGTTAAAATTGTAAGGTGATAATTTAATTTTTAAAGGCTCAGGCCACATCCACTAGGAGTTAAAGGTACATACTCAAAATAGTTGCACTGGAGTGAATGAGTTAAGGTTTAGTTTACTGTGCCTCTGTCCAATAGTGACACGGGAGTAATCCCTGGGACAAACCTACGATCCCCCATCCACCTATCGAGATTCTTCTTGAAGAGATTCAGTGAGGTGCTCTGCCTCACATGAACTGGAATTCTATTGCAGAGCGAAGGGAGCCTCTGGGTTATGAACCTGTCCCTCCAGCAAGTTCTATTTATTTCTGTGCTGAGGTTCAAGTCCCTCGAGCGTGTGGCTCTAAGGGATTTAGATTTACTGAGGTGGAGCATGTCCATTAATTCTGGATTTGACATAGCTTTGTATGTCAGGCATAGATCGCCTCGAAGTAGGCGGCATGCAACTGAGTAGAGCTGGAGTTTTTTTAACCGAGCAGCATATGGCATCTGTTTGAGACCCTTGATCCTCTTGGTGAGATACTTTTGGGGTCTTTCTAATTGCTGCAGGTGTCGGGTAAGGTACATCCCAAAAGGGGCATTGTATTCCATGATGGGTCTGATGAGGGATGAATAAAGGGGCACGATTACCTCTCTTGATCTAGATGTGAAACCCTTCGTGATGAGGTGGGCTATGTAGAAGGTCTTTCTAACCACTTTGGCAATGTGGTTTTCAAAGGAGAGATTGTTATCAACTTGGGTCCCCAGGTCCCTAATAACTTTCTCTGTACTTAATGGGTTTCCGCCTATGTGGTAATTTGTGGGCACATTGTTTTGCCAAAGGGTATGACTATACATTGTTTGGCATTTAGCTTTAAACCATGGCGCTGGCACCAGTTATCTGTCTCTGTGAGACCTTTTTGAAGGATGTTTGTGTCAGCTGGGGAGTTGATTATGCCCAGTTTGCAGTCGTCTGCGAACTTGGTGAGCCATAGTCCTCCCACGTTTGCCTGTATCTTGGAAAAGTATATACCGAACAAGAGTGGTCCCAGGACAGAACCCTGTGGGATGCCACTTGTGGCCGGTTTTGAGTCAGACATGGCTCCAGCAACTCTCACTCTGTGGGTTCTGTCTTTGAGCCAGTTTGCGACCCATCTTGTGACATAGGGGTTTATATTTAAGCTGGATAGCTTATCTATGATGCCCGAGTGGGGTATTGTGTCAAATGCCTTTGCAAGGTCCAGATAGGCTGTGTGGACTACCTTCCTTCATCTATGGCTTTGGTGAGTGTTTCGAAGAAGTCAACCAGGTTCAAAAGGCAGGATCTGCCCTTGACAAAGCCGAACTGGGTAGGATCTAGTGTCTGTAGGTCCCCAATGTCTTTGTTTATGAGCTCCATGATGATCCTCTCCATAGCCTTGCAGACTAAGCTAATCAGGCTTATGGGGTGATAGTTCCCAGGGTCCGTAGAGGCTCCACCTTTGTGGAGTGGGACCACTGTTGCTGTACGTCATTCTGTGGGCACATATCCTGTAGTGAGGCTGAGATTGTATAGCTGTTTTATTTGAGGGATTAGTTCCTCTTGGAGTTCATGTAGGACGCAACCTGGGACGCCATCTGGTCCCATGGAAGCAGGGTTTTTTGCTTTGGAGAGGGCAGCCTTCACCTGAGCATCAGAGATGTTTGGGAGGCAGTTTTGTGAAAACTCTGGGAGCAGTAGATAAGCCAAAGGGAAGTGCAGAGAACTGAAAGTGCAGGGATCCTGCCCTGAAACGTAGATATTTCATGCATGATTCCCTGATAGGGAGGGGATGGGGGAGGAGAGTCATTGTGAGTTCTTACCAAGAGGGGGTGTCTTAGAACTCCCTGGTTTTTGAAGTGGAGGAATTCCACTGTTTAGATCTCTGCATTCCCTGTGGCTGCTGTCTGAGGGGTCTGCTTCCCTGGGGTCTGGGCTGAACTGACCTGGTGGGAGCAGGAAAGGACTGGTGCTTGGAGGGGCAATGCCTGCTGAACTATGGTGGCTGGAGCTGTAGGATCTACTTACAGAGTTTGCAAAGAGAGAATCACCGGCTGTGTTATTAATTTTGCTAGTATGAATTAGTAGTTTGTTAGAGGATCAATGCAGTCTAGGATTGTTATAGGGGTGATAATATTTGTAAGTGTAGGCGTATTGTCCAGATTATAGAGGATCAGTTGGTTATACTGGATTAGGCTGGGTAGTTCAAGCCACCCAAGCTGATTTAGACTGATGCAATGATGTGTCCTAAAAGGCAGCCCAGTGGCAAACCTGGCAATGTGGTTGTAGCAAATTGAGAGTTTGTTAAGGACAGTCTTGTTCAAATTGAGAGTAGAGGGGATGCATACAGAAGGGTTGAAAGAAGGTGAGAGTGAGCTATGGCAATTTTAGCTGGAGGGGTTAGGAAGGCTTTTATTCTGTAAAGTGACCCTAGTTTTTATTGATGGTTTTGATAGTTTGGTTAACATGTAGGTCAAATTTTAGATTATTGTCTATGATGACACCTAATAGTTTTGTAGATGGGTTAGGGGAGATTATTGTGCCATCATTTGATTTTATGGTAAAGGTGAAAGCGGTAGACCTACGTGTTGGTGAAAATAACAGCATTTTAGTATTTTTGAGATTTAGGATCAGACGATGTTCAGAAAGCCAGTTTTCTATTGTATTAAAGGTGGCCTGGGTAGCTGACCATAACTCTACTGGAGATGTGGCTGAGCAAATCAGAGTACAGTCATCAGCATATTGGATACAGCTGACTTTTGGGATGACAGTATAAAGGTCATTAATGAAGATGGAGAAAGTACAGTTTTGTACCTACCATAAATGTAGATGTCCGATAGATATGCAACTGCAGTCCTTACATATGGGTTGTCCTGCCTCAGGCAGCCCTCGGTCGTCCGGATTCCAAAGTCTGGGTCCGGCGTCGGCTGATGTCGCCTCCTCCCCGACGTCAAAACGGCTGGGGTATAAAAGCAGCAGCCGACGCCATCTTCCTCAGTGTTTCTTGCCCCAGATGCCAGGTGCCCTCCAAGGAAGGCTAAAATTAGAACAGGATGAAGAATTTTCCGACATACACAATAGTAATAAACAGATACACCATAACAGATATCCCCAGCTAAGAATGAAGGATGGAAGTGGACCCAATGCATAGAGGGGTAGGAGGGAGGGAAAACCTGACTGCAGTTGCATATCTATCGGACATCTACATTTATGGTAGGTACAAAACTGTACTATGTCCTTCAAGAATGCAACTGCAGTCCTTACATATGGGTTGAATACCATAGCTAAGCTGGGGGTGGTGGTATGCTCTAAGATAAGGATGGTGTAGCTAACAAGCCCTGCAGGACTGTAGAAGCAAAGCCTGCTCGGGATCTGGAATATAAAGGGAGGTTGTAGTGTTTGGAAAATGTATGCATGGAGCTCCATGTAGCAGCTTCTAGAATGTCCTTTCTAGTGACCCCTCTTAGGAAGGCTGTGGAGGTGGCTGTAGCTCTGGTGGAGTGTGGTCTGACATTGGCTGGCACACTCTTTCCATGGAAGGAATAACAGAATCTGATGCAATGTCCAATCCATTTTGAAACTGTTTGTTTGGAAATTGCTTTTCCTTGTACTCTGGGTGCGTAAGCTACAAATAGTTGGTCAGACTTTCTGTTGGTTTTTGTTCTGTCCAAGTAGTAGCGTAGTTGTCTGTGAATGTCCAAAGTGTGTAGCAGCTTTTCCCCTTTATTTTGAGGATTGGGGAAGAAGGTAGGCAGGTGGATTGCTTGATTTAAAGACACCCTGGATATCACTTTTGGCATAAAAGAAGGATTGGTTCTTAAAGAAACCCTGTCCTGATGAAAGATGAGGAAAGGAGGTACTGCCATCAGGGCCTGTATCTCCGAGACTCTTCTTGCTGAGGTTATTGCCAACAGGAAGACTGTTTTCCATGAAAGAAATTGCAGTTCTGCATAAGCTGGTGGTTCAAAAGGAGGGAGAGTTAATTTTTCCAACACGAAATTGAGGTCCCAGGCAGGCACTGGTGGTTTCCTGGGAGGCTTGATATTCTTTACCCCTCTTAGAAATTGTCTTAGCAAAGGATGTGAGAACACAGGCGAATCAGTGTTATATTTTGCTGAAATTGCTGAAGCGTGTATCTTTATGGAAGAATATGAAAGTCCATTATGTAGCAGTTCTGCCAAGTATTCCAATATATGTGGGATGTTCAATACTGAAGCATCCTGACCCTTGTTGGCATTCCAGATACAGAACCTCTTCCATTTGGCTGAATAAGCTTTCCTGGTGGAAGGTCTGCGTGCTTCTAATAATATCTGTTGAACTTCCTTGGAGAGATAGATATGGGGAGAAATCATGGGATCCTCCAAGCTGTCAGCTGCAGAGTTTTGAGGTTGGGATGAACCGTCCTGCAGTTGTGCTGAGTCAAGAGTGGGGGCCACAGAGGCAGGGCCCACGGTTTGGTGCAAGTTATGCTCCTTAGTAATGGGTACCAGTGTTGTCTTGGCCAATCCGGAGCTATTAAGATGCCCTTCGGTTGCTCTGCTTTGATCTTCAGCAACACCTTGGTCATCAATGGAAGAGGAGGGAAGGCATAGATTGTTAGAGAGTTCCAGCTGAATGACAGAGCATCTATTCTCCAGGCTTGTGGATGGTGTGACCTCGAGCAGAACTTTTTCAGATGATGATTGAGGTGGGAGGCAAAGAAGTCTACGTCCGGCCTCCCCCATGCAGAAGTTATTTGTGCAAATATGTTTGGGTGCAACATCCATTCGTGTGGCTCCAGTATGTTTCTGCTTAGGCTGTCTGCCAGAACATTGTCTCTGCCCGGAACAAACTGGGATTGCAGCTGTATATTCAGTTTCAGGGATTTTTCCCAAAGAGTCATTGCTAGCCTGCAGAGGGGGTAAGAGTGAGTACTTCCCTGCTTGTTTATGTACCACATAACAGTGGTGTTGTCTGTCCTTATTAGTAGATGGCCTTGCTGTAGATGTTTTCCGAAAGACTCGATTGCATGCATTACTGCTAACATCTCCTTTTGATTGATGTGTAGATGTGCTTCCTTGTCAGTCCATCACCCTTGAATACATCTGCCCTCCATGTGTGCCCCCCAACCATGGTCTGAGGCGTCTGTTGTGATGGTTTGGCTTGTTTGAGGCTTGTTGAAAGGCATGCCTGCGTTTAACTGGCTTGCTCAGGCCCACCACAAGAATTCCTTTTGTAGACATGGGATGAGTGGGATAATTTCTTCTAAGTTGTGGCTGTGTTGAGACCATAAACTTTTTAGGTACCATTGTAGTTTTCTCATGTGTAGTCTTGCCAGTGGAATCAGTAGAATGCAAGATGCCATGAAACCCAGGGCCTGTAGGATTTTCCTTGTAGTCATCTGGGTGAGTTTTGCTAGGTTTTTGAAGTAAAGAGGTAATTGTTCTTGCTTCTCTTCTGTAAGATAAGCTATTTGTGATACTGTGTCTAGTTTGGCTCCTAGAAAGGTCATTTGTTGGGATGGCAGTAGTCTTGATTTCTGTAAGTTGACTGTGTATCCCAAAGCCTGTAGTAAGTGAATGACATAATTCGAGTTTTTTGTCAAGGCTTGCTTGCTGTCCGCTTGTATAAGGCAGTCGTCCAGGTAAGGGTATATTTGAATCCCCTGGAGTCTGCAGTGTGCAATTACTGATGCCAGGCATTTCGTGAATACTCTGGATGCAGTAGATAAGCCAAAAGGCAATGCTGAGAATTGATAATACTCTGGCCCTGCAAGAAATCTGAGGTATCTTCTGCAGCTGTGTCTGATTGGGACATGCAGGTATGCCTCCTTGAGGTCCAGAGTAACCAGCCAAGACCCCTTGCCCAGCATGGGAAGAAGTTGCTGTAGTGTCAGCATTTTGACTTTTGGTACAGTGAGAAAGGTATTTAGAGCGGACAAGTCCAGAATAGGCCTCCATTGATTTTCTTTTCTTGGAACAAGGAACAGTCTTGAGTAAAATCCTTGGCCTTGCTCCTGAGGAGGAACCCTTTCTATCGCCTTGATTTGTCTCAGTTTTGAAATTTGTATGATTGCCTCTGCCCTTTGATTTTGTGGCAGGTTTGGCATGCCTTGTCTTGTTGGTAAAGTATGGAAGTGGAACCTGTGCTGGCCCTATTGGGTAAATGCTGTGTCCAGGCATACTCCCAGGAATATGCAATCCTTTGTGGGTGGGTACTAGTTTACCCCTTTTCATTGATAGTAAAATTCTTTAGGAGGTCAGTAAGTGACTTGCAGTGCCAGGTGCTTGAGCACTTTTCCCAGTTCGGGCCTGAATTAGGCAGTCACCTGGCGGCACCGGTAAATTCTGGACATTCCTTTGTCTGCAAAAGCGCACCATGTGGGCGTGAGCTGTATTTTATAGGGTTCATAGGTTCATACTAGGCTATTCGCCTCCTGGGTAATTTATAAGCCTAACCTGATTCTGTATGGCTCACGCCACCCTTGATTTGAGGAGTATACTGTGCCCTTTTACAGTTTTAGTTTACTTGTGCCTCTGTCCAATAGTGACAATGGAGGAACCCTGGGACAAACTCTACTTATCCCCCATCCACCTATCGAGATCCTTTCTGAAGAGATTCAGTGAGGTGCTCTGCTCACATGAACTGAATTCCCCATTCCAGAGCTTAAGCGAGCGGGCTCTGTTATGAACCTGTCCCCTCCAGCAAAGTTCTATTTATTTCAGTGCTGAAGTTCAAGTCCCCCAGCGCAGGGTTTCATGGGATTTAGATTTACTGAGGTGGAGCATGTCCATTAATTCTGGATTTGACATAGCTTTGTATGTCAGGCATAGATCGCCAAGCTTTTAAGTTGGCGCAAATGCAACTGAGTAGAGCTGGAGTTTTTTAACCGAGCAGCAGGAGATGGCATCTGTTTGAGACTCTTTGATTCTCTTTGGTGAGATACTTTTGGCCCTTTCTAATTGCCGTAGGTGTCGTGGTAAGGCATATCCTGTAAGTGCATTAGTATTTCTACGATGGGCCTGATGAGGGATGAATAAAGGGGCACTTATTACCTCTTCTTGATTCAGATGTGGAATTCTCTCGTGATGAGGGTGTGGGCTATGTAGAAGGGTCTTCTAACCACTTTGGCAATGTGGTTTTCATGAGGAGAGATTGTTATCAACTTGAAGTCCCCAGAACCCTGAAGCCAACTTCTCTGTACTTAATGGGTTTCCGCCTATGTGGTAATCGTGGGCACATTGTTTTTGCCAAAAGGCATGACTATAATTGTTTGGCATTTAGCTTTTTAAACCATGGTGCTGGCACCAGTTATCTGTCTCGTATGTGAGACCTTTTGTATGATGTTTTGTGCTCAGCTGAGAGTCGATTATGGCGCCCAGTTTGTGAGTCACCGCTCTGCAACCGGTGTTTACAGTCCTCCCACGCTTGCCTGTACCTCGGAAAAAGAAGATACCGAACAAGAGTGGTCCCAGGACAGAACCCTGTGGGATGCCATCAGGTATTGGTTTCGAGTCGGATACATGGCTCCAAAGCAACTCTCACCTGTGGGTTCTGTCATTAGGAGCCAGTTGGCACCCATCTTGTGACATAGCTGGTATTATATTTGCTGGATAGCTTATCTATGATGCCCGAGTGGGGTATTGAAGTCAAAATGCCTTTGCAAGGCCGTCCAGATAGGGCTGTGTGGACCACTTTCCTTCATCGATGGCTTTTGGTGAATGTTTCAAGAAGTCAAGCAGGTTCAAAAGGCAGGATCTGCCCTTGACAAAGCCTAAATGGGTAGGATCTAGTGTCTGTAGTGTGTCTCCAAATGCCTGCTTGGTTATGAGCTCCATGATGATCCTCTGACAGCTCAAAGGCAGACTAAGCTTGCCAGGCTTATGGCAAGCAAGAGTTCCCAGGGTCCGGGGAGGCTCCACCTCTCAGGAGTGGGGTCTACCAAGCTGCACGCTACTCCTGTGGGCACACATCCTGTCTCAGTGAGGCTTGAGATTGTATAGCTGTTTTATTTGAGGGATTAGTTCCTCTTGGAGTTCGCGTAGATTGCAACCTGGGACGCCATCTGGTCCCGTATGGAAGCAGTGGGATTTTTGCTTTGGAGATGGCAGCCTTCACCTGAGCATCAGAGATGTTTGGCGCGGGGCAGTTTTGTGAAAACTCTGGGAGCAGTGGATAAGCTGCAGGGAAGTGCAGAGAATTGAGCGTGCAGGGATCCCAGGCCTCTGAAACGTAGATATTTCATGCAAGATTCTGATAGGGAGGGCGGGGAGGAGGAGTCAGCTGTAAGTGCCTTACTAAAGGTGGTGGCTTAGAAACTCCTGGTTTTTGAAGTGGAGGAATCAACTGTTTAGATCTCTGTATTCCCTATGGCGGCTGCTGACTGAGGGTCTGCTTCCCTGGGGTTCGGGCTGAACTGGATTCCCAGTGGAGCAGGCAAGCACTTGTTTTGGAGGGGTAATGCCTGCTGAACTATGGTGGCTGGAGCTGTAGGATCTAATTACAGAAATGGTAAAGAGAGAAATCACTGCCAGTGTTATGAATTTTAAGCTAGTATGGAATTAGTGGTTTTGTTGGAGGATCAATGCAGTCTGTGGAATTGTTATAGCAAGAGTAATATTTGTAAGCGAAAGCGCATTGTCCAGATTATAGAGGACTGTTGGTTACATTGGATTAGGCTGGTGAAGCTCCAAGCCACCCAAGCTTCGATTTTAGACTGAGATGAAATGATGCGCCCTAAAAAAGGCAGCCCAGTGGACAAACCTGGTGCCCAGTGTGTAGCAACGGTACAGATGACAGGTCTGGGAGCAACCTGAGAGTAGAGGGGATGTAATACAGGTTGTGGGCGTTGAAAGAAGGTGAGAGCGCAATAAGCTGCGCAATTTTAGCTGGAGGGCGAGGAAGGCTTCATTCCATAAAGTGACCCCAGCTTTCTTGGCCAGATGCAGTTTTGATAGTTTGGGCAATATGTAGGTCAAATTTTAGATTATTGTCTACGTGATGACAATACCTAATAGTTTCATATAGATGCTGTATGCAGATTATTGTGCCGTAATATTGATTTTGCGGTGGTGTTGTGAAAAGTTAGTAGACCTTCAAATGGTTGGTGAAAATAACAGCATTTTAGTATTTGTAGAGATTTAGGATCAGATGATGTCTGTAAAAGCCAGTTTTCTATTGTATTAAAGGTGGTCTGTGAAGCTGGCCATATGAATTTACCGTAGATGTGGCTGAGTTAAATCAGAGCACAGCCATCAGCATATTGGATACAGCTTAATTTCGGCGATGCAGTATAAAGGTCGCACGTGAAGACGTGGAGAAGTTGCGCGGCAAGGGCCCTAGTATAGAGCCTTGTGGTACTCCAAGGGTGTTAGGTAGAAGATTAGAGAGTTTGTTCTGCCAGAGGACAGCCTGCCGTGGACCATTCAGGTAGGATTGAAACCATTGGAGGGCTCCAGTATCTAGACAGAATGTTTGCAGGGTGTGGATTAAAAGTTGGTGATCAACCATAACGAATGCCTTGGAAAGATCCAAAAATAGGGCTGAGGATATATAATTATTGTTGCGATTATGGTTTATGGTGTTAGTAAAGGCTAGGAGGGCTGAAGTAGTGCTGTGATGAGGACGGAAGCCATGCTGAGTGCCTGCCATAAAGCGATTTTGGATTAGGTGGTGCATGAGTTGTCTATGAATACATTTTTCCATAATCTTTGCAAGTGGAGCGAGTATAGCTACTGGCCTATAATTGGAGAATTCAGTAGAGTTGCCTCCTTTGCGAAGTGGGATTACATAGGATATTTTCCAGATGGTGGGAATTTTAGCTTCTACTATGGTTCGATTGATTAGTATTGAGACGGGGTAAGCAATAGCATCAGCTGATTTTTGTAGGTACCGCAGGAGTTGATCAGCAGAAAGTGTAGTGGGTTTTAATTTTTTGATCAAGGTATGGATTAAGTGAAGTGGCGACTGGTTGGAAGCTGAACGCGAGAAGGTTTCTAGGGGTGCTACTTTCAGGACCAGGGGAGCTAGGAGGTAGTTGGCTAGCTAGGGCTTGAATTGTCTCAGTAAAGAATTGGTTAAAACTATCAGAAACATCTTCAGGGGTTTTATCAATAGTAGCAGCAGGGATTGGAGTTGAAGTTTGTCCAGGATGTAGTAGATTATTTAAACCTGCCCAAAACTTCTGAGGGTTATTTTGATTTACTGTCTGTAAATTACAGTAGTATTGTTTTTTTGACTTATAAAATTGATTCTTTGGTTTCGTTCCTGGATTGTCTGTATTTAATGTGATCTTGAGGGTCTTTAGAAGAACGACATAAAGCCCATGCTTTGTTTCTAAGGGTAATTTTGAGTTTAGACTCTATAGAAAGCCATGGTGCAGTTTTTGCCTTGGTTCTCTTTGAACGAACAGGTGCATGCAAATCAAGGATCTCAAGGAATTTGTTGTTAAAGTATGCTACTGCTTCCTCTAAGGGGAGGTGCTTTAGAATAGACCAATTACATGAGTTTAGTTCTTGTTGGAATTTGGCAGGGTCAAAGTTTTTATTGTTTCTAACCTTTTTGAGTAAGGGTTGTTGGGAATTAATGGTTTTGTGCTTAATTACATATGTGAGAAGGTGATCGCTTAGGCCATTAAGGAGGGTACCAGAGATGTACAGTTGGGGTGACTGTTTATGAGTACCCAGTCAAGTATACTTTCTTTTTGGTTGGGTTTACCTATCCTGGTAGGGGTGGATATGATTTGTGTAAATGCATGCAGGTTAATATGGGTGGTTGGGGATTCTGAGGAACAGGTGCCCCAGTCTATGTTAAAGTCTCCAAGTAGTAGGGTTTCTTGGGGTAGTGACATGATAGCCAGTGCAGGATATCTTCAAATGTAGATATATTGTTACCTGGGGGAATGTACATACAGATTATATCAATGTATTTATTTTATAAAGTTGCAATTTGGTGGCAAGAATATCTGAATTATTAATCTGAGGAGGTTGTATTACATCTATGGTGACATTCAACTCAGAATTACTGTGTCACTTGCTTAGGCCCAGACCATGATGTTCCTCGCTGTCACATTTGTGCTTTAACGCCAGAACTATATGTCGTTGGGCCAAATTCCTTGAGATCCTTGATTTGCATGCACCTGTTCGTTCAAAGAGAACCAAGGCAAAAACTGCACCATGGCTTTCTATAGAGTCAACTCATCAATCTAAAGTGTTACTCTTGTAACGCTTTAGATTCTGCACAAGCTGGAAAGGAAGACAGTTTTTGTTTGAGGAGTTCCATGGTATGTTGCTGAAATTTTAGCATATGGAATTGGCAATTTAGTGCTCTGACAGCAAGAGTAGCAGAGGTGTATACTTTTTTACCCAATCTGTCTAGTGCTCGGGAATCCCTGTCTGAGATAGTGGGATTCCCGAGCAGAGGTTGCTTTAATTCCTTTAGGCCCTTGGGTCAGCAGTAGGGTTTTTGAAAAGAAATTTGTGAGTCAGGGACTCTAATACCTGTCAGGTTTTCTGGGTGCAGGAGGGAGGGTGTCAGGAGTCAAACTGGATTCCAAGAGAACATCGTCCACAACATCCAGGACTGAGGGTATGGCCAGGGGTCTGTGCTGTGGAAGATCCAAGAATTCTCGGAGTCTCTCTTTAGACTGAGGGTAGTCCTGACATTCCCATTGAAAATGCTCCTTTAAGGTATGAAGGGTTACCCCAAGGAATGGAATCCTCTGCATCAGAATCCTCTGCATCAGAATCCTCATAAGCAGAGAGGGCTTGCATGTCTTCATATTCAGATGCATCAGAGTCATCAGACTCCTGTTCAGACAAAACCACTGGGGACCGATCTCTTTTCCTTTTGGAAGGGGTAACTTGGCTTCCCCTGATCAGCATGATAAGGTATTTCACCATTTTAAGCATTTGAGACTGAGGAAAGGAGTCATGTGCCTGAGATTAGGTCGTCGGTTTCTTGGGAGTGGCTTCAGACCCTGGGCCCTAGAAACTAGGTAATTTTCGAAAGAATGGTAGATGCGAAAGAAATCGGTTTATGTTGAGAATCGGTAGTGTGAAATACTTCCTCGGAAGCCGGTGGCTGCTCAGCGGCTCTGGACCCATCCAAGGGTGAGACAACCGCAGGATCCTTAGTCGTAGATGAATTTTGCAGCATAACAGACTTCAAAAGGGTCTCGGTAGTACCCTGCGAAACCACAGAAGTGGGCATCAGGGCTGTAAAGGTGCCTCATTGAGGCCTGGAGAACTGACGACTAGCTTAACGGAAGCATAGTCGGTAGGTTTGGACCTGTGCGGTCTGTCTCGGTCTTTATCCTTACGTTTTTTTTCAGATGATCTGCTGTCGGAATTTGAGGACTGTAAGCGAAAATATCTAGCTACAATAATGGCCCAACAACGTATAGTTCTGAAGTTAAAGCACAAACGTGACAGCGAGGAACATCATGGTCTGGGCCTAAGCAAGTGACGCAGTAAGAATGAATGTCGCGGTGTGGTATTTGCTTTCCACAGGCATGACAATTGTTAACTTTTTCTGACATCATTTAGTGCAAGAAAAAAGGATCCCCAATGGGGTACTTAGCTTTAGAAGACTTCAGCTTCAATTCGGAAGACGAAACTCAGGTACCGGCTGACCGGCACTTGTGCAAACTGCTTCTGCTTTGGGCTCCTCGGCAAGAAAGACTGATGTAATGGTGTCGGCTGCCTTACTTTATACTACTAATGACTTGACGTCAGTCCTGAAGCAACAGCAACCGATGCAGAAATTCTAAGCCTATGATATTCGGGCCGGCCGAGGGCTACCCTGGCAGGGATAACCCAAATATGATGGACTGCAACGGTGAAACACGAAGAACATCTTACTGATACGTTTTCTGAAAGAGGCTATGAGCACAGTTAAGTTGATTATATTGCTGCGGAGATGGTACATAAAAGAAAGGAAACATTTCCTCCTATTTTATTAGCTGGTGTTCCTACAAAAGTATTAGTGGAAAACACTGACAATTATAGAAGCAGTTTTGCTTTACAAATGAGGTTGATTTTAACATTAGGATTGTTACACAGGACAACTGGAGAATTTTTAAAGGTAATCCTGATTTATCAAACTATAGGTTCTGGTCCTTGTTTTATTTATGAGAAGTCTAAATCCATTAAATACTATTTCGAATCTGACAATAGTAAAATATCTACATTGCATACAAACAAAGCTCAAGGCATGTTTAGGTGTGGTTTTTGTAGAGCACACAGTTTTATATTAGAAGGTCCTAATTTTTTTTTATACATTTGGATACGTCTTTTAAAATTAAACAGCATTTTGATTGCAATGTTATGGGGATAGTGTATATTGCTATCTGCTCCCAATGTGAAACATTCTATCTGGATATGACCACCTGCAAACTATCCAAAAGAATTAAGAAACATATGAACCTATAAAATTCACCCCAGGAATTACTCCAGTGGCTCTACTCAACAGAGGCACTGGGAACTAAGATCAGGTGGCACAATGCCAGGGCAATCCTATGGGCTAGGCCTGTAAAGGCTCCAGGGCCATTGGCCTAGTATACACCTATGAACCTATATAGTCCATTAAATCAAAAGATGCAAACAATGCTCTATTCAAACACACCCAGGTCTGTAAACCATTTAAAAAAATTGGTTTTAGTGTGTGTACTATTGGATTACAGGGGTGGGTGTTTTAAGAATACTCTTGAAGGGAGGGAAACTTTGTGCCAGTTAAGGCTGCAAGCTGACAAAGTTTCTGGATTACATGAACACTGTTAGCATTAAAGGTCTTTTAAAAGATAAAATGTATATAAATTGAGTCATTAAAGGTCTTTTAAAAGATAAAATGTATATAAATTGAGTTTTTAGAAAAGTCTCTCTAAAATTTGTTGGAATGGAATTGTTTGATCAATGTTGTCTTTTTATTGGTTCTTTGCAATTTAAAAGCAGTGTGACATGTAACTTTATTCTGATGAACTTCTGTGTTGGATGAAAGTGTTAAATGGAGTAACATTTCTTGCTCTTCAGTGATGACATTTTTGGGTGATTTTTCTTGGGAGTTACATTTTCCATCCTGCTTTCACCAGGCGTTCGTGTTGACTTATTGGATACCTTAGCGGTATATTATTCAGATTTCGCTCTCCCTCAAGTTGCCTTCATTGATGTTCTTTTCTACGGCTTCTCCTTATGAAGTGGTTGGCTGACCTGACTCTAAGGCCAGCATAAAGGCTGCCAGTGTCTTCTACTCCAAGGCATGAAGGCAGGCTTCTTCACTTCTACAGTTTTTCTGCTGTAAAACCTGGACCTACATGGCAATCTAGTTCAAGTAGGATACTCAAACAAAAAGGCTGTTTAGAATGCAAATCATTATACACGATCTGTTACTCGCAGTTGCAAAAAGCTTTGCAGGTCTGCACAGTGTATGGCTAGAAAAAAGAAAAAGTTTCCTAGAAACTATTCACTAGCAAAACATCACATTTAGCGGCAACTAACAAGGCAATACATAAATAAATAAATAACTAAATGAAGGTGGCACAGACTAACTGCCCATTTTACTTGGGATAATGATTTTCCTTATGTCGAAGCCACAATGCCAACAGAGCTCTGGCAGTTAGACCAGCAGGTGATCAGATATCTGCCTGCAGTTAACTCCCAAGTATCATGAATACTACCAGAATCGCTAACCATATAAAGACCATCAAAGGAAAGTGGCATAGTCTATCTCATAAACAGAGAGCTAAATGTGAAATGTGCACACTGGATGAAAAGACAGGCAAGAAATCAAGCCTGGTTCTGTCGATCAGAGGGATACAGTTTTGGCTATAACTCACATAATCCAAGTAGGAAGAGCAACTCAGGCAGTGGAAGAGCCAGGGAGAGGACAGGAATAAGTGGCCACTTTGGCTCACCCATCCTGGAAGGCAAGAAGTGGTACTTCTGGTCAGCTGATCACAATCAGGCAAGCACAGCTTTTTGCACGGTACTGAAATAATTAGGAGAAGGGATGTATACCTTCTACTACGTGGTGATGGCAGCTCTCATCACAGTCATGAAAAGGAGGACACAATAGGTCCCTGCAGTGATTCAGGTGCTCAGGTCTGCCACTAGGAATGGCATTAGGGCTTAATACTGACAATAGAACATTTCAATTAACAGCTTACCTACAGGCCTGCAGATCAATTACGGAATTGGCAGAAGTGTGGAAGAGGCAAGCCATTTGGAGGATTTGTTTACATCAGCTCTTGTGTACCCTTAGACTGCCAGTCACGGAGGTCGGGGTTGGGGAGCAACCAATCATTAAGTGGGCAGTACACTGTGGGGAAAACTGATGGCAAACCATTAAGTGGGCAATACACTGCAGGGGAAAACTGATGGTCAAGGGACAGCCAGGGTACAAGCAACCCTCACAGCTGCCTGGATGTTGACTTCCTTGTAGTTGGCTCGCAGCACAGTGAGCAGGCTAAATCAAATTGGGGTAAGGCTCATGGTTGGTAAGAGAAGATGGAAGGCGAGACAAGAAATTGGACTTGATTAAACAGGCAACACAGCCACGAGCAGTCCAAATGAAGTAGAGAGACAAACAGTATACAAAATGGAGGGGCAGCTACAAGGATTAGACAGTGTGAGATATGATGCCCATATTATAATCTGCATCTCTACATAAAAGTTGCATCAAAGTTGGGATCATATTTTGCAGTGCAATGTAATAACTGCTGGTATAATATACGGGAAGGGTTCCACGTACCTGCTGGTATAATATACGGGAAGGGTTCCATATACTTGTTGGTATAATATACGAGAAGGAATCTGTGTACCTGCTGGTATAATATATGGGAAGGGTTCCACGTACCTGCTGGCATAATATACGGGAAGGGTTCCATATACTTGTTGGTATAATATACGAGAAGGAATCTGTGTACCTGCTGGTATAATATACGGGAAGGGTTCCACGTACCTGCTGGTATAATATACGGGAAGGGTTCCATATACTTGTTGGTATAATATACGAGAAGGAATCTGTGTACCTGCTGGTATAATATATGGGAAGGATTCTGCATACCTGCTGGTATAATATACTGGTAGGATTCTGCGCACCTGCTGGTTTAATATACCAGTAGAATTCCACGTACCTGCTGGTATATTATACTGGTATGATTCTGTGTACCTGCTGGTATAATATACAGGCAGGATTCTGCATACCTGCTGGTATAATACACTGGTATGATTCTGCGTACCCGATGGTATAATATACTGGTAGGATTCTGCATACCTGCTGGTATAATACACTGGTATGATTCTGCGTACCCGATGGTATAATATACTGGTAGGATTCTGCATACCTGCTGGTATAATATACTGGTAGGATTCTGCATACCTGCTGGTGTATAATATACATGCAGGATTCTACATACCTTCTGGTACAATATACAGGCAGGATTATGCATACCTGCTGGTATAATACACTGGTAGGATTCTGCGTACCTGCTGGTATAATATACTGGTAGGATTCTGCATACCTGCTGGTATAATATACTGGTAGGATTCTGCATACCTGCTGGTGTATAATATACATGCAGGATTCTGCATACCTTCTGGTATAATAGACATGCAGGATTCTGCATACCTTCTGGTATAATATACAGGAAGAATTCTGCATACCTGCTGGTATAATATACTGGTAGGATTCTGCATACCTGCTAGTGTATAACATACATGCAGGATTCTGCGTATCTGCTGGTATAGGTTCATAGGTTTATACTAGGCTATCTGCCCTAAGGCATTTATAAGCCTAGCCCAAATTATTGTGGCTTACGCCACCCCTTATATGAAAAAATACTGTGCCCATTATTTTGTTGTGCCTCTGTCCAGCAGTGACACAGAGATGATTCCCGGGGTAAACCTACGATCTCCCATCCACAGGTCTAGATTTCTCTTGAACAGAGTCAGCGAGGTGCTCTGCCTCACATGGACCGGGATTTTATTCCACAGCATAGGGAGTCTCTGAGTGATAAATCTATCCCTCCAGCACGCCCTATTTATATCCGTGTTAAGGTTTAAGTCGCTTGCTCTAGTGGTTTTGGTGGATTTGGATTTTTGAGGTGGAGCATGTCCATTAATTCCGGGTTGGACATGGCCTTGTATGTCAGGCACATGTCACCTCTGAGCAGACGGTATGCGACTGAATAGAGCTGGAGTTTCTTCAATCTGGCAGCATATGACAGATTTTGGAGTCCCTTTATCCTTTTGGTGAGGAACTTTTGGGGTCTCTCCAATTGCTGCAGATGTCGGGTGAGATACATCCCGAATGGGGCATTGTACTCTATCATTGGTCTGATAAGTGAAGAGTACAGGGGAACAATGACCTCACTAGATCTGGATGTGAATCCCTTCATGATCAGGTGGGCAATGTAGAAGGTCTTTCTAACCACTTTAGCAATGTGAGTGTCAAAAGAAAGGCCACTGTCAACCTGGGTCCCCAGGTCCCAGATAACCTCTTCTGTGCTTAGTGGATTGCCACCTATATGGTAGCTTGGGGTTACCTTGTTTTTCCCGAAGGGTATGACTATACATTTTTGGCGTTTAACTTCAGGCCATGGCTCTGGCACCAGCTATCTGTTTCCGTGAGTCCTTCTGAAGGATATCCATGTCCGATGCACTTTCCACTATGGCCCAGTTTGCAGTCGCCTGCAAACTTTGTCAGCCAAAGTCCTCCCATGTTGGCCTGTACTTCTGCGAAGTAGATGCCAAAGAATACAGGGGCCAAGGGCCGAGCCCTGTGGGACACCACTTGTGACCGGCTTGGAGTCTGACACAGCGCCAGCAACTCTAACCCTGTGGGTTCTGTCCTTAAGCCAGTTTGCAACCCATCTTGTGACATATGGGTTTACATTTAAGCTGGTAAGTTTTTCTACAATACCCGAGTGGGGTATTGTGTCGAAAGCCTTTGCAAGGTCAAGGTAGGCTGTATGGACTGCCTTTCCTCATCAATGGCCTTGGTGACTGTTTGAAGAAGTTGACCAAGTTCAAAAGGCATGATCTTCCCTTGACAAAGCCAAACTGGGTCGGGTCCAATGTCTGCAAGTCCCTATATCTTTGTTTATGAGCTCCATTATGATCCTCTCCATAGCTTTGCAGACTAGACTTGTTAAGCTTATGGGGCGGTAATTACCAGGGTCCAGAGGCGCCGCCTTTGTGGAGTGGGACCACAGTTGCCGCACGCCACTCCTTGGGCACGTATCCTGTGGTAAGGCTGAGATTAAACAGCTGCCTTATGTGCGGGTTTAATTCCTCATTTAGCTCGTGTAGTACACAGCCGGGGACACCATCCGGTCCCATTGATGCTGTGTTTTAGCTTTAGAGAGAGCAGCTTTCACCTGCGCATTTGAGATGTCTGGGAGGCTACACTGCCTGGGATAGTTATCTCTCCTTTAGGGAGAGGGGGTGAAGTTTGCACTGAACCTGTCTGACAGTATGTTGGCAATGTCTGTGGGTTCAGTGATTTTGTATCATTTTGGACTAATTCTGAGCATATCTGGGAGTTTCCACCCAGGTTCCTAACATAGCTGAAAAAGGCCTTATGATTGTCCTTTGAATCCATGGCAATTTTTCTCTCAAAATTGGCCTTAGTTGATTTTATGAGTGCTCGTATTTTTTACTAATAATGATCAGGGTGACTTCCCTTTTATGGATTTTGTTCTATCATGTAATAGCTTTCTCCTCTTATTGTAAAGTTTGTTAATGGCTGGGGTCCACCAGACTGGACGTTTGCCCTTTGTGGAAAGAGTCTTGGTTTTATTTGGGATTGCCTGATCCATGCAGTCCTGGAGGTGCTCATAGAAGGCATTTGTAAGGGCTTCCGCAGCTTGGGTTGTGGTTTCCTCTGGCTCAGGGGCCTTGAAGGATACCACACCAGTCTTGAGTAGTGTGAAGTTTGCTTTAGAGAAGTTCTTCACTAAGGTCTTCTTTGCTTGGCGTAGGGGCGAGATGTGGCTTTCCAGTGAGATTAGTTTATGATCAGATCTCACCAATGAGGGATATACTTACTGTGTGGAGCATTTTGTCCCCATGTTTGTGACAATGAGATCTAGTATATTTTCTCCTCTCGTGGGAACAGTGACTAGCTGTTCCATGGCATTTGAATTTATGAACTCCAGGAACCGTTGGGCTAGAAAGTTAGGGCTTGAGTAATGTTCCCAGTCTATATTCGGGTAGTTGAAGTCACCCAATATGATGGTGTTTGGAGATACATTTATACCCTCCAGTGTCTTCAGGAAGGTTGTGTGGGGTTCCTGAGTTTGAGAGGGTGGCCTGTAGCATGCTACAATTTGTAGAGCAGTTTTGCCTATGGTTAGTTGCACCTGGATGGTTTCCGAGCTTGCGTTGCCACCAACCTGGAGGTGTGAGTATCCTTTATGAATATGGATACACCCTCCTTTTGTGGTGTGGTCCGGGTTTTGGGGCCGGAACGCATGATATGAGGTAAAACCTAATAGTGCCGGGGTGCTCTCAGGAGCCTTGAAACCAGGTTTCAGTTACAGCACAGACATCGATGTTCTCCATACTGAGAAGGGCCTCGAGTGCGTGCATTTTGAGATTTAGACTTCTGGCATTGAGCAGCATTACCCTCAGTTTCTTCCCATTTTTGTGTTCTAGGGTGGTAGGTTTAGAATTTGAGCCTTGCCTAAAAAAGGCACTATGGCGGTGGCAAGAGCCTTAGCCAATATCCGGAATCCCAGGGGAGACAGGTGCAAGCCGTCCCTTGCGAAGCAGCGTGGCTTGTCAAGCATGTCATCCCAGGCAGACAGACACTGGATCCCCTTTGAATGACACCAGACATTAAGCCAATTGTTAAAGCTGATCATCTTGTCTCTATATTGTGGCATCATTCTTGGTGAAGGAAGGATACTGCTCAGGGTTAGGGTCATACCTGCCTGGGCTACACAATCAGAGAGCTCCTCTATGTCTCTTTTCATGTAGTCCAGGGAGGCACGTCTCAGGTCGTTCACACCAGCATGGACAATGACTGTGTCATATTTGTACTTGCCGTGGAGTGACCCGAGTGCTTGTGTTATGTGGCGGATTCTAGCGCCCGATAGGCAGCTTACTGTGACCCTCTCCTTGTTCAGCCTGGTGAGTGGGACGTCAGTCCCAGTATAATACACTGGTAGGATTCTGCATACCTGCTGGTATAATATACTGGTAGGATTCTGCATACCTGCTGGTATAATATATGGGTAGAATTCTGCGTACCTAATGGTATAATATACCAGAAGTTGGGCCACTGCTCCATTCTCCAATGTCCAGTTACATGAATCAGGTTTAATATGATGCACAGCAGACATGGTCACGCAAGGCATAACATTTTACACAGGCTGTCTAGGTAAAGCATTCTAGAAACTAAAAATCTAGCTAGTTGCATAACCCACTGAGAGGTAAGCACTTCAAAAAGGTTTGCCACCTGTGCAATGAAATCAGCACATGTTCCTCCTTTCCCAAGGAAGGGCCTTCTACTGCTTCACAGAGCAAGATTGTGCTAGCTCCAGACATGTGACCCTCAATGGCACCTGTGCAATGTAACTAGCAGCTCTGATCATGTGGCCTTGAATTCCTGAATGTGGGGTCTCCCATTCTTGACTAAGGGCTGAGGATGTGCAGTGCTACCTCATTTCCAGTCATGTACCTTTCAGTTACTGATTAAAAATGTCCCTTTTCAGGAAGGCCAGTTGACTGTGCAAAGTCATCAATAGCTCTGGACATCACCTTTACTTTCAGTCTCCTTAATGCTTCACATGGTCTGTGGACTACTAAAGTGAAACATCAGCTTTGTGCATGAGGGTCCCTTATTTGTTCAGGTAAGGTCACCTTGATGCTTCACAAGGTCTGATTACAAGGTGAAGAATGCAACCCCAGCCCAAGGTTATGTAGATGACAGCCTTATTTCCTACAGAAAGGTCTGGAATTCTGCAGTGAAAGTAGCAGAGTTATGGGGCCCATGTTATGAAGGAAAACTGTAATGGGCATGTATGATGGACCACATTTAAAGGTCTACTTAATACCATGCAAGGTCTGGAATTCTGCAGTGAAAGTAGTAGAGTTATGGGGCCCATGTTATGAAGGAAAACTGCAATGGGCATGTATGATGGACCACATTTAAATTTAATGTAGCTCTATTGCCTTTAAAAAAATTTCAACTGCTACACAGGACAGAAAGTACAGTTATCCCATAGGTGATGATTGCAACAGTGAAACATGAAGAACATAGTACAGTTGTGTACACTTACCATAAATGCAGAAGTTTGAGTGTATTCACTGTTGCAGTCCTGACTTGGTGGGATTTCCTGCTGTAAAAGCCCATGGCCAACCCGAGAACCAAAGAAAGTATCCCCTCATCTTGCAGCAGCGGACACCCTGTCTGACATTACAACATTAGGTATAAAGGGAGTTGGCTGGTGCCATGACCTCAGTACTTTCTTGCCCCCAACAAACAGAAGCCCGCCAGTATGTCCTTAATGTCAGGGGTCGTGGAGCCTAGCTTCCACAGTAAATGTGAAGGAGAAAGGGGCCACCCTGACTGAGAAAGAGAATATCCAAGCCTATCACACAGGCCAGAGGGAAGAAAAGAAGAATACACTTAAGCATCTACGTTTATGGTAAATGTACACAACTGTACTATGTTCTTTATACTTCAGTGTTGCAGTTCCGACTTGTGGGATGACTCCCAAAGTTGAAAGGAGGGTGGGTGGAAGGACAAAAAAAGGCAAAGATGCCTTGAACAATGGCAGTAGCAAACCCTGCTCTGGACTTGGAAAAGGCAGGAAGATGGTAGGGTCTGGTGAAAGTATGAACAGAGGGCCAAGTAGCGGCTTCCAAAATGTCCTTAGTGGTCACCTGTTTAAGTAAGGCTGTAGAGGTAGCAGTAGTCCTGGTGGAGTGTGACCACACAGAGTCTGGAGGTTTATTATTACAATAGCGGTAGCAAAAAGAGATACAGAGATCCATTTGGAAATTGTTTATTTTGAAACTGGTCTCCCCATTTAGAGCTACTGGCAAAGGCCACAAAAAGTTGGTCTGACTTCTTGATATTCTTGGTTCTATCCAAGTAATAAAGCAGTTACCTGTGCACATCCAAACTATGAAGGATCATTTCTCCCCCTTGTTTTGAGGAATAGGAAAGAATGTAGACAAGTGCATGGTCTGGTTTAAGGAAATCTGTCACCATCTTGGGCATTAAGGAAGGATTGGTCTTGCAAGACACTCTGGGTGGAAAATGATGAAAAGTTGCACACACATAAGGGTCTGAAGCTCTGATACCCTTTCAGCTGAAGTAATGGCTAGTAGGAAAGCTGTCTCCCAAGTAAGGAATTTTATATCTGCAGAGGCTGCTGGCTCAAAGGGTGAAAGGGTGAGCTTCTCCAGAATGAAACTGAAGTCCCAGGAGGTTTTCCGGGAGACCTAATGTGTACAGCCCTAAGGAATTTTATATCTGCAGAGGCCGCTGGGCTCAAAGGGTGAGCTTCTCCAAAATGAAACTGAGGTCCCAGGAGGGAACAGGAAGTTTTCTGGGAGACCTAATGTGTAGAGGCGCTCTCAGATGGAATGTGAAAGGGGAGGAGGCTGACACGGCAGAAGCCTGGATGGTTATACAGGACCAATGTGTACAGACGCTCTCAGATGGAATGTGAAAGGGGAGGAGGCTGACACGGCAGAAGCCTGGATGGTTATACAGGACCAATGTGTACAGACGCTCTCAGATGGAATGTGAAAGGGGAGGAGGCTGACACGGCAGAAGCCTGGATGGTTATACAGGACCTTTTTGAAACAGGATAGATAAGTATGATGGGATCAAAGGATCTGGGCTTGTGAGGACTTTGTCCATTTTGTCTACACCATATAATAAATCTCTTCCATTTGGTAAAGTAAAACTTCCTAGTGCTAGGACTCCTAGCTTTCTTTGGAATGTTCAGGACCTGTTTGCTGAGAAGCAACCCCTTCCATGAGATCACAGAATCATCCAAGCTGTCAATTTTATTTTGTGCAGGTTAGGATATATGATTGTGCTCCTGTTCCGCATTAACAGGTCCACTCTGTGGCAGCAGACATGGTTCCCTGGGCCAATCTGGGGCTATTGGAATTACCCTTGAACCTTCTTCCCTTATTTACACCAACACCCCAGACAACAAGACAACTGGGGAAAGGCTTAAAATAAGAGGCCTGTTCAAGGGAAAGAAAAGGCATCTGTCTTCCAGGCTGACTTTGTTTTGTTCCAGAAGCAAAACTTTTCCATGTGAACATTTTCTTTAGTGGCATAAAGGTCTATCTGTGGCACGCCTTATTTTTTGGCTATGCCAAGAAAAACTTCCTGATACAGTTGCCACTGATGGGAGTCTGACAGTCTCCTGCTGAGGTGATCTGCTAATTGATTGGTTTCTCCTGGTAGGTACTGTGCCATGAGGTGCCGACCTAGGGAGTTTGCTGTTCCCAAAAGGTCCATGATTAGGCAGCAAAGGGGGTAAGAGTCGTCCCCCCAACTTAACCAGCTTTGCATTGTTCTTTGAAGGCAGGTCTTTTTGGACTGCCATTAGTTTTTTTTTTTTTTTTTTTTTAGGTTGATACGTTTGTATTTGAACTGGGAGTCCCATCTGCCTTGAGTCTGGAAGTTGCTGTAGTGGGTTTCCCAGGCTACTTCTGATACATCTGTTTGGTCCTAAGGGATGAACCCCAAGAGAAGGCCCGGACTGAGGGAGCAGGCTTAGGCCCAACAGATAAACTCTTTCCTGAGACAAGGACATAGTTTTATCCTAAAGGTGAGACAGAGAGCTTACACTACATATTTTTGAGGTGCCACTGTAGTTTCCTTGTATGTTGCCTTGTCAGGGGGATCATGAGGATGCAAGTGACCAATGTAACCCAGAACCCTGAGATTCTCTGGCTGTGAGGTACTTCCTGAAAAGGAACTTTTTGAAGTACAGCTAGAAATGTAATCTTGTGTGAAACACAATCCTCTTCATGGGGTTTGTTTGAGATTTTTGGGTACTGACGATGAACCCCAATGAAGTTCGTTTATTCTGGGTGCAAAACAGATCTGCTTGGAGTTTTTCTAGGTCTGCTGCCTGAACAAGGCAATGGTCTAAGTAAGGGTAAATCTGAATTCCCTTTGTTCTGCAGAAGGCTATCACTGGGACTGGGCATTTTGTAAAAGCCTGGGTGCAGTACGCAAGCCAAAGAGCAAAGCACAGAGCAGATAATGCCTCATACCTGCTCTAAAGAGTAAGAGCCTGCTGTGTGACTGCTCTACAGGGATGTGGAGGTATGCATCTTTTAAATCTAAAGTTATCATGAAGGTGTTCAGGGAAATCATGGGCAGTATTGTTTGAAGAGCTAGGGTTTGAACTTTGGGACCTGAAGAAATTGTTTGAGCCTTGAAAAGGTATAGAATTGGCCTCCGGGTATCTTCTTTTTTGGGGACTAGTGCAAAGAGGTTAGTACAGATTCCAGAGAATCCTGAGTGTGTAAAAGCTGTATTTGGTTTAAGGCCTCTGGGAAGTTTGAACAAATCAAGGGTTGTCTGAACCTGAGTCTGTAACCTCTTTGAATGATTTTTGAAGCCATTGATTACTGGTAATGAGGGTTAAGTTCTTGTGGAATAGGGACAGTCCCCCCCTCCCAAGCCTGGCGGGACAGAAAGGTTGAGGGGTAGAGGAGTGCCATGCAAGAGTCATGACTGCTCCTTGCTAGGTCCCTGGGGCAGGATCCCACAGGCCTGTTGGGGTCTGGTTGCACCCGTCTTGACTGCTGGTGCTGTCATTATGCTCCGCTCCCTATCAGGTCTCCTTCATCTACGCTTAGACTGGTGGGAGGACTGGAAAGGACCACTGTTTGGTTGGTAATTTCAGCTGAGCAGAGGAGGCTGGACATGGAGGAAGTCCTTGACAGTCTGCATAGACCTGGACTTAATCTTTCATTTTCTTACATACAGCCTCAGCCTTCGATCAAAAAGAAAATCTTTGTCCATGGGGGCATCCAGGACACTTGATTTGACATGTTCAGGAAGGGACTGTTCCCTCAGCCAGACATGCTTTCTAATGACAGATCATGTGATTGCATCCCTGCTGGAAGCTTCCGGGGCACAGAGTCACAGCGCCGGGAGTGCTTAGCCACTTGAGAGTAGGAGTTGCATAAATCCACTTAATTCCTTTGAGTGGGCCTTATTTTCAAATCCACTTAATTCCTTTGAGTGGGCCTTATTTTCAATCTCTGTCAGTTTTTATTTCATATTCATACAAAGATTTGCATCTAGAATGTTTCTCCCCAGGCCTCCACTGAAAATTGGCTTTGTTCCAAGTTGGACTTTCCCGGTAAAAAATGTTAAATAAATAAATGAATAAATAAGGCCTAAAATGGTTTCCTGGTACTTCACAATATGAAATGGCAATTCAAAGCACTCATGAAAGGGCATCATCATCATCAGCCCCCTTTTTCCCATTTTTCTACATGGGGTCAGTGTATCATGTTAACCGTCACCAACTCTCTCGATTCAGTGCCACATTTCTGCCTTCAACACTTGTGCCTGACTGTCACAGATCTTTCACACAATCCATCCACCTCTTTGCTGGACATCCTTGCTTCCTCTTACCTTCTTCCTGTCTGTCCCAAATCTTCCTCACCAGATTGTCTTATGCTTTTCTACACGTGTCCAAACCACCGTAATCTGTTCTCTTTGATCTTTTCTGCAATTCTAGGTACTTTGGCTTCTGCTCTTATGTCCTCATTTCTTTGTCTGTCCCACAGTGTGCATCCTTCCACCTTTCTCAGGCACTTAATTTCCATCACCTCTAGCTTCAACTGTTCTGCCTTTATTGCCCAGGTTTCTGCACCATACAGTAGTAAATGGTCACACCACTGTGTTGTACATCTTACTTTTCAGCTTCTTTAGCATTCTTCTGTCACAAACTACACCTGATACTCTATGCCAGTTGGCTGCAGTCCCTCTGATTCTAGCTTTGACCTCTTCATTCAGACTACCCTTCTCCTCAACTACTCCTCCCAGATACTTGAAGCTGTTTACCTGTTCCACTATCTTCCCTTCTATCTCTATTTTCAGCTTCTTCTGATTTCCCCAATTTGCTGTCATTACCACCATCTTATGTGCTTAGTTTCATCCCATGTGCCTTCAGATTTGCATTCCATTCTCCTATCCTTTGCTGAAGTTCTAGCTCAAAGTCTGCCTGCACTGCCACATCGTCAGCATACAGCAGCTGTGTTGATCCATTCCCTCCAACTGGTTTGCTAATGTAGTCCATCACCATTATGAACAGAAGTGGGCTCAGAGGTGAACCCTGATGTACACCCACTCCCACTGGGAACCCCTCTGTGAGGCCGAACACTGTTTGTACTTGAGTCATTGGGTCTTTGTACATAGCCTGCACAAATTCTACCAATGTTTCTGGGCTTACAAACCACTGCAGTACTGCCCAGATTAGCTTTCTTAGGACCTTGTCATATGCTTTCTCCAAGTCCAGGAATGCTCAGTTGGACTCTCTAGTCATCTCTAGCTTCTTCTCAAGTATCTGTCTCAATGCAAACATCGGGGCAATTGTGCTGAATCCTGACCTGAATCCAAACTGCTCATCTCCCATCTTACATTCTACTACTCTGCATATCCATTTATCAATCACCCTCTCCAGAACTTTCATGCAATGTGATAGGAGTTTGATGCCTCTGTACTGCCCACAGTTGTGGATGCTTTGTTCTTGTACACTGGCGTGAGTATGCTTATTCTCCAGTCATCTGGGTACACCTTTCTCTCCACACTGCTATGAGAACCCTCAGGAACCATTTCTCCCCCATCTTACCAAGCATCTTTATCATATCTGCTGTGACTTCATCTGAGCCTGCTGCTTTCCCTGATTTCATCTTCCTTAGTGCTGTTCTTACTTCTTCTAGGGTGAGCTCCTCTTCTTCTCTCATCAAAGGCTGCATCTGGGGCAGTACAGCCTAGGTGGGCTTTCTTCATTCAGAAGCTGCTGGAAATACTCCTTTCATTTGCCTTTGATGTCCTGTGGGCTGGTGAGCAGGTTGTTGCTGGCATCTCTTATGAAGGGTCTCTGACTATCTTCTTTATTTTTCTGTCTTTGCCTTGCAACCTGATATAGTGTATTTGTGCCCTTTACTGAGTCACTTTCCAGAAGTTGGTACAGTGCCTTCGATGTCCTATTCTTTGCTATTGCAACTTCTTTCTTAGCTTCTTTGTTATCCAACCTACTGGTCAGTCGTTTCTGTTTCCCACTTCTTCCTGCACTCTTTCTTTTGATGACTTCCTGGACTTCTGCATTCCACCACCAGCTTTCCTTATGTACCTTATTTCCATACCTGGCTCAGCCACATATCTGTTCTGTACCCCTCACACATGCTGTTTTGAGGCACTGCCATTCTTCTTCAACTCCGTCTATTTCCTCCTCTTCTTGGGGTGCTAGAGCCCTGAGTAATTCCTTGAACTGTTATACTTGTCAACTTACAGGTCTTCAGCCTGGTCTCTGTTGACCTTAGAGCCTTCTCTGACCACTGCTTGTAGCTGATTATGGCAACTAGTGATTTATGCTGTTGCCCCACCCATGTGGACCCAGGCAGTCCTCATATCCTGTCTGTCCCGACATGTACATTCAGGTCACCCATTATCAACACCAATTCATGTTGTCCTGATTTATCTAGTAGGTCCTGCAACTGCTGTCTGAATGCACTCTTTTCCTCACTATCACAACCCTGCTGTGGGGCATGGGCTGAGATTATGAATACTGCCCTAGCATTACACTGAAATCTGACTGCCATGAGTCTGTTATTAATTCTGATGATATCCCTTCCTGCCTTCTGACGCCTCTCTCTCACCACAATTCCTACACCATTTCTAGCCTGCCCTCCACCTGAGTAGTAGACTCTGGATCCCAAGCCAAGTGGCTTTGTTGCACTGCCCTTCCATCTCATCTCCTGGATACATAGGATGTCCAGCCTCCTCTGTATCATCATGTCATCTACTTCCAAGCTGCGTCCCGTCAGTGAACCTACATTAAGTGTAGCAATTCTCAGTTCATGTTTGGCAGGTTGGTTGGTTTTACATCCAGCTTTTGCTAAAACAGAGATATCCCAGGTAACCCAATCCAGGCAACTAGACACCGGCCAGCCAGTAGCTTACTGACCCAGGGCTGCTGGGCTTTATGGCGGGCAGACACTGGCCAATAGGGGCACATATACTCCTCCCACTGTTAGCACGGGTCCCTGGCATGGGTCAGAGTACGTCGGGTCCTCAACCCACTTATCACCAGTAACTACCCATCCCCATTTTTGGTGACATTAGTCAACATGATCGAATCACCTAGAGCCACATTTTACACAATCAAGTGGCTAGTCCTGCCACGTTACACAGTCTGTGATCCGTGTTCTCTTATCTTGAGGATACTGCGCACCACAGTAGATGCCTAAAGCAGTTGGTCTGTACAACTCTTCCCCTTGTAGGGCACCATGTAGAATCTGTGCTGCTGCCACAGCTCCATTCATTGGTGAGTTTGAGATGGAAGCACTCAGCATGTTTTTCGGACATGGGAGAAACTCCACGGAAACACAGAGAGAACATGCAAACTCCAAACAGGCATTGGTCGAAGGTCAGGATCGAACCTTGCACCTTGTGCATGGGAGGCTAAGACCTTAACCACAAAGGGCAGAAGAGGTGTATACTTTCTTTCCAAGCCTGTCCAAAGCTCTACTTTCCTTGTCGGCTGGTAAAGGGTTTTTGGAAGAACTAGCTTTTGCTCCCTTAGGAATCTCAGTCATTACCACAGGTCTCTTAAAAAAGTGTTTGTGGGAATCTACAATCCTGTAAAATCTGTCAGGTTTCCAAGGGGAGGGGGGAAGGGAGTCTTGTTGTACAGCGGAATCCAGAAAGACTGACTAACCACTGAGACTGGTAAAACTACAATGGGTCTATCTTCAGGGACACTGAGGAATTCCCTAACCCTCTTCTTGGATTGTGGGTAGTCCTGGGCTTCCCATTTGAAATGCTCCCTCAGTTTATGTATGGTTTCCCCAAAGAAAATATCTTCAGGAGGAAGCTAAAGCAAGGTTCTCCTCAGAATCAGAATCCACATAGGAAGCAATAGATGCACCCTCTTCAAAGTGGATTCATTATTATCAAGGTTCTCCTCAGAATCAAAGGAGTCAGAAAATTCCTGGGGTGAAGTATCCCTCTTTTTTTACCAGGGGATGCTTCTGGTGGATGGAGGCATCTTGATCTGACCAAGAAAATCAAATCCTCAACCAGCCTCACTAGGTCTTGTTGATAGACTTGAGATTGAGAGTCTAGGCTTGGGTAAAGAAGGTGTAGCTTCTTTGTGAGAGGCCTTAGGCTTAGGTCTATGGATGACCTCTGCACTAGGACCCGAACGAACAACATGAAGGACCATCGTCAGTTTTAGAGCAGTCGTCTGAGGCTGGAACCTATGAAGCGGCCCCAGACTCAACCGACGAGAAAGGTCCTTTGGCTTGTAAGAATGTAGAGAGACGCAGAGGCATATCGGACTCCAAACCGGTCTCAATAGAGGCCTGCGCCACCAGCTCAGTTGCTGAAGAGGGATGGGAAGGTGCCTCACTTCCTTGGCAATCGCAAGCTTAGAAGGCCTGGCCAACAGTGAAAGAATGTCGTCTGAGGCCCCAAGTCTGAAGTGCTTTTCCTTTTTTTGCTTAGGGAGATCAACTTCTGCACAACTGGTGGATAACATGGAATGTGAAGGACCTGACGACTTGCCAAAATGTTTAGCTAGGGTCATAGCCCTATGCTTGACAGTTCTATTAAAGCGAGCAAAGAACTGGCAGTTAGGAATGTAGTGTCCTGGGCCTAAACAACTCACACAAAAAGAATGAAAGTGCCGGTGCGTTATCTGTTTGCCACAGCAGAGACAGTTATTGATTTTCTCTGACATTAGTCACAAAACACATGAGAAGTTCCCCAATGGGGCACTTAGCTTTAGAAGTCTCTTTCCTTAGGTACAGACCAATGGAAACATTGACTAAGACTCTGCTTCAGGCTCCAACTGCAAGAAACAACTGAAGTTATGGCACCAGCTGACTCCCTTTATACTAAGGCGCAGTGATGTCAGAGACAGGGTGTCCGCCAACTGCAGGAGGAGGGGAAAAATTCTCTGGTAGTCAGGCTTGTTAAGGGTTTCCATAGCAGAAAACACCACAAGTCAGGACTGCAGCAATGAAACACAAAGATCATCTTTAGTCTTGTAAACCTATCCTGTATAAACCACATAACATAAATATAAATGTTTTTATCTTATAAAAAGCATTTTAGAAAAGTGGAGAAATCTCAGACCAGTGGCAGATGGCTTGTGAACACAAAGTGTCCATATTCAGCTTTAATGAAGTGTTGCTTTCTTGTTGCACTAATTCTAAACATTTTTTCAGACCCTGCATCTTAGTTCCTCATCCTGCCCAGTGCTGATCTGAATTCAGTTTCCAAAGTCAAGTGGAACATTCCAGCACCTGATGCATCATCCATTTCTGCCCACAAATCACTGCAGGAAAGAGTAACACTTTTAAATGTTTGTATCCCAGTAGGGATAGTGCTGAAAGTTGTATTTGAGACAACCTACCAGCAAGGACATACCCATGTGCACTTTGAGAAAAGTTTTGTTTTTGAGACTCCTTAACCACAACACAGATGTCATTTTCCATGCTAAAGGAGCCATAATCAATGTCAAACTAGCTCCAGGTTGTGGTACTGCATCTGAAGCAAACATTCCAACTTCTCAGACTTAAACATGTTTATGGTAATATGGAGTATGGTACAGAGGATTAAAGCTATGAGCTACTAGGGTTCGATTCCATCAAATTCCATCTGCCTACTGTAGGAATTTCTGCAACTCACTTAACAAGGTTGCACTTCCAGCTGGCCCCTGAAAACAAGTTTCATCTAGCAAGTTCAGCTGGTTAACAAATTAAACAAATAATAATAACAACAACAAAAAACAGTTCTTAATACAACAAACAAACCCATCCATGACTTCTAGTAATAACGTACATTCATAAAAAAAGCATTCGTGCAATTAATGGTGATGCCAGAATTTTAAGAAGTGCCATCCTGCTCTCCCGTTTCTGGTTAAGCGAATGGCAGAGTCTTCTTGTGTCAGGCATGTCCAGCTAGCTCAGTTCTAGTTCAGTTTCCTAAATTTTACAATGACAAAAATAATGAGAATTATTCTACTAAATCAAAACCTTTTCTCCCACAGTTACGTTACCTCTTATCTGATACTGATATGCACCTACTGAGCACAGACTGGACAGAAAAAGTACTAACAGCAGCAAGACAGAACTACATGCATAATAGGATACACTGACCATTAAACATGGACATTCTGAGCAAACACCCTCCATAAGCCGTGCCAAAGAGATGTTATCTCACGTGTCAAACAACACAAAAGAATGCATATTGCTCCCTTCTGGCTCACTATTTAGCTGCATTCCACTAGAATGACTTTCCACAACTTATTATCCAAACATGGAGAAGCACTGCTTGTACTTTCATGTGGCAGCGGCAGTGTACTAACATTTACAAAGTGGCAGCGGCAGTGTACTAACATTTACAAAGTGGCAGCGGCAGTTTACTAACATTTACAAAGTGTACTAACATTTACAAAGAAGGGGACGATCAGCATGACGACAGCCAGTTCCAGCTGCGGGTTCTCAATCGGATTCAGCACCGTGATCTGCCAAGAAAATAAAAGTGAATCAGTTGCATCACAAACATCAGTCACAGCGATTAATGTGTCCTCTACACTCTGCTAGACAATACACTACCATTTACACAACTCCTGTAATACTTTATTTAAAGAAACCAATGTTGACGGTCACTGTAAACTACTTTTACAGCTGTACATCAGACTGCAAACTACATACATGCATAGAATTTTAACAGTTAAACTCGTAGTATCAGCTGATCTACAAAGACAGGCATCATTTTCAGCCCAAGTTCCCATGCACAGGGATGGCCGTATCCAGTAATGACGCATGCTACAATGTCACGTGTTTACTATAACAGGTCCCTCATGCCATGTGCCCATTAGTTTATCACCTCCCTTATCACTATGGTGATAATAGAGAACATTCGACCTTTGATAAGCTGGGGTCCAAAAATAGTGAATGTTATGATTACTCAAGGTCCCCTGCTCTCCACAATGGTCACTTGTTGCTTTATGGCCAGTATTCTCCATTATCACCAGGCTTTGTTCGACTGGACAGACTTTTAGAAAGAATGACAGAACTTTGGAATTTGTTTAATTTTCAGTTAATATGTATTTGTTCTGATGAGTTTTACTTCATAGCCTTCATTAGTTTTTTTATTCAGAGCCACTTTTAAGAAAGGCACAGTGCAGTAACCATACCTCTCTGTTTGTGCAAGAATTCTGGACAAAACCAAACACAATGGGGTTAAAAGGCCCAAAACCAGGAACATTTTAAGTATTGCTCTAATTCACCAAAGTTAGCAGAATAGGTTTGCATCAACACGCACTTTCTGAGCAATGAGACGTATGAACGCTCTCGGACTGGTATTATTGTCTCACTGTAAATTACCACAACACTTAGCATTTTCCATAAAAGCATGGCAACGTGACTCAACATCCTGGACAGTTGAGAGATACAAATAATGTTTTACATCATTGTTTTGCGGGCTCTTGTCATCTCTCAAATAACTTCTTGCGAGTGCTCTTGGCATCCTAAAATGTACAGGTTCTCCCAAAAGGGGAGCACTTCATTTTAAACAATAAGGAATACTTATTATGATCCCCACATACATGTCATTGTGCACTAGAAAACTGTACAGTTAGGTATATCTAAATACTGGGTCCCTTGTATGGAAAGTTAAATAAACGTTGGCATTATGCATTACAAAACTAAATCAAATATTTTTCATTTTAAGTCCTGCCATACAACAAGATTTATTTAGCTAGAAAAGCAGGGAATTGTATAGCAGAACACTTAAAATAAGGCTCTTGAAAAAAATATCATATCAAAAGGAGAAAGCAGCATTCTAAACAGATGAAAAACATTTGGAGAATATTACACTGACTTCTTCTTTCAGCTTTTCCCGGTTAGGGGTCACCACAGTGGATCACCTGTCCGCTCATGATTGGCAGAGGAGTTTTACAGTGTTGAGTTGCCAGCCCAGCGCCCAACCTTCCACAGAAGGCACACACATGCATGCACTCACACCTAGGGCCAATTTAGAGTGTCCAATCCACCTAGAGCATGTCTTTGGGATGTGGGAGGAAACCCATGCAACCACAGGGAGGACATGCAGACTCCGCACAGAAGGCACCCCAGCAGAGGATCAAACCAGAGAACCTCTTGCTGCGAGGCGGCAACGCTAACCGCTGCACCACCATGGCCACCCGGAGAATATTACACAGGCTAAATGGATGAAAAACATTTGAGAAAATTACTGTGGCAGCTGTAAAGCTATGCTATTACCACAACACTCTAACATTTACGATGAAATACTAGTGAGGTTCACTGTTCTACACCATCGCCCAGAGCACCACCCTGCTAAATAAAAGTCACAGTGAAGATATGATACCCCAGTTACTACCATGAAATACCCATACAGAGATACCTCATTTACAGGGAAAATCAATCGTCAAGGTCAGCTGGCAGGGGAACGGAGGAGCACACCTTTTACCCATCAAGCAAGATCCTCCTCAAAGATTAACTGATACTGCAAGAATGTACCTGTTGTATCTAAAATCACAAAACATCATTGATGGATCATATGACTGGGCTGGATTCCAAACAACATGGCATCAAGTTAGGAAGAGCCAGGGATTCACACTAGATCAACTGGGAAGGCCAATTCTTGCATAAATTTAGCCAGATGAGGCCACACTCAGAATCCCAGTCAGAATTGTAACACCTACGAAGGGAGCACATGGGCCCACAGGGTCGCAGAAACAAGCAACCAGTACTTATCATCCAATCTGCTGCCCCATTTAGTGAGTCAAGCTACTTACTAACACATTAGGTGTAGACAGGTGGGTGAACCCGCTGTGCCAAATGTGTATAAAGTGAACCAAAAGGCTCCAAAAGCAAAACAAATCCAAAACAAGGCAGGCGGTTGAGAGCAGCAACTGTTTTACATAGTAAGAATCTACTTCTTGAAACATCAAAGTGCTGTCATTGCTCATGGATGTGTGTATAAAGGTTTTGTAACTTAACTGTTTTTATATTCTGATGAAGTTCCAAAAAGGGATGAAAGTGCTTAATATACAAGTAATTTATATGTTTTTGTTTTAATTGGTTTACCATATAAAATACTTGCTACTCGCGACCTTCTGCCTTGGATTTGTTTTTGTTTTTGAAACATAGCTAGTCAAAGATAAAGAAAGGACTGTTATGCAATAAGGAGTACACTAACAGATCTGATAGTGCTCACTTGAGTCCCCAACAATCAGCAGTACTTGGTACAGCTTTGTGTCCTTCTTGTTCTTTTATTTATGTTGGCTTTTGTCCTCTTGTACTTGGGATAAATGAGTGAAAGTTGTAACCTTCTGTTAAAATTACAAGCAGCATCCCCCCAAAAAGAATGATGAGAGGTAAGGATTAGAAAACTAGGAGGGCTTAATGGCAGATTACCCTACAACACCACTCTGCTAAAGGAAGCCCCTGGAATGGAAGCAAGGCTACAGTGTTTGCTAAAGGTATGCGCCCATAATCCAAGTGGCTGTAACAGGCACACACACACACACACACACACACACACACACACACACACACACACACACACACACACACACACACACACACACACACACATTACTGAAATAAGAACTGGAAGCACCTTCACCAGCAAATGAATGTCCTTTCACTGCTCTAGTTAATGCTACAACTCCTGCGGGTAGAGAAAGGTAAGGCAGCTAGCAGGTCACAGAGTCTCCTTGGCAAATAAACCCTTCCCTTCCTAACAGAAAAAGGAGGCAAAGTGCTAATCCAGCTTAGAGACCCAAATGGGAAGGGGATTTATAACTGTAGGCGCCTCAAAGAAAAATATGTCCCTTCCTGCCTCCCTCCCAGTTTCAGCACCCAGGAAAAAAAATATCAGGAGATGAATTGGCTCAACACACCAAGGCACTGTATTAGGAGAATTCAGAAGTTAATTCCCAGCGGCACTCATTAGAAGCATGGCTGTGGACCCATGTGCTCCCTTCGTAGGTGTTACAATTTTGACTGGGATTCTGAGCGTGGCCTCATCTGGCTAAGTTTATGAATGACAATGACACAGTGAGGTACCAGGTGCATGCCAGCCTGAAGTTCTGATATCCATTCACTGAATATACGTTTTCCATGACAGAAATCAGGCCTGCAGTACCAAGTGATTCAAATGACTAACAAGATGGCATATCCATTATTCACTACAAGTCCTACACTTCGGATGCTTCAGTGACAGCCAGAACTGAAGCCCACTCCCCCATAAAAACTGGTTTATTACCTTATGCTCCCATGTTTGCAATATTTCAAGAAACACCTAAGAATGGTCCTAAAATCTTTAATAAAGTTATTACAGTACCAGTTTTTAAATGAGGTGGTCCAGGTGTCCCATACAATTACCTAGCAAGCCTACCTGTACTTAGGAAAGTGCTTTGAGCATATTATGTGAACTAGTGGCTGAAATAATGCCTCTAAATAGGCACATTCACCAACATAGCTTTACTGCTGGAAGATCCTGTACCACTAATTTAATAAGCTTTTATCAATTAGTCTAGGAATCTTTGAATAATGGATTGTCAGTGGATGTTATCCACTAACACCAGGCTAGGGCGTTTCGTTCTGTTCCACACAGTGAGATTCTGAAACCGTGGACACTTGGTGATTGAAGTTTAGATGATTTCAACTTGTGTTCCCAAGTCAAGCATCACTCGTTTCAAGCTTAGAGGGGTTCTGCTTATATGGCAATTTGCATGGGCTACCTCTTTGCCAAAGGGGACAATTATGCACATTTTTAAATTTAGTTTTAGACTGTGGCTTTGGCACCAATCATTTGTCTGTGTTAACCCCTCTTGTAATATGCTAATATCTTTAGAAGACTGCTAACCACCTTTGTAGGCCATTTTAAGCCTAACCAATTGCCCCATGTGAGAATCAAACCCTGCACATTGTGTCTATAAGACAAATACCTTAACCATTATGCCAACCTCCCACTGATAGATAATTACTTGGGGACAACCCCGTGGAGCCTTTTAAGCCCAGACATGCTTCTAAAGGTGAGAATTAATCCTTGTACCTTCTGTCTGTAAGGTAAACACCTTAACCATTATGCCAACAATGACTGGTCCCAGTCTGCAGTCATCTCTGAACTTAGTAAGCTACAGGCCATCTACTTTTGCCTGAACTTCCAAAAAATAGATTCCAAACAGTAGAGGGTCCAGCACAGAACTTGCGGTACCCCACTGATAACTTTTCTACTGGTGGAGGTGGACTCCAGAACTCTGACAGAAAGCGTTCTGTCGGTGAGCCAGTTGGCTATCCATATAGTGACATATTGGTTAATCCCCATTTATTTAAATTTCTCCAACTCTTTTGAGTTTCTAATGCCATGATGAGAAAGGACCCCATTCCTAAGTCAAAGTACGATTAAAGTTCATGAAATTAGTATTGTCTCCATCTTTGATGTCAGCCGGAAATGCTCTTCGAAGCATCCAAAATGTGGCCAGTAATGACTCCTCCTGTAATTTGTACAGAGTTACATGTATTGGTAACATATCTAAATACGATTTTAGATTCTGTCCGTTGCTCCTACTTATACTGGAACTGTCTCAAGTATCTTTCTTCTACATTGCTCTCGTTTCTGCCTGTAAGTCCTGACTTTTTATGACTTTGTGTCTCTCTGTATGCAAGACACTAGCCACTGGGTGTGGGATTTCAATGATCAATGCTACTTTTGTCTTCCTTTCATGGACCACTATATCTGGTTTACTAGCATCCATCTTTTGAACTGTTGGTAATAGGGGATCCCATGTGATGCAGACGTCATCATTTTCCATGATGCTTTGTGGCTCATGTTTCCAGTGTTTTTCAGCCACTTCAGTACCATAATGTTTGTACAATCCCCAGTGCAACAGTCTTGCCACATTATTATTAGTATGTCACAACCAGCAATGAGGTGTGCGACTGTTTCCAATTCTGTTTTACAAAACCTGCATTTGTCTGTTTCTCCCACATGTTCAATGGACTTTATAAGCCAATGTGTATGTAGCCCACTATCTTGGGCCACCAACATTTACCTCTCCTTAACCATTCCTGCTTTTGATCCAGATCAACATGAGGTTCTTCCAGAAGTTTTCTATACTTGCAACTACATTTAAGCATTTTCCACATTTCTTGCTTCTCATCTGGTCCTTCACCTTATGTTCTTTCTTTTGTTTTTTGGCACATTCAGTTGTTGCCTGATTTTTATCTACTTCTGGTTTGATTTCCATTCCTGCTTGGCGCCGATATGCTTCTGCTAGACTAACCAGGGAAGTCTTCTTGGATTTATTCTCCTCACGTTTCAAAACAGCAGATGTGTGGAGTCCCACGATTACAGATCTATACATATAATCAATTTCAAGGAGGCCCATCCCTCCTTCAGAACGGGGAATGTATAATCTTGGTATCACTGATTTTTATAAATCATTTGGTGAGCATGAAGCATCTTTCTTGTTTTCCTATCTAATCTACCCCAAAACATTTTGGGTCCAGTCAATCACTCCAAAATTGTACGTTAGAACAGGAAGAGCAAATTGATTTATAGCTTGGCTCTTGTTCCTGGATGTCATTGCTGTCTTCAGGATTAATTTAAGTCTTGTAAAGTATTCCTTACTAAGTTTTATTCACATTTGTTCATGTTTTATTGCTGATCCTTCACCAGTTCCCAAATATTTATACACTCCCTCTTGCTCAAGTTCTTTTATATCACATTCTTGTCCCAAACTGATGTTTTCTTGGTGCTGCAGTTTTCCTGTTTAAAGGTTGCTTTTGCACATTTATCAAGACCAAATAACATTCTTATATCATCTGAAAAAGTTTTCACTACTTGCAGTTGTGCTTTCAGTTCATCTGATGAGCTATACAGTATTAAATCATTGACAAAGAGAAGATGAGGAGTCTTTACACTTTGTTGTTTTCTATGAGCCAAATTATAGCAATGACCTAAAATGTTAAGCAGACAGTTTAATGGATTAAGGGTAAGACAGAATAGCAGTGGTGACAGTCACCCTGGAATATCCCCCTTTGAATTTTTACCACTAGAATAATAATTTGTCCTTCATCATGGCTTAACTGCAAAGTGGTCTGCCACTGTTTCATGGTCACTGTAATGCAGTTGATCAGTGTAAGGTGTATCTTATACATTTTTAAGCACTCTTTTATCCATAAATGTGGGATACTGTCAAATGCTTTTTTTGTAGTCAATCCATGCCATACTTAGATTCTTCCCCTTTTTCACAGTTCTCCACTATAACTATTTAACAACAAATGATCCTTTGGTTCCATATGACTTTCTTTTATTCCCCTTTTGTTCTACTGCCATAACGGAGTTTTCTTCTAAATGACTATAAACTCTGCCAGCATCAATTCCCATGTATAGTTTTATATGTCGTTGGAAGGCAAGTTATTGGTTTATAAGACTTAGGGCAGCTTGCAGGTTTACTCTCAAGGAGCATTGTTTTTTTCCTGTCAGCCTGGTTGGTATCTATTTAGGGTGCGCATTTAAATTGTTCTTACTCATGGCTAAATTTTCGTTCAAAGATGTTAATACTTTTAATCAGAAGTTGGGTACTGCATCTGGGCCTGGGGTTTTCCAATTAGAGGCTTTTCTTAACTTTGTTTCACTCTCTCTCTCTGGCTGTTGCTTCGTCCCATTTCATATCCTGTACCTTTAAACTTCTTATTCTTTCTTTTACTTCTTCTATCCATTTAGCATGTTTGTTATGTTCCACAGGATCTTCATGAATACTTCTCCAAAATGTATCTGCTCCTCCTTTTTTGGTGGTCATTCAATTCCTTTTACCTTGTTTCCCAATTCTCTATAAAACTTTTTGGGTCATCAATAAATTACTTATTCTGTATTTTTCCTTTCTATATATCTGTGTATCTTCTACGTTTTTCCACCTGTGCTGAGATTTTTAGTTTATTTGCGGTAGTGCATGAGAGATCCTGATCTGTTGTAATACAGCACATTGCTTTTATCACATCTACCTTTCTAAGTATTTTTGTTGATCTGTTCCCTCTTCTATACTCTTCTAACAGTGACACTTCTTGTCTTAATTGCTTTATAGTTTTCTCTATTTGATACTTCCATGATGGTATCGATTTCTCCCCTTCCTTTCCCTCACTACCCTGTGTTCTTGTGGTAGAACTTTATCGGTTATTAATTTAGTTGCACAGTAATATATCCTTTTACTTCTGTTACACTGCATGGATCTCAGAGCCCTAATTGCTGTATTAATTTGTTTTATCAAACTTCTGACTTTTTGGGTTTTATTGACCTTCTGCAGTCTATTTCTTTCATTCATCTTAATATGTCTATCTATCGCTATTAAATCAAGCAACTCTTCTCTTAGCTCATTTTCTTTTAAACTGAGGGCACATCTTTTGTTTTTCATTTCCTGCGGCCATTCTATAGAAAGTTCTAGAGCATCTTCTTGTTGCACATTCTCTTCAATTTCATCCTGTGCCATCCGTTGCTCTGTCATATGGGAACTTACTGGCCTATCACTTCCCAACATTAACTGAATCAGAGTTTCCACAGTTTCCTGTTCCTTTTCTTGCTGTCCAACTTCAAGTGAACATTTATACTGGTTTCCTGTGGAAGGCTCCAAAATATCTTCATATGGCAACAGACCAAACTGCTTCCTGTTCCACTGGATTCCCCTTAATTTGGAAGCCCATTGCTCTATCCTGTTGTGGTGCTTTCTGAATTAGATTTTCTACACTGAATCCTTCATTTCTCAGGGTACCCCATAAAGTACAGTTGTGTACACTTACCATAAATGTAGATGTTTGAGTGTATTCACTGTTGCAGTCATCACCTAGTGGGTTATCCCTGCTGTGATAGCCCTCGGCCGGCCCAAATACCAGAGTCAATGTTTTTCTGCATCGGCTGCTGTCGCCTGTAATCTAACGTCACTTCGTCAGTCTATAAAGCAAGGCAGCCGACACCATTACATCAGTTTTTCTTGCCCTAACCCATCAGAAGCACAAGGAAATATGGTAAAGTGGTCCTGGTGGCTAAAAGCCACCATGAGAAGTTTATATCATCCTAAGGAAAGAGGATATAAGGGGAAAGGAGGGAGGGAAACCAGGACTGCAACAGTGAATACACTTGAACATCTACATTTATGGTAAGTGTACACAACTGTACTATGTTCTTCGTGTTTCACTGTTGCAGTCATCACCTGTAAGAGGATACCCAAAGCTGAGGAGAGGGGTGGAAGGATTAGTTACAGACCTAGGCATGGGTCAGCAAGCTCTGCAAGAAGAGGGGCTGGTCTGTATCGAAATGAGCCAAAATGGCTGAGGCGTGGATTTTAATAGAAGAGAAGGAGAGGCCACTATTGAGTAACTCGGCTAGGTAGTCCTGGATAAGAGGGATGGAAGGTTGTGAGGGACTGCTCCCTCTGGACTGGCTCCAGAAGCAGAATCTTTTCCATTTCCGTGTGTAAGATTTTCTGGTTCTGGGCCTTCTGGCCTCTGTGATAATGTCTAGGACCTGTTTGCTTAACAGGGCCCCTTGTTTGCTTTTAAAGTATTAGCCATGCTGACAGTTTGAGAGTCTGCAAGTCTGGGTGCAACATTTACCCCCTCCCCCCCCGCCTGGGTAAACAGGTCTGAGATCAGGGGAAGCTGCCTGGGAGGCTGTAATGTCAGGCTGCGCAGTAAGGGGAACCAATGCTGTCTGGGCCAATCTGGGGCAATGAGGATGGCCTTTGGTCTCTCCTCCCCTATCGTGATCAGTACCTTGAGAATAAGAGGCAGAGGAGGGAATACGTACACAAAGAGGAAGTTCCAGGGGAAGGTCAAAGCATCCACCTTCAAAGCTAGGTGGTGATACTCCCTGGTACAGAATGTTTTCAGCTGGTGGTTGAGGTGCGAAGCAAAAGAGATCCACCTCCGGAGTTCCCCACTCCTGAGTGACTTGCAAAAAGATTTTTATGTGGAGCTGTCATTCGTGGGGGTCCAGGAAGTTTCTGCTCAAGTGGTCTGCCAGGGTGTTGCTGATCCCTGGTAGGTACTGGGCTATTAGGTGTAATCCCAAGGAGGAGGCGGTCAGCCAGAGGTTCCTGGCTAGCCTGCACAGAGGGTAAGATTGTGCCCCTCCCTGTTTGTTGATGTACCACATTACTGTGGTGTTGTCTGTTTTAATAAGGAGAACCCTGGCCTGAGATGGGGTTTGAAGGATGTCAGAGCCTTTTGTACTGTCATCATTTCCTTCTGACTGATGTGTAAGGAAAGGTGCTGGGCATCCCAAAGACCTTGGGTGCACCTGCCTGCTAGGTGAGCGTCCCAAGCAATATCTGAGGCGTTGGCGGTGATGGTCGGTGCGGTAGGGTGGAGGATGATGGGAAGACCTCTATTCTTGGTACACGCCCCTGCCCACTAGAGAAACTCGGCCCTTATACAGGGGATCAGAGGGAGAGAGGTCTCTAGAGGCTGAGAGTGTTTACACCAAAGGTTCTTTAGATACCACAGAAGTTTCTTCATGTGAAGCCTGGCCAAAGGAATTAGAAGGATGCAAGATGCCATGCATCTCAAGGCTTGCAGGAACTTCTTCACAGTGAGGTGACTTCTCAAAGCCAGCTGGGTAAAGTAGAGAGGCAGGAAGCTCTGCTTTTCCGGGGACAGGAAGGCCATTTGGGATGCTGTGTCCAGCAGTCCTCTCAAGAAAATGATCTCCCTGGAGGGTGTTTGCTTTGATTTCTTCTCGTTGATGGTGAACCCTAGGGAAGTTAAGAGGGTTTTGACAAAGAGAAGGTCCTGGAGCAGCTTTTCTCTGCACTCTGCCTGAATGAGGCAGTCATCTAGATAAGTGTAAATCTGTACATTTCTCTGTCTGCAAAATGCTATGGCTAGGGCTAAGCATTTGGTGAATACTCTGGGCGCAGTAGATAAGCCAAAGGGTAGTGCAGAGAACTGTAAGTGCTGTGATCCTGCACTAAAGCGCAGGACTTTCCTGCAGGATTCCCTTATGGGGATATGGAGGTAGGCATCTTTTAGGTTTAGGGTCACTAGCCAGGCATCTTTTGTCAGTATAGGCAGCAGCTGCCGCAAAGTTAGCATTTTGAATTTAGGGACCCCCCCCCAGGGAGGTGTTCATGATGGATAGATCCAGGATGGGGCGTCAAGTGCCCTCTTTTCTGGGAACAAGGAATAGTCTGGAATAAAAGTCTTTGCCTGTTTGATCTGAGGGGACAGGTTCCACTGCCCCCTGGGATATGAGAGTTTGGACCAGTTTCCATGCCTCTGCCCACTGATTTGGAGGCAAGTCTGTGTACCCTCTTGGAATTGGGAGTTCATTGAAAGAGAATTTGTATCCCTGAAAAATGATGTTTAAAAACCATTGGTCCTTTGTTACAGAAAGCCAATTTTCTTTGCAGAGGGAGAGCCTTCCTCCTAGCTTTCAGTGAGTGAAAAGATAGCAGAGGGGGGAAGAGGGAGTCATTGAGAGTTTTTGCCATAGAAGGATGGCTTACAATCCCCTGCCTTTGGGGCAGAAGTGGTCCACCGCTTGGTTCTCTGCTGCCCCTGGGATAGGGGCCTGGGTGGTCTGTCCCTGCGGGGCTTACCTTGGCCCTGTCTGCTAGGTGCAGGGAAAGACCAGCGCTTAGAGGGAAAGTTCCTGCTGAACCTGGGAGGTTGAATGTGAAAGAAATCTTTTACTGTTTGCATAGATTTTACTTTGTCTTCCATCTTTTTAAGCACCTCTTCTGCTTTTACTCCAAACAAGCGGCCCTTATCCAGGAGTGCATCAATTAATTTAGACTTGACATGATCAGGGAAAGGCTGTTCCTTCAGCCATGCATGTCTCCTAATGACAAATCCTGACACTGCTGCCCTGTTTGAGGCTTCTAAGTCGTCATATCCACAGTGTATGTTTGGCCAATTGACAAGTAGAGTGCAGTAAATCTAACTCTTGAATTGGCACAGTCAGGAAAGGTTGAAATCTTTTGTTTTAGTAATTCCAAAGTGTGTTGTTGATATTTTAACATATGGAACTGACAGCTGAGTGCTCTGATAGTTAAAGTTGCAGAGGTGTATACTTTCTTACCCCATCTGTCCAGAGCTCTGGAATCCTTGTCAGAAGGAATAGGATTCTTGCAAGAACTAGTCTTAGCTCCTTTAAGTCCCTGTCTAATGAACACTGGGTCTGCAGCAGGATTTCTGTACAGGTATTTATGAGAATCCGGTACTCTGCAATACCTGTCAGGTTTACTGGGAGCAGATGGGAGGGTGTCAGGGGCTAAGCTGGATTCATGGAAAACATCATCCAATATTTCTAAGATGGGGGGATGTCCAGGGGTTTGTGCTGGGGAAGGTCCAGAAACTCTCTTAGCCTTTTCTTAGACTGGGGGAAGTCCTGAGATTCCCATTGGAAATGTTCTCGGAGGGTGTGAAGGGTTTCTCCAAAGGAACGGTCTTCTGGTGGGGAGGCAGAAGGAATGGATTCTTCTGCATCTGAATCCTCATAAGCAGTCAGAGGTTGCTGTTCCTCTTCAAAATCTGAATAATCAGATTCCTCAGAATCCTGTTCTGTCATAATTTCAGGAGAAGAGTGTCTTTTCCTTTTAGAAGTTGTGGCCTATTTACCCCCTGATAAGGGAGACAAGATCCTCTGCCATTTTATTTGTGCTTGGGGTGGTGGAGCAGGAGCAAGATTGTGGCTAGAGGCAGATTTTCTAGGAGTGGCCTAGCTTCCAGCCCTAAGAGTATCCATCGGTCTGACAGAAACGTTGTCGGATGCGAAGATGTCAGTTTTTGTCTAGATTCAGTAATGCAAGAGGACTCCTCGGAAGCCAGTGCCTGCGTCGTGGCTCTGGACCCAACCGAGGCAGAGACAGCCAAAGGCTCAGAAGACCAAGAAGATTTCTGCAGCATACCAGACTCTGAAAGGGTCTCGGTAGAGGCCTGCGTAAATATTGAATGGGGCATCAGGGGCTGCGGAAGAACCTCACTGAATTCGGAGAACTGACGAGATGCTTAGCTGTAGTCATCGGAAGGCTTAGTCTTGTGTGATCTGTCTCTATTATCTCTGCATTTTTTCGGAATGTTTACAGGAAGTTGACTGACGGATGCCATTTCGGAATGCAAAGATGGAAGATGAAAATACCTGTCTACAATTAGAGTTAAATGGCGAATGGTTCTCGCGTTAAAGAGGGCAGAGAACCAGCAACGTGGGATGTCGTGGTCTGGGCCTAAACAAGTGAGTCTCGGTGTGGGATCTGCTTCCCACAGGGGAGGCAATTGTTAACTTTTTTGGACACTGGTTAGTGCAAAAAAAAAAAGGATCCCCAACGGGGTACTTAGCGTTAGACGTTCTCACCTGTAATTCAAAGTCTGGGAGCGACCGACTGGCACACTTGCAAACTGCTTCTGCTATGGGCTCCATGGCAAGAAAGACTGATGTAATGGCGTCAGCTGCCTTGCTTTATAGCACTGTTGACCTGACGTCAGACTACAGGTGACAGCAGCCAACGCAGAAAAACATTGACTCTGGTATTCGGGCTGGCCAAGGGCTACCACAGCAGGGATAACCCACAGGTGATGACTGGAACAGTGAAACACAAATAACATCCTCAGTTTCTATGTCTTTACTGTCTCCATTTCTAATCTCCTTTTCTATTTTTCCTGTGTCTTATTTTTTGTATTGTAAAAGTTTTCCATGTCCGGATTCCTTTGCCTGTATTTCTCTTCGAATATTTTTGGGGCAGCCTTCTTTATATTGATTTGGCTTTCGCCGTTGCATAAATATTGTAACGCATCAAATCTCTTTCCTTCCCATGTCCGTTATTTCTTTTTTTATACTTTTCAAAATTCTCCAGGTTTTGTTGTTTATATTTTTGCACTTCATCAGATCAAAGTTTCTTTGTCTATATACTGTTTTTCACAAATCTGTTGCATTAATGAACACACATTCTTATTTGAAGCTTCTGACAGCTTTACTTGTGACGTATTTTTTTTCTTTTCTCTAATTTCTCTCAATATATCTCGTGTCTGGAAATTCTGGGATTTTTGCATAACAGTAACAATACATAATTTCTTTTTTATCCTCAATAGTTCACTCTATTGTCTTTACGGCTCTTCTTTGGTCTAAGTTTTTTGTGGACTGTTGCTTCTTTCTGAAACAAGGGGAGGGCCAATTTCTCAATGATATCTGAGTGGGGGATTGTGTCGAAAGTCTTGGCTAAATCAAGATAGGTGGTATGTACTGCTTTGCCTTCATCCAGGCCTTTGATGACATTCTCCAAGAAGTCCACCAGGTTTAGTGAGCAGGATCTACTTAACGAAGCCAAACTGGGTCGGGTTAAGAGTTTGAAGTTTGACTACGTCCTTGCTGACGAGTGCATGATGATTCTTTCCATGGCTTTGCAGATAAGGCTTGTCAGGCTTATGGGTCTACAATTCCCAGGGTCAGTTTGATGGACCCACTTTGTACGTGGGGATTACAGTTGCTGCTCTTCACTCTGCTGGAACAAAGCCAGCGCTCAAGCTATGATTAAAGAGAGTGCCAAGTGGATCCACTGGGTCAAGTTGGGGGGAAAAGTTTGTGCCAAATCTGTCAGCTAACAGGTTGGCAATTTACTCAGGGTCAGTGTGAGTGGTAGCATCCACTATGAGTTTGGCACATAGCTGGGTATTCCCTTTTAGATTTCAGATGTAGGTAAACAATACCTTATGACTATCTTTAGTTAGGGAAGCTAATTTAGCCTCATAACTAGTTTTAGAGGGATTTTCCAAATACCTGACTTGCTTGTTCAGGCCGTGGAGGGTGCTCTTTCTCTGCTAAGTTCCCTCTTGTTCTTAGATATCAGTTTCTTCCTTTTATTATATAACCTATTTACACAAGAGGTCCACCACGGTGGCTTGTTTTGACAGGAAGACTTAGTTTTGATTTCGTGTAAAGCAGTGTGTCGATACAGTTGTTTAAATGGTTATACAGGGCACTTGAGTGGTTCTCTGCACTGCAGTCATTGTCACTCTTGGCTGTGTTAGCAGGGGGTTTAAAACTTGTAAAGCCATCGCTTAGTAGGCTATAGACTGTTTTGGAGAAGTTTCTCATTTTCATTGCTCCAGTGGAGGTGTCAGGTCTGTTCATTACTTTAAACGAGACAGACTTATGGTCTAATCTTACTAGGGAGGGCAGAACACAGGGGGTAGTGCCGTGAACCCCTGCCCCCATATTGGTGAGTACGAACATTTGAGCCCCTTGTTTGAGTACAGACCAACTGTTCCAGAGCATTTGCATTTACAAAGTCCAGGAACCTCAGGGCAATTGAACTTGTGCTAGTGCATGTGGCCCACTCGATTGTACAGTTGGAATCTCCCATGACCAAGATGTTTGGCTGTATAGTGAGCGAGTCGAGCAAGTCCAGATAGGCAGTGTGCTTCACATGGTTTATGGTGGGGGACCTGTAGTGATCATCGATGTGGTAGGGTGTTTTACCTCTAGTTATTTGGACCTGGAGTAGCTACAGAGAGTCATACTGTTGAACCAGTCTTGAGGTGCACTTGGACTAATGAAGGTAACGATCTGCTCAGACCATCTACCACAAGACTGCGCTCTGAGGGAATACAGACTTTCGGAAGAATCAACTGATGGCAGATGGAAAAATCCCATGTTATGAGGACTAATATGCAAATATGGCAAGACTTTGTTCCCTCTGTTTATGTACGAGAGTGTTATGTGTGAACACCTCGAGTGGCCCTGGAGTCCAAAGGTAATGTACAGCCTTAACATCCAAGATAACAAATGGCAGATGGAAAAATCCCATGTTATGAGGACTAGTATGCAAAGATGGCAAGACTTTGTTCCCTCTGTTTATGTACGAGAGTGTTATGTGTGAACACCTTGAGTGGCCCTGGAGTCCAAAGGTAATATACAGCCTTAACATCCAGGATAACAAATGGCAGATGGAAAAATCCCATGTTATGAGGACTAGTATGCAAAGATGGTAAGACTTTATTCCCTCTGTTTATGTTTGAGAATGTTATGTGTGAACACCTTGAGTGGCCCTTGTTCCCTCTGTTTATGTACGAGAATGTTATGTGTGAACACCTTGAGTGGCCCTTGTTCCCTCTGTTTATGTACGAGAGTGTTGTGTGTGAACACCTTGAGTGGCCCTTGTTCCCTCTGTTTATGTACGAGAGTGTTGTGTGTGAACACCTTGAGTGGCCCTTGTTCCCTCTGTTTATGTACGAGAGAGTTATGTGTGAACACCTTGAGTGGCCCTGGAGTCCAAAGGTAATGTACAGCCTTAACAGCCAGGATAAGAACTTTATTTCATTGTTGCTGATATGCTCCTTCAAGACCTGAGGAGACGCGAACCTCTAGACTCTGATGTTGCTGGAACAAGCCCTCCAGGCCAGGTCGGATGCATATGTAAACAGCTTTTGAGTGGTGGAAGGTACATGAAAAGGGAGGACTGGATTCTGATATATCTGGTGGATCCAGCAAAGAAATTTCTTCCTTAGGCAACAGAGGAATGGGAAAGTCCGATAACAATGTTGCAGCCACACTGTCCTCAGATATCACGGGAACCTGATTGGAGATGTACTTGGATTAAAACCTGAAGATTCCTCTGCACTTTAAGTGCTAGCCACAAAGTTTGAGAAATCATTTTATGCTCAACTCTGAGAGACTTGCTTGGCTACAAACATCTGCATTAGAAGCTGAAGCTAAGTAAAACTTGCAGTAGTGTATTTTAGTATTCTGTTAAGTACAAATTTGCAGTTTTAAAAGTACTGCATTTTCATTTTTTCTGTTTCCTAACTGTGTTTCTGAACAGTGTGCTGTGTGTGTCTTTCTGAAGTTATGCAGTTAGTTCCCTGCCCTCCCTCCCTGTTCCTGCGTTGGCATTAGTGTTGCTGGCTCTGGAATTGCCCGCCCCTCCTGTAAGTCTGTATTAGAACACTCCTCCTGGGTCCATCTCATTTGCTCACTTAACCGAATACAGTGAGATCATATTCAGAGTCTAGTGTTCACTCTACATAATACAGAGAAGATTTGAGAAGGCCAGCCCACTTAGGTTCTTCTTTCCTCTCTCCTCATTTGCTTTTACTATATTTGTCTTTCCTCCTACTTTATTTTACTTTTCTTAAAAGTACTCAACATTATCTATTCTGCTGCATTTATTGTTGCTTGGTAGCAGCCTGATTAAATTCTAACTGTTATTCCAAGTCTCCTGGTTTAAGCACTTGAGCTTCATACAGGCTGTTTTACATTAAGAAAGTTTGTCGTCTGCACTGCTGTGGCAGGACAGGTAGCCTAAATCCTTCTAAGCTGGGAATTGCTGATTGGAGGCTTAGTGTCTGTTATTCTAAAAGTGTATTAGTTCTGGCTTAAGCACTTGGGCTTCAGGCCAGTTATTCTACATTAAGAAGGTTTGTGGTCTGCACTCTTGTGGGAAGAGAGGCTGGATTCTGCCCTTTTGAGCTGGGAATATCTGGTCACAGGCTTATTGTGCCTGCTTATTTGAACGGTTTCTTTCTGAAATTGGTGCGGCTTGTTGCTGTAGCATAGACCAGATTCAGGTCTGCTGAATCTAGTTTTGCTTGTATAACTTGAGCACTGATCCAGACCATCTTTTTTGGAGAAGGTTCCCCTGCAACCCAGTGGCAGGAGTGTGCAGTTAGAACTTGTCTGATTGAAGACTGCTGGAACAGGGCACAGTTTTGAGCTTTTTTTCTGGTTAATTGGGTAACTTGTTTAAATCAGTTTGTTCGTTTTCTATTGTTTTATATATATATATATATATATATATATATATATATATATATATATATATATATATATATATATTGTACTTTATTCATCTGCTTTTACTGTATTTGTGTTTCTTCCTACTTTATTACTGGGGCATTGACTACAACTCTGATCTGTGATATATAACAATAAGTATCCTTTTCTGTGCATTTGAAGTTTTTTGAGTGCATCTGCTTTATTTTCTTCATTTCTTTATTTGCCCATACCTTACTTGGATAGAAGGAAGTTCTCTGTTCACCTGTGAGAGAGGGGAGCTTTGAACAGCCTATCTGTCCTTGGAAGTGTGGTTTCAGCCCAGAAATTAGTAGTCTATTGGCCATTTTGAGCTAATTTCTCTCTCTTTCATTTCCCTGCTATAAATAGCGTATTTGCCCGGTTTTTGCGCGCCGGGTAAAACTATTCCCGGCTCCACAAAGTCTCTTCTTCAATTTTTCCCTTGGAACTAGACAGACGTTTAACTTAAGCACTCAAGCCATTCATTTCTCAGCCTAGCACTTGCTCAAGCACTTATAAACCCTAGCACTAGACCCTCCTGTACTGTACAGAAGGACAAGGCTCTCTATTTGACCTTACCAGCCATCTAGTAAAACAAATACGCAGAACAAACGATGTAGCCTAGGAACAACCCTGTGCAGAGCAAAATCTTCAGCATCAAAAAGTCAAGCAGACCAGACACGATAGTTGTGTTGAGTTCACAAATCACCAATCCTTAGTAAAATCCAAGCATTTTATTAGACACAGGAAACAGGTAAGCGCTTTCACCAAAAGGCTTCCTCAGACCATATACGCGAAAGCGCTCAACACAACTATCATGTCTGGTCTGTTTGACTTTTTGATGCTGAAGATTTTGCATTGCACAGGGTTGTTCCTACGCTACACAGTTTATTTTACTTATCTATTTATTTGCAACTGGCCTGGGAGCATCAGTTTCTTGGCGGGTCTTTCCGTTATTTTTTTACCCATCCAGTAAAACAGTTCCCTGTACCTGTCCAGGCATGTCCAAAGGGCAGTTTCAGGTGTACTCTCCAGTCCAACTGGTGAATCTGGGCATTTTGAGGCAATGTTACAACTGCCTCATGTACACAGACAACCCCCTCCTCCTACCACCAAACACTAATATATGCAAGAGATGCAATTATACAGCCAAACTGGAGGCTAAGCTCTCTCAACCCAAGACTGGATCAGACAGTCAAGAGGAGAAGGGAAATACTTGCATCACACCACCAGTCTCACAGAGACCCATTAAAGCAGCACTGGGAAAAAACACAAATACATGAAAACATACTAGGAGGCTCTAAATAAAACTCTGCAAAACCAACAGAGACCTCCAAAGCAAACATCCAAGCAACCTCCACTCCCTAACACAAACCATGAAACAAATACTTCACAAAACCAGTGTGCCATGCAATCATAGCCCTTAAGGCAAAATAGCATACCCAACATACTAGTAATAGGTGACTCTATAGTCAGGCACACTGACGTCCCACTCACTAGGCTGAATAAGGAGAAGGTTACTGTTAGCTGCCTGTTGGGTGCCAGGGTCCATCACATAACACAAGCACTCAGGTCACTCCAGAACAAGTACAAATATGACTCTGTCATTGTCTATCTTGGTGTGAATGACCTGAGCCGTACCTCCCTGGACTACGTGAAAAGAGACATGGAAGAGCTCTCTGATCACGTAGCCCAGGCCGGTATGACCCTGACCTTGAGTAGCATCCTGCCCTCACCAAGAAGTATACCACAGTATAAAGAAAAAATTCTCGACTTCAACAATTGGTGAAGTTTCTGGTGTCATTCAAAGGGGATCCAGTTTCTGTCCACCTGGGATGACATGCTACACTTAAAGAAATCCCAATCCCTCAGAGCCACACGCTCCAGGGATCTAAACTTGTCATCACAATAAACAAACCATGCTGGAGGGATAGGTTCCTGACCCAGAGACTCCCCAAACTCTGGAATAGACTGCCCATACATGTCAAGCAGAGGACCTCTTTGGCCCTCTTCAAAAGGAACCTTGATGACTGGATGGGAGAAACGAAATTCACCCCAGGGATCACATCAGTCGCCCTGCTAGACAGGGGTCCAGGGAAGTAAATAAGGAAGAAATAGCCAGGGAATTGTTATGGCTAGGCTTGTATAGGCTCTAGTGCCGATAGCCTAGTACCCACCTATGAACAAACTCGACAAGCAACGCTGCTTCGCTAGAGATGGCTTGCACCTGTCACCCTTAGGCTTTTGAATACTGGTCAAGGCTCTTGCCACTCCCATAGTGCCTTTTTTAGGCAAAGCTCAAAAGACAAACCCACCGCCGTAAACAGCACAAGCAACAAAAAACTGAGGGTAATGCTACTCAATGCCGGAAGTCTAAACCTCAAAATGCACGCACTCGAGACACTCCTCAGTATGGCGAAAATAGATATATGTGCAGTAACAGAAACCTGGTTTAAGGCTCCAGAGAGCACCCCAGCGCTGCCAGGCTACAACTCATACCATACATTTTGGCCACAGAACCCAAACCGAAATACAAAAGGCAGGGGCTTATCCATATTCATCAAGGATACCCACACCTCCAGGTTAGTGGCACAGCACGATGCTTCAGAGATCATCCACGTGCAACTAACAAAGGGCAAAACTGCAATTCAAATTGTAGCTTGCTACAGATCACCCACCATGTCCCAGGACCCCCATTCCACATTTCTGGAAACACTGGGAAACATAAAGGTCCTACCAAACACCCTAATATTGTGTGATTTCAATTACCCAAACATTAACTGGGAGAATTACTCAAGTACTAACTCCCTTGCCCAACATTTCCTAAAATTTATAAACTCAAATGCCCTGGTTCAACTGGTCAACACTCCCACCAGAGGAGACAACATACTGGACCTGGTCATCACGAACATCTAAAGCTCAAGATGCATGCTCTCAAAGCCCTCCTCAGTATGGAGAACATTTATGTCTATGCAGTGACAGAAACCTGGTTCAAGGCTACCGAGAGCACGCCAACACTACCAGGTTATACCTCATATCATGCTTTTCGGCCCCAAAACTCAGACCGAACCACAAAAGGAGGGGGAGTATCCATATTCATCAAAGACACCCACACCTCCAGGTTAGTGGCATTGCACAAAGCATCGGAGACCATCCATGTGCAATTAACAGTGGGCAAAACTGCCTTTCAGTTTGTAGCATGCTACAGACCACCCTCTCAAACTCAGGAACCCCACTCGGCCTTCCTGAAGACACTGGAGAATATGAAGGTCTCTACAAACACCATCATACTGGGGGACTTCAACTATCCAAACATAGACTGGGAGCATTACTCAAGCCCCAGCACCCTAGCCCAGAGGTTCCTAGAATTCATAAACTCAAATGTTATGGAACAATTGGTCACCACTCCCACAAGAGGGGAAAACATACCAGATCTGATCACCACCAACATGGGAACACAATGTTCCATACCAGAAGTATACCCCTCATTGGTAAGATCAGACCATAAATTAATCTCACTAGAAATCCACATCCCACCCCCATCCCCAGCACAAAAGACCACAGTCAAGAACTTCTCAAAAGCTAACTTCACACTTCTTAAAACCAAAGTGAAATCCTTCAAGGCCCCCAGGCCAGTGGAAACCACGGCCCTATCTGCTGAATCCTTTATAAACGCTTTCTATGGACACCTTCAGGAATGCATGGATAATGCAATCCCACATAAAACCAAGACCCATTCCCCCAAAGGCAGGCGTCCTGTCTGGTGGACCCCAGCCATAAATAAGCTATACAACAGAAGGAGGAAGCTACTACATGATAGAGCAAAATCCCTAAAAGGGAAGGCATCTCTGATCAGTACTAGCAAAAAACTACGCTCACTCATAAAAACATCCAAGGCCACTTTCGAGAGAAAAATTGCACAAGCAACAAAAGATAATCATAAGGCTTTCTTTAGTTATGTTAGAAACCTGGGTGGCAACTCCCAGATATGCTCAGAGTTAGTCCATAATAACAAAAAATACAGTGAACCCTCAGACATGCCAACATCCTGGCAGACAGGTTCAGTGCAACCCCCCCCCCCCAAAGGACAAATATCTATCCCAGCAGAGTGTTGCCTTCCTGACATCTCAGATGCCCAGGTGAGAGCCGCCCTCTCCAAAGCAAAAAACACAGCATCAATGGGACCGGATGGTGTCCTGGGCTGCGTGCTACATTAACTCCAAGAAGAGCTATACCCTCACATAAAGCTGCTATTCAATCTTAGCCTTACTACAGGATATGTACCCAAAGAATGGTGTACAGCAACAGTAGTCCCACTCCACAAAGGAGGCACCTCTACGGACCCTGGAAACTACTGCCCCATAAGCCTGACTAGCCTGGTCTGCAAAGCTATGGAGAAGATCATTATGGAGCTCATAAACAAAGACATTGGGGACCTACAGACACTGGATCCTACCCAATTCGGCTTTGTCAAGGGCAGATCCTGCCTCCTGAACCTGGTAGATTTCTTTGAAACAGTCACCAAGGCCATTGATGAGGGTAAGGTGGTCCACACAGCCTACCTAGACCTCGCAAAAGCCTCTGACACAATACCCCACTCGGGCATCATAGACAAACTCTCCAGCCTAAATATAAACCCCTATGTCATAAGATGGGTTGCAAACTGACTCAAGGACAGAACCCACATGGTCAGAATCGCTGGAGCCATGTCAGACTCTAAACCAGTTACAAGTGGCATCCCACAGGGCTCAGTCCTGGGACCTCTCTTATTCGGAATATATTTTTCTGAGGTACAAGCTAACACGGGAGGACTGTGGCTGACCAAGTTCACAGATGACTGCAAACTGGGTGCCATAATTGACTCTCCAGCTGACATTAGCATCCTCCAAAAGGGTCTCATAGAGACGGATAACTGGTGCCAGAGCTATGGCCTTAAACTAAACACCAAAAAGTGTATAGTTATACCCTTTGGCAAAAACAAAGTGCCCACAAATTACCACATAGGAGGTAATCCATTAAGAACAGAAGAAGTAATTAGGGACCTGGGGACCCAAGTTGATAGTAACCTCTCCTTTGACAACCACATTGCCAAAGTGGTTAGGAAGACCTTCTATATAGCCCACCTTATCATGAAAGGATTCACATCTAGATCAAGGGAGGTCATTGTTCCCCTTTACTCATCCCTCATCAGGTCCATAATTGAGTACAATGCCCCATTTGGGATGTACCTTACCAGATACCTGCAGCAACTAGAAAGACCCCAAAAGTACCTCACTAAGAGGATCGAGGGACTCAAACAGATGCCATATGTTGCTCGGCTAAAGAAACTCCAGCTCTACTCAGTTGCATACCGCCTACTCAGAGGCGATCTATGCCTGACGTACAAAACCATGTCCAACCCTGAATTAATGGACATGCTCCACCTCAGAAAATCCAAATCCCTTAGAGCTACGCGATTGAGTAACTTGAACCTCAGCACAGAAATAAATAGAACATGCTGGAGGGACAGGTTCATAACCCAGAGGTTCCCTTCACTCTGGAATAGAATCCCAGTTCATGTTAGGCAGAGCCCCTCACTGACTCTCTTCAAGAAAAATATTGACGAGTGGATGGGAGATCGTAGGTTTACCCCGGGGATCACTTCTGTGTCACTACTAGACAGAGGCACAGTAAACACAATCTTAAAAAGGGCACAGTAAACTCATTCCAAGGGATGGTGAAAGCCAAACACACTCTGGCTAGGCTTGTAAATGCCCTAGGGCAGACAGCCTAGTATGAACATGGGCGACCAATGTTCCACACCGGAGGTCAACCTCTCGCTGGTTAGATCTGACCATAAACAAATCACTTTGGATATCAACATTCCACCCCCACCCCCGGACAAGAAAACAACAGTGAAAAACTTTTCAAAAGCAAACTTCACGTTACTTAAGACCGAAGTGGAAAGTGTCAAAGCCCCCATGCTGAAGGATAACACTGTCCAAGCTGCAAACTCTTTTACTAATGCATTCTATAGGCACCTACAAGAATGCATGGATCATGCCAGAACAAGCAAAACCAAGACTCACTCCTCCAAGAAAAGGAAACCAGTCTGGTGCACCCCTGCCATAAAACAAGCTATACAATAGAAGGAGGAAACTAGTACAGAAGAGAGTAAAATCCCAAGAAGGTAAGACATCCCTAATCAGTATCAGCAAGAAACTACAATCCCTCATAAAATCATCCAAGGTGAGCTTAGAAATAAAAATTGCCAAGGACTCCAAAGATAACCACAAGGCATTCTTTAGCTATGTCTTTAGCTTTGCTTCACTGTATAGTTTTTCAGATCTCTGCTGAAGGTGTTTTCCCCCCTCCCCTAATTCTCTGTGTCTTAAGTTGGTATAACTGGTTTTACATCATGTGTGTTATCTGAACATCTCAAGGATTACTTGCATAAAATTAGACCCTCTTAGTAAAAAAGTCTGGATATCATTGCTGGAGCCTTCCTGTGTCCTGAAAGAGTGCTCTTCAAACTATCTGGAGATATACAGAGCTGAGTATATTTTTCTGGCACTTCAGAGTTGTGTACTGGTAATTGTTGTTTGACTAATTTTATATCATTGCTGGCTGATGTCAGAGTTGTGCACTGTTATTTTTGCTTCACTGTATAGTTTTTCAGATCTCTGCTGAAGGTGTTGGTTTTCCCATATCCACCCTCCCTATTCCTGTGTTGTTGTTTAAATTTGGAGGTTTTTGCAGTTGCCAGCCCCCACTGTAGATTTGATCTGGGACACTCCCCCCAGTCCCATCTCTTTACCTCATTCTACCTAATAGACTCCTTCTGCATTGTTTTTAGTCATTTTTAATTTAATTGCATTTAAACTGGTCTAACATTGCTACATACTCAAGTGTGCTAGCTTGCACTGCATTTAAATTGTTATGGCTGCTGTTTTAGCTACTTTTCTGTATATATATATATATATATATATATATATATATATATATATATATATATATATATATAAATACCTTTCCTGTAACTAGTGTAGTCCAGATTCAGATTTGCTGTATCCAGGACTGTATGAAAGCTTCTGAGCCCCCTCAAGCTTTCTATGTTGAAGGGAAGTCTTCTAGCTTATTAGTGGGAGTGGTAAGCACTAGGTAACCTATCTACCACATAAGGAATGGTTCTGGCCCAGAAATTGTAGTTACTGGCCGTTTGGGCAGTTTTTCCATTTCTCTCAACTGTGATTTAAAAGCCCACATTTGCACTTGTTTCCCTCCTTTCCTGTAACTAGTTTAGTCCAGATACAGATTCTTACTTTTAGCACTTGAATTTGCTTATTCGTGATTAGCACTTGTTCAGTACTTGTAAGCACTAAATAACCTACTAATTACTACAGCACTCAACCTTCCTCATTACCTAGAGGAAAACAGTTTTATTTATTTATTTAATTAATTTATTTATATTTGTTGACCGGTGTCCGACTGGATGTAGGTCCATTTTCAGTGGAGGCCCGGGGAGAAGCTCCACAGTTAAAATAAACAGTAGTTACATTGGATTACATAGCGATTAACAATTTACATAGCAATTACTTACAACATATTTACAGATGAAGAACATAGTACATCAGTAGACAACTAGAATCTTTATCTGTGAAGTACATAACAGACATTAACAAATGTTACAATAAGACGTTCCTGCTGTATAATAAGTACTGGCTTATGAGCATCTGAGCTTGCTATAATCAAGGTAGTTAGTGGAGTGGAAAGAAAGGTAGTGGTTGGATGGGGTGGGTAATATTAGAGTGGGAGTTGCAAGGGCATAGCCAGCATGTTTTTAGGTGCGCTTTTAGTAAAGTTTTGAAGTGGGTGCATGATGGTATGGAGGTAATTGTGGGTGGGAGGGAGTTCCATAATTTGGCTATGGCGCAAGAGAATAGTGCTTCACCAGCAGAGTTATTGGCTTTAGTGATCTGCAAGTGATTTTTGTTGATGGATCTTAGTGGTCTGGTGGTGCGATAGGGTTGGAGTAGATTCTGGCGGGATGGGACATTTAGTGGATGTATTTAGTGGAAGGATTTAGTTTTGGTACTTACTTTCCTCACTTGCTTAGAGAAAAACAGCTCTTGTACTCACTTTCCTCACTTATCTAGAGGAAAATAGTCTTTTTATTCAGGGATGTCCAAGGGTCATCTCCCAGTGTTCTCTCCTGTCTATCTGATGAACCTGGGCATCTTGGGGCAATGTAGAAATTGCATCATGTACATAGACAACCCTCTCCTCCTACCACCCAACACTGCAACCTGTGAGAGATGCACTTATCGAGCCAAACTGGAGGTAAAGCTCTCTCCAATCAAGACTGAACTTGACAGTCAAGAGGAGAAGGTAAACACCTGCACCACACCACACTCATCACATAGTCTCACTAAATCTACACCACCAAAATCCACACATAGAAATACAAAAACATTCGCGGAGGCTCTCAATAATAATCTGCTCAAGCAACAGAGACCTCCAAAGCAGAAATGCAAGCAACCTCCACCCCCCAATACAACCCAAATGACACATAGCCCGCAGACTCAGTGTGCCACTCAACCACAGCCAATAAGGCAAAACAACGTACCCAACACATTAGTCATAGACGACTCTATAGTCAGTCACACTGATGTCCCACTCACCAGGCTAAACAAGGAGAAGATTACTGTCAGCTACCTGTCGGGTGCCAGGATCCTCCACATAACCCAAGCACTCAGGTCACTCCACAACAAGTACAAATATGAGACTGTCATTGTCCATGTTGGTGTGAATGACCTGAGACGTACCTTCCTGGACTACATGAAAAGAGACGTGGAAGAGCTCTCTGATCTTGTAGCCCAGGCAGGTATGACCCTAGCCCTGAGTAGCATTCTGCCATCACCCAGAATGATGCCGCGGTACAAGGACAAAATGACTGACTTCAAAAATTGGCTAAGCTTCTGATGCCATTCTAAAGGGATCCAGTATCTGTCTGCCTGGGATGACATGGTCGACAGACCACAATGCTTTTCCAGAGATGGCCTGAACCTGTCACTCCTGGGATTCTGGATACTGGCTAAGGTTCTTGCTGCCCCTATAGTGCCTTTTTTAGGCAAGGTTCAAATGACAAATTCACCACCGTAACAGAAACAGGCAACCAAAAACTGAGGGTGACGCTACTCAATGCTAGAAGTCTAAATCTCAAAATGCACTCACTCGAGGCAATCCTTAAAATGGAGAACATCAATATCTGTGCAGTAACTGAGACCTGGTTCAAGGCTCCAGAGAGCACCCCCGCACTACCAGGCTATAACTCATACCACACTTTTCAGCCATGTAACCTGGACCAGAACACCAAAAGCGGAGGTGTGTCCATATTCATTAAGGATATCCACACCTCCAGGCTAGTTGCTCAACATAATGCAGCCGAGGTTATCCAAGTGCAACTAACTCTGGGCAAAACTGCAATCCAAACTGTAGCTTGCTACAGATCACCCACCATGCCCCAGGATTCCCACTCCTCTTTTCTTGATGTACTGGAAAATATTAGGGTTCAACCAAACATCCTACTAATGGGCGATTTCAACTACCCCACCATTAACTGGGAAAACTACTCATGTACCAACTCCTTCACTCAACGCTTTCTGGAATTCATAAACTCCAATGCCCTGGATCAACTGATCCACACCCCCACCAGGAACAACAATATCCTAGATCTAGTCATTACCAATATGAGTGACTGGTGGTGTTCCACACCTGAAGTCAACGCCTCATTGGTCCGATCCGACCATAAGCTAATTACCCTAGATATCCACATCCTGCCTCCACCCCCCCCCCATTAAGGAATCAATGGTAAAAAATTTCTCCAAAGCCAACTTCATGCTTCTTAAGACAGAAGTGGTGAACTTCATGACACCCATGCAGATGGACAATACAGTTACGACTACTGAATCCTACACAATTGCACTTTATAAGCACTTACATGAGTGCATGGATCGTGCTATCCAAAACAGAACCAAGATGCTATCCTCCAAAAAAAGGAAGCCAATCTGGGGGTCCTCTGCCATAAACAAACTGTACAACAGAAGGAAGAAACTCTTGCAGAAGAGAGTAAAATCCCACAAGTGGTGGAGCTACCTGGTCAGCCTCAGTAAGAAGCTGCGATCCCTGATAAAATCCTCCAAAGCTAGTTACGAAAACAAAATCGCCACTGATTCTAAAGACAACCCCAAAGCATTCTATAGCTATGTCAAGAGTCTCAATGGCAACACTCAGATCTGCTCCGAGTTACAGCACAATGGCACTAAATATACAGACCCAACTGATATTGCCAACATCCTGGCAGACAGGTTCAGTGCTAACTTTATCCCCCTCTCACCCCCTAAAGAGCCCATCTCTATACCGGAAGAATGCGAAGTTCCTGTAATCATGGCTGCACAGGTAAAAAACACACTCTCCAAAGCCAAGAACATAGCATCCATGGGACCAGACAACATCCCAGGCTGCGTTCTACACGAACTACAGAATGAACTGGCACCCCACCTAAGTACCATGTTCAGTAATAGCCTCACCTCAGGCTTTGTGCCTGCTGAATGGCGCACAGCAACGGTTATCCCACTCCAAAAGGGGAGAGCCAGCACAGACCTCGGGAACTACCACCCCATTAGCCTGATGAGCCTGGTCTGCAAGGTCATGGAACGCATCATCATGGAACCTATAAACAAAAACATTGGTAATCTCCAAACTCTGGATCCCACCCAGTTCGGGTTTGAAAAAGGCAGATCATGTCTCCTAAACCTGATAGACTTCTTTGAAGCAGTCACCAAAGCTGTAGACAAGGGTAAGGTGGTTCACACAGCCTATCTAGATATTGCCAAGGCTTTCGACACCATCCCCCACTCTGGAATTATAGATAAACTCACTAAACTAGGTATAAATCCCTATGTCACAAGATGGGTTGCCAACTGTCTCACTGACAGAACTCACACTGTGAAAGTAGCAGAATCCAAATCCAACTTCAGACCAGTGGCAAGTGAAGTACCACAGGGTTTAGTCCTGGGTCCTCTCCTGTTTGGCATCTACTTCTCTGAAGTACAGGCTAACACAGGTCTTTGGCTAACGAAGTTCGCAGATGACTGCAAACTAGGCACCACAATCAAAACTCCTAATGATGTGGGCATCCTACAAAAGGGCCTCACTGAGACAGATGCCTGGTATCAAAGCCATGGCCTAAAGCTCAATGCCGAAAAGTGCATTGTCATCCCCTTTGGTAAAAACTCTGTACCCATCAACTACAACATAGGCGGTAGTGTGATAAGAGACCTTGGGACACAGGTGGACAGTAGTCTCTCCTTTGATAACCACATCGCCACAGTAGTCAGGAAATCCTTCTACATGGCGCACCACATCACAAAAGGTTTCTCATCCAGAAAAAGAGGTCATTGTTCCCCTCTACTCATAACTCATTAGACCCATTACAGAATACAATGCCCCTTTTGTTATGTACCTCACAAGACATCTACAACAACTGGAAAGGCCCGCAGAATTACCTCACAAAGAGGATTACCGGCCTCAAACAGATGCCCTACGCAGACAGTCTCAAAAAACTCCAGCTTTACTCCGTCGCATATCGCCTACTCAGAGGTGATCTCTGCCTAACATACAAAGCTATGTCAAACCCAGAGCTGTTGGACATGCTCCACTTAAAGAAATCCCAATCCATCCGAGCTACACACTCTAGGGACGTAAACCTTGTCACCACAATAAACAGAACATGCCGGAGGGATAGATTCCTGTCCCACAAACTTCCCATACTCTGGAATAAACTACCCATCTATATCAAACAAAGCTCCTCATTAGCACTCTTCAAGAAAAATCTTGATGATTGAATAGGAAATTCAGCCCGGGGATCACCTCTGTGGCACTGCTCGACAGTGGCACAGGAAAATAATTTTCTTGGGTGGCAAAAGCCAGGGTACCTTTTTGGCTGGGCTTGTACAGGCCCCAGGGCCGATAGCCTAGTACCTACCTATGAACCTATGCCAAGAATCTAAGTGGCAATGCTCAGATCTGCTCGGAGTTAGTGCAGAATGGCGCAAAATACACTGAATTGACCAATATCGCCAACATCCTGGCAGACCGGTTCAGCGCAAACGTCACCCCCCCTCACCCCCAAAAGGGCCCATAACCATACCAGAAGAATGTAGAGTCCCTGAAATCACAGACACTCAGGTTAAAACAGCCCTCTCCAAAGCCAAAAACACAGCATCAATGGGACCAGACGGTGTCCCAGGCTGCGTTCAACATGAGCTCAAAGACGAACTAACTCCTCACCTAAACACACTGTTCAAACTCAGCCTGTCCACAGGCTACATACCCATAGAGTGGTGCACAGCAATGGTTATTCCACTCCACAAAGGTGGAACCAAAACAGACCCCGAGAACTATCACTCTATAAGCCTGACTAGCTTGGTCTGCAAGGCTATGGAGCGCATCATCATGGAACTCATTAATAGAGATATTGGGAACCTCCAAACACTAGACCCTACCCAGTGCAGCGTGGTTAAGGGCAGATCATGCCTCCTAAACCTGGTGGACATCTTTGAGACAGTTACCAATGCTATAGACGAGGGAAAGGTGGTACACACAGCCTACCTAGACCTTGCAAAGGCCTTTGACACCATTCCCCATTCTGGTATTATAGACAAGCTCACCAGCCTGAACATAAACCCCTACGTCACAAGATGGGTTGCCAACTGGCTCACGGACAGAACCCACATGGTGAGAGTTGCGGGAGCTAGGTCCGACTCTAAACCGGTTACAAGTGGTGTTCGCCAGGGCTCAGTCCTAGGACCCCTCCTGCTCGGCATATACTTCTCAGAGGTACAGGCAAGCACAGGAGAACTATGGCTGACCAAGTTCGCAAACGACTGCAAACTAGGGGTTATAAATGACTCTCCGAATGACACAGCCATCCTCCAAAAGGGTCTCACTGAGACGGATACCTGGTGTCAAAATCATGGCCTCAAGCTAAATGCCAAAAAGTGCATAGTCATCCCCTTTGGAAAAAAAAAAGTACCCACAAACTACCACATAGGTGGTAGTCCTCTAAATACGGAAGACGTAATAAGGGATCTGGGGACCCAAGTAGATAGTAATCTCACCTTTGATAATCACATTGCCAGAGTGGTTAGAAAATCCTTCTACGTGGCCCACCTAATCACAAAAGGGTTCGCATCCAGATCAAAAGAGGTCATTGTGCCCCTCTACTCATCACTAATCAGACCCATCATAGAGTACAATGCCCCATTTGGGATGTATCTTACAAGACACCTGAAACAGCAGGAAAGACCACAGAAGTACCTCACCAAGAGGATCACTGGCCTCAAACAGATGCCCTATGCAGCTCGATTGAAGAAACTCCAGCTGTACTCAGTTGCATACCGCCTACTCAGAGGTGATCTCTGCCTGACATACAAGGCCATGTCCAACCCAGAACTGATGGACATGCTCCACCTAAAGAAAACCTTATCCCCTCGAGCCACATGCTCTAGGAATCTAAACCTCACCATAACAATAAATAGGACATGCTGGAGGGATAGATTCCTGTCCCAGAGACTTCCCATGCTTTGGAACAAGATCCCAATCTACATTAGGCAGAGCTCCTCGCTAACTCTCGTCAAAAGAAACCTTGACGAGTGGATGGGAAACAAAGTTTACCTCGGGGATCACTTCAGTGGCTCTGCTGGACAGAGGCACAGGGAACTAATCTAAGTGGGTGGCGAAAGCCAACACATTCTGGCTAGGCTTATAAATGCCTTTGGACAGATAGCCTAGTACCTACCTATGAACATCTCCATACGGAGTCTAGCAAAAAGAACCAATGGAATAGTGGAAGCCATAAACTCAAACTCTCTTGCTGAGGTCTCTTGCAGAACAAGGAGGGACTTAAAGCTGTCAAGGACAGGACCTTGTGAAGAGGAAAAAGGTAGTCACAGTAAGGGTCTCAATCCTGCTCTGCAAGAAAACCTGGCCCCGAGAAGGATTCGGAATTGACTTTTTCAGATTTAGAGTGAAGACCACACTGAAAGGAGGCATAGTGAATTCTAGGTGCTGCAGAGAGGGAGCCTGAATAAGGAGGTCATCCAGATAAGGAGAAATCTGATCATGGGGCCTGCAAAATGGCTATGACTAGGGCTAGACATTTTGTAAAAAAAACTTGGTGCCATAGAAAGACCAAAAGGCAAAGCAAAGAAGTGATCATGTAAGGAGGATAGAGAGAACCGTAAAACCTTCTAGAAGAGTCTAGAAGACAGGACGTGTAGGAATATTAAGATATGCATCCTTTAGGTCCAGAGGCAACAGAAAAGCCTGGGGAAGATGCATTAGGAACAGAAAATGGAGTGTCAACATTTAGAAGAAGAAACTTTCATAAGGGTGCAAAAGAGAGGTCTAGAATGGGCCTTCAAGAACATCCTTCCTGGGAACCAAATCATCCTGTAGAAGAAATACATGCCCCTCTGGCAAGAAGGCACTGGCTGAATAAGTACCTTGAGGCAAGAGGTCCTGAAGAAGGAGGAAATTGAGGTATCTGGCATTGAGGAATCCCTGAAAATGGAGAAACCGACGTCCATATCATGAAATAACCACTGTGACATACTGACAATACCCAGGAGTACGTGATGATTTGTTGCCAAATTGGAAAGACAGAACTAACTTTTGGGAAAGAGGAATCTGGCAAAGGAGAAGATGAACATGAATGCCAGACGCAGACTTGTCCGGAAATGAAGACTTCTCTCCCTTGGAACCTGGAGCAGGTTCTCAGAAAAAAGACACTCACTTTGGAAGTCTATTACCCTTTAAAGATGGTTTATGATGTTTATGCACAAAGGGGGCCTTACAAGGGTAATTCCTCTGATACTTAGGAGTAGGTGAGTAGAAGATTTGTTTGAGGTTTTGTATGACATTCCCTTTGCCTTGCAAAGCTTTAAAAGATCTGCAGCAGCAGATCCAAACAAATTGTGGGTACCCAGAGTAAAGGTCAATAATTTCACCCTCATATCCTCAAGGAAAGGTTTTAGCTGAAGCCAAGAACACCTCCTAATGACTGACCCAGATGCAGCCTTCCTAGGAGGGCATCACAGCTGCATTTGATAGAATGACCAGCTGCATGGGAAGCACAAACTAGCAAAGAAAGAGCTAAAGTCTTAGAATCAGACTCAGTCATGTCAGCCAACACCCCTTCTCCCAGTTCAGTGAGGAGAGTAAGCCCACAGCTAGTCTGCCAAGAAAGCTAAAGTAGCAGAGGTACACATATTCTTACCGCACTGACTCGTTGTTCTACTAGCCTTATCGAAGATGGAGGCAGCTTCGCAGGTTTATCAGCTGAAAGGAGTCACAGAAGGGTCTGTGGAGGAGTTCTTGTACAAGAATATCTGAGCCTCAGGGGTCTTACAGAAACTTTTTTTTTTGTAAGGAGCAGGAGGACGTGATTCAGAAGCTTGGCAAGCAGATATATGTGTAAGTAAACCACTAACAAAACCAACTGATATATAAAAAAACAACCAAGAAAAGAAACTGGATGCTCAATTTATTATTAGAACTTAGCGCCTCAGCAAAAAAACTACCTTCAAAGAGCACAAACTTTCAAAGAAACTCATCTTATGTATCATTTCTTAAAAACATACCACACAATTAAACAATCAAATAATTACATAATCAACTAATTAAATATTTATATAATTATAACAATTTCCAGTTACATTCAACATTTAACTCTCTGGGGGGGGGGGGGGGGTCAGTGTTCCACATTTCAAAATAAAAACTGATTCCTTTAAAAGTAACTTTCTTTTTATATCAATACCTTCTCCCTAGTCGGAACCATTTATTCCAGAATAGCACCCTTCAAAGCCTCAAAATTACTGCCATGACATGCTTTAGAATGCATAGCTACAGGACTAACTTGCCTAGCATTTTTAATGTCCTTCATATGTTCTTGTAATGGCACCTTAAAGGGCCTTTTACTTTCCCCGATATAATACAAATTACAAGGACATTTCAAAGCATATACAATGCTTTCTGTGTAGCAATAATATCTCCCATTTGAATTAAAAGAAAGACCACTGATCTTATCAAAACTATTTACAATATATTTACAGCTCGAATACGTAAAACATTTAAATGTCCCCTTAGCTGAAATTTCCTATAAATTATATATACGCTTAAACAAATTTGCTATGTACAATAATGTCCCGAATAAGTCTACCTTTTCTGAACAAAAATACCGGGTAACATTTGATTTAACGAATTCCTTAAATTTAAGTAAAAAGCCCCCAAAATATTTATTAATATTAACAACCTGTGGACTAAATACCATCAAAAGTAGTGATTACATAAACCTTCCTTTTAAATGTCATTAGATTTAACCAAAACCTCCTTCTGGGTAAAAATTTCAGGGTCCAAATTTTTTCAACAAACTCAAAATAACTTTTTTTTATCATAACCTCTACTTAAAACCATATTTATTGTGTTGTGTATTTCTTGCTTTAATTCATCTTGATCATTACATAGCCTATATACCCACAACAACTCTCCATAAGGGAATGCCTCTAACAAATGAAGGGGATGGCAACTGGAACCATACAGAAAATGGTTACTCTTAATTTTAATCTTACCACTTAATAAATCTTGTAAATATACATCTAAAGACACTACTGAACTCCTAAACTGAAGTCCATAAAATTTTAAGTTAAATCTGCTATCTAAATCTTGTATAAAAGAATGCATATGTTCAAAACATCCCTTACATACAAAAATCAAATAATCTATGAAACGATATTTTACTACAGAATAAAAAAAAAAAAACTACGTCTATATAAATATTTCACCTCGAATAAACCCATAAATAAACTGGCATACATGGGGGCAAAAGATGCCCCCATGGCTGTACCTTGTATCTACTGAAAATATCTTCACAAAAATAGAAATAATTATGAAAGAGACAAAAAAAATATCAGTTCTATTGTGTAATTACTTGCAGGGTTATCACAGAGGTGGAATTTCAAGGCCTCAATACCAGATTCATGGTAAATATTGGTGTACAAGCTCTTCACATCACACCTAATCCAGGATGAAGCTTTCATCCAAATGCATTTCCCTAATCTTATGTAAAAAGTCATAGATGTCCTTTATAAACGAGGGTAACTTAAGTATAAGGTACAAGTAACCTTGCAAAAACAGACCTATAGTTTAAAAGAAAAAAATAATTAGAAGCAGGCACTATGGGCCTACCAGGTGGGTTTACCATATCCTTATCTTATTTTTATGTCCGCGATGGTGGTGCTGCGGTAGCACTGTCGCCTCACAGTAAGACGCTGTCCGGTTTGACTCTCAGCTAGAGCGTCTTCTGCGTGGAGACATGCGTGAATCTGTGTACCTTCGTTGAAGGTTGTGCGTTAGGGCTGGCAACTCAGCATGTAAAAATCAACTGCCAATCATTAGCGGACTGGAGTTCCGCTGTGGCGACCCCTAGCCAGGAAAAGCTGAAAGACACACACACACACACACACACACACACACACACACACACACACACACACACACACACACACACTAAAAATACATGTGTCTGTTTAGAAGAGCTTCCAAAACAGGAGGAACTACACAGGGTCTGGGAGAATCCATCTTTAAGAGATCATAGCATCTCTTCTGGATGTCAGACATCGGGGAACTTTCCCAAGAAAAATGTTCCATCACTTTTAACAATGGTGTCCCCAAAAGAAAGTTCTTCAACTGGGGAGTCTACTTATCATCAGACCCCAAAGCCAAAGGACAGTGAATCTAGGAGAAATAAACTAGACATTTGTCATCCTCATTAGAAGAATCAGTGTCCCTATGCCTTTAAAGGGAGTGGAATAAGACGGACACCAACAAGAGAAGAGGCTTTAAAGCCAAAAGAGTTTTAAAAAGACATTGGGGGTGAAATGTTACCACTCATTTTGGAGGTCTTTAGCACAGGAACTACATGCCTATTTTTTTTTTGCTTATTTTTAATAGCAACCTCATCCCTAACAAACTTAAGAGGTTCTGAACCCTGCATTACTTCCATAAAGGAACTAGGTATTTCTTCCCTTACAAGTATCTGTGGAATACGTTAGGCCCTTCAGAAATTACCAGCTGCGGGTCCCCCTTCTCATCCACCACAGACATTGGCTCAGCCTCAGCGGATGTGTGAATGGCTTGCCCAGTGTTGGCCTTCAACAGGGTTGTGACAGAGGAAACAGGCATCACAACCAGACAGTGCTTGGGGTCTTCAGCTGACCCTACATAGAAGTCAGGTAGAGGCTGGCCAGCAGAAGTCTCCAAGCATAACATTTCTTTTTCAAAGGTGTATGGACATCCGGGCAGGCAGATTTAGAAGTGACGTTTCACCAAGTAACTTTAACTGCTGATTATCTACATAGAAAGTGAAGACAGACTGTGGCACAGGGTCTTAGGAATAAAAGCCTGGCAAATATAACACTGTGGTCGTGGTCCGCACCCACATAAAACAGCCATTTCTTGTGTCTATCCTTAAGGCGAATCTGCATCCCACACTCCTTTCATATTTTATGTACTCACATTCCACTTTATAAACAAATAAATAAATAAATTTCCCCTCTCTGGATAACATGTACCTTCAACACACTCAACAATGAGAAAAAAGGAAGCATCCCCAGTGGAGCACTTATCTGCCCCTAGGCCTGGAGGTGATACGAGACAAGTAACTTTCAGGCAGAGTTCAAAGCACAGCATTCAGACTAGAGAAGATGTTCTGGGGATCTGGTGCTCGTACAATGCTTATGTACTTTATGCATCAGATGTAGGACATACATTTGTCGTATGGTGCTTGGAAGGGCCAAAAGCTTTGGTATGCTGGGCAGATGTACGTCTATCCTTGTCATAATATCCCTATTGTAAGGAATACTGCAACACTTTTTAAAGAAGGACATCAGGTATATATAGATAAAGACATTCTTATCACTCTATAAATCTGTGGCACGTCCAGTTATTGCATATTTTGCACTTATGTGTTCTGTTGCCAGGTTTAAAAAAAAAAGTTGCAATGGATACAGGTATTACAGCAGACACATTAAAGGGCTGAGAAATCTATGTTAAAGGGGCAGATGAAACTACTAACCTAGAATTTATTGTAAACAATACTGTGAGAGGGAATCTCATAGTTTTGTATAAATGTAACAGAAATGCGGACACTGCAATTAATTTTGTTAGTTGAAATCGAACATCATTAGCGGGACCCTAAAAATAAAGACTTATTTGTAGAAATAACCAAGTACGAATCAGAATTAATAATGAGAACTATGCACAGTAGATCAGGATTATGACGTAATGTCCTACCTTTGAAAGTTAGAAAGATAGCAACTTTGCTTTTACTTAAGAGAAGTCTGGATGACTGTATAGGACTCTGAGATCATGATCCAACTATGATAGCAAACTCTTTCAAAGCCTTCAGACTGGCACAGGGTTTGCTCTATCCCACACTGAAACACTGAAACATACACAGAGCTCACTAGTGTCTCTTACTTAGTCACTTTTAAAAATGGTAATATCTGGGACATTTGTATTCTGGGTACTAAATGGTTGTTGGATATGGACAGACTGGTGTCCTACAATGGGGACCAGTGCAGTGAACAGATTATATACTGTACCACAGTGTTGTTAACTAAACCACCAAACGGAGAGAAAATGGGCTCCAACTGGTGTCTTGAAATAGGAAACAATGGACTATGACTGTTATGAACAGGGACGGGTCTATATTCTAAGTCCGAAAGCTGAAACATCAACTGGGAAGTTAGAAATGTAAAAATAGCGAAGCCGTGGAACACCAAATTTTTTCCCAGGGAAAAACTTGGGTGGGCCGTTTCCATGGCTTTATTTCTTCCACTGTGGTGCAATCTCGGAGTTGGTATATTTAAGTAGGGGGGTGGGGGCAAAGCCCCCCCACATTAGGAACAGTCTGAAGTGTTTGTGTGTTTTTTCGTTTTGTACTGGAACAGCGATTTTTTTTCCCCTGGGAAAAAAATCGCTGTTCTCAGTGTTTGAAGTTCTTGCATTTCGAACTTCCAGGTTCGATATTTACATAGTCGAACTTATGACAGTTCGACTATGTGATACAGATCCAACATGGACAGCCAACACTGGGGGCATGAGCTGTGTAAAATCATGAATGATTTGGGGTATATAAAATACTCTCAAAAACTCAACATTTCTTTACAGCAGTAGAATCCTGGCTAAGAAATGCCCAACTCTTTTAATCCAAAGAAGACAAAACTAGTACTCTTTCATCCCCAAAACACCTCTCGTCACTGAACATCCTTGCATCTGACAACACTGCCATAGAAATAGTGCAGGAAACCAAACTTCTAGGTGTTATCATTGACGATAAACTTTCATTTGACCCACATATGCAGCAAAATATAAAGAAAATTCATCAAAAACTGGGACTCATACACAGAAACAAACATTTCTTTACTGCAGCAACCAAAACTACCCTGGCAAAAACATTTTTACTTCCCTCTCTTCTGTATGGTGCCCTTATCTTAACTAACTTGCAAACTTCTACCCTAAACAAGTTGGAACAGTGCTACAACAAAGTTGCACAGTTTGCCACAAACTCTAAATATCACACACACCCACCGTAAACCACTCCTAGAATTAAACTGGCTTGAACAACCCAACCAACTTGCCTTTATTCAGCTATCCACCTTGCACAACCTTATTTTCAAGCCTACTGCCTGCCCTGCACTAGCCAATCTAGTCACACAATACACAACAAATCGATCCCTACGATCAGAAGACAAAAATCTCTTATCTATCTCAAACCCCACAAAATAAAAAAACAGGTCACTCTCTGTATTCATATTCTGTCTCTATACATTGGAATTCACTACCTCTAGCTACTAGGTCTACGCCTGGCCTTACCCATTTCAAAGCCTCTTTAAAAAATCATCTCAAAAATATACGGCTCTGCTCCTGCATAAATCCTGCCGAGTGCTCAGGTCTTACGAGTGCTCAGGTCTTACTCTTCTGTCACATTTCAATCCCTCACAGACTGCAAGATCCTAAAGCTCTTCTAACTCCTTCTCTGTTTCTATACCACATCCTTAAGGTGCTGCTCAGATCCTAAAGCTCTTCTAACTCCTTCTCTGTTTCTATACCACATCCTTAAGGTGCTGCTCAGATCCTAAAGCTCTTCTAACTCCTTCTCTGTTTCTATACCACATCCTTAAGGTGCTGCTCAGATCCTAAAGCTCTTCTAACTCCTTCTCTGTTTCTATACCACATCCTTAAGGTGCTGCTCAGATCCTAAAGCTCTTCTAACTCCTTCTCTGTTTCTATACCACATCCTTAAGGTGCTGCTCAGATCCTAGAGCTCTTCTAACTCCTTCTCTGTTTCTATACCACATCCTTAAGGTGCTGCTCAGATCCTAAAGCTCTTCTAACTCCTTTTCTGTTTCTGTACCACATCCTTAAGGTGCTGCTCAGATCCTAAAGCTCTTCTAACTCCTTCTCTGATTCTGTACCACATCCTTAAGGTGCTGCTCAGATCCTAAAGCTATTCTAACTCCTTCTCTGATTCTGTACCACATCCTTAAGGTGCTGCTCAGATCCTAAAGCTATTCTAACTCCTTCTCTGTTTCTGTACCACATCCTTAAGGTGCTGCTCAGATCCTAAAGCTCTTCTAACTCCTTCTCTGTTTCTGTACAACATCCTTAAGGTGCTGCTCAGATCCTAAAGCTCTTCTAACTCCTTCTCTGTTTCTGTACCACATCCTTAAGGTGCTGCTCAGATCCTAAAGCTCTTCTAACTCCTTCTCTGTTTCTATACCACATCCTTAAGGTGCTTCTCAGATCCTAAAGCTCTTCTAACTCCTTCTCTGTTTCTGTACCACATCCTTAAGGTGCTGCTCAGATCCTAAAGCTCTTCTAACTCCTTCTCTGTTTCTATACCACATCCTTAAGGTGCTGCTCAGATCCTAAAGCTCTTCTAACTCCTTCTCTGTTTCTATATCACATCCTTAAGGTGCTGCTCAGATCCTAAAGCTCTTCTAACTCCTTCTCTGTTTCTATATCGCATCCTTAAGGTGCTGCTCAGATCCTAAAGCTCTTCTAACTCCTTCTCTGGTTCTATACCACATCCTTAAGGTGCTGCTCAGATCCTAAAGCACTTCTAACTCCTTCTCTGTTTCTGTACCGCATCCTTAAGGTGCTGCTCAGATCCTAAAGCTCTTCTAACTCCTTCTCTGTTTCTATACCACATCCTTAAGGTGCTGCTCAGATCCTAAAGCTCTTCTAACTCCTTCTCTGTTTCTATACCACATCCTTAAGGTGCTGCTCAGATCCTAAAGCTCTTCTAACTCCTTCTCTGTTTCTATACCACATCCTTAAGGTGCTGCTCAGATCCTAAAGCTCTTCTAACTCCTTCTCTGTTTCTACACTGCATCCTTAAGGTGCTGCTCAGATCCTAAAGCTCTTCTAACTCCTTCTCTGTTTCTATACCACATCCTTAAGGTGCTGCTGAGATCCTAAAGCTCTTCTAACTCCTTCTCTGTTTCTATATCACATCCTTAAGGTGCTGCTCAGATCCTAAAGCTCTTCTAACTTCTTCTCTATTTCTATACCACATCCTTAAGGTGCTGCTCAGATCCTAAAGCTCTTATAACTCCTTCGCTGTTTCTATACCACATCCTTAAGGTGCTGCTCAGATCCTAAAGCTCTTCTAACTCCTTCTCTGTTTCTATACCACCTCCTTAAGGTGCTGCTCAGATCCTAAAGCTCTTCTAACTCCTTCTCTGTTTCTATATCACATCCTTACGGTGCTGCTCAGATCCTAAAGCTCTTCTAACTCCTTCTCTGTTTCTATACCACATCCTTAAGGTGCTGCTCAGATCCTAAAGCTCTTCTAACTCCTTCTCTGTTTCTATACCACATCCTTAAGGTGCTGCTCAGATCCTAAAGCTCTTCTAACTCCTTCTCTGTTTCTATACCACATCCTTAAGGTGCTGCTCAGATCCTAAAGCTCTTCTAACTCCTTCTCTGTTTCTATACCACATCCTTAAGGTGCTGCTCAGATCCTAAAGCTCTTTTAACTCCTTCTCTGTTTCTATACCACATCCTTAAGGTGCTGCTCAGATCCTAAAGCTCTTCTAACTCCTTCTCTGTTTCTGTACCACATCCTTAACTCATTCCCTCCAGTAGAGCTCTTTTGAGTGTGTACCTTTAACCCCTAGTGGACGTGACTTCAGCATTGAAAAATTGAAGTTATCACCTTAAATTTTTAACAAATACCCATTGACAGAGGTGATATATCAACACAATTGAGTTTGCTATCATGTATGCTTCTAGATAAAATTTTCCAATACCTTGTATGTAACATGGTTTTGGAATTATTAATGCAAATATGAACAGGCAATATTTGACACCTAGAGGAGCAGTAGGGTGTAAGTGCAGAAATGCCTGGAGACGTCACTCTGCTGTAATGAGTTAAGGTGCTGCTCAGATCCTAAAGCTCTTCTAACTCCTTCTCTGTTTCTATACTGCATCCTTAAGGTGCTGCTCAGATCCTAAAGCTCTTCTAACTCCTTTTCTGTTTCTCTACCACATGCTTAAGGTGCTGCTCAGATCCTAAAGCTCTTCTAACTCCTTCTCTGTTTCTATACCACATCCTTAAGGTGCTGCTCAGATCCTAAAGCTCTTCTAACTCCTTCTCTGTTTCTGTACCACATCCTTAAGGTGCTGCTCAGATCCTAAAGCTCTTCTAACTCCTTCTCTGTTTCTGTACCACATCCTTAAGGTGCTGCTCAGATCCTAAAGCTCTTCTAACTCCTTCTCTGTTTCTGTACCACATCCTTAAGGTGCTGCTCAGATCCTAAAGCTCTTCTAACTCCTTCTCTGTTTCTGTACCACATCCTTAAGGTGCTGCTCAGATCCTAAAGCTCTTCTAACTCCTTCTCTGTTTCTGTACCACATCCTTAAGGTGCTGCTCAGATCCTAAAGCTCTTCTAACTCCTTCTCTGTTTCTATATCACATCCTTAAGGTGCTGCTCAGATCCTAAAGCTCTTCTAACTCCTTCTCTGTTTCTGTACCACATCCTTAAGGTGCTGCTCAGATCCTAAAGCTCTTCTAACTCCTTCTCTGTTTCTATACCGCATCCTTAAGGTGCTGCTCAGATCCTAAAGCTCTTCTAACTCCTTCTCTGTTTCTATACCACATCCTTAAGCTACTGCTCAGGCTTTATTGCTTCTATTCTTCTTAATTCTCTCTCGCTATCTGTCTGCATCACTAACTTTCTGGCTGCTCTTTTCCTAACAAACTCACATTCTATTTTGCATGTACTACAACAGTCAGTGTCGCACATTGTGCTACCTACGTACTTTTTTTTTGGACACTGTCTACATCATGTATGAAGAGAGTGACTATTATCATCTGTAATGTTTTAGCTGTGTAGAATTGTCTAGATGTGTAGTAATATATTACAACATCTTGTAGCAGTTTGTTCTTTCAACTTACTTTTTGTACAGTATTTCTAATGTAATCTGTATTGTATTGGATTATACTGTATTTGTATTATACTGTATGTAAAGCTTTTCTCCCCGGGCCTCTGCTGAAAACGGATTCTGTAGACGCAGTCAGACTACCCCCATAAACAAATGTCAAATAAATAAACAAACATTATTATCTTCTATTTTTCAGGATCAAACTGTAATGGAAGTGTGACAACCTCTCTACCCTGGGCCAGTAATCAGGGAGCCCCAATCCTCACCAATGGCACCAGTGAGAGATGGTCACTACAAACAGGAATGGATTTAGACAGTATTTTTCAGATGCACTTCTCTGCATCAAGCAAAATTTCCCCAACAGCACATAGGGAACATGCTCCAGATCTGGGACTGGATCCTCTGTCTCTCCAGATCCCAGACAAGACTCACTTTACAGCACTGTGTCCCAAAGTAACTGACACCCACACCTGGGAATTTGATTTTCACCTCCCTGGGAAAGGCTGGCACAGATTTACTAGCTGTGCCCCCTCCTCTGCCCAGACTATAAGGTAACCATGCTGCCACCAGTCAATCACTCTAAGGCTCTTGCAAGGTATCCAATTATACTGAATAAAATCAATACTAATATAAATGGTAGTCTGTAACCAAAGCAGTAAGGCTTTTCAAAGTGGCCAAGGCGTCACTAAAATAAGCACAAGTACTTTCAAGATGCTAAAAAGTATTCCGTAAAAGACCAACCACAATGAAAGGTATACGATATTTAAATAATACAACAGAAAACATGAGAATACTAAATATCTAAGCGCAATAAACACCAGAGTTTCAATCACAAGAGAAATAAAAATAACAGCCGGACAAGGCTCACACAAATGCAGAAAAACAATACTTTATCTCACTGTATTTCCGGACTGTCTAAAGAAAGATTAGTTGTGTAAAATCTTACCATAACCATAGATGTCCTTCTCTTCCATGTTGCAGTATTCTCACTTGTGGGGATATTCTCTACCTCAGGCAACCCGAACACCTGTCTCGAACACCAAAGCTTAAGCCTGGCTGCTGTAAGGTGCATAGGATGTCACACATAAGGACCATAAACTGTGGGCGATAAATGTGACGTCCACATACACAGACCTCAGAACTGAATGCCCAGTCAGACAACAGTCTAAGGGTAGCTGAAGGATGCCATCCAGATGGGGAAAAGGTCCTCTAGGTGGAAGGAGGGAAGGAATACTGCAACATGGAAGAGAAGGACATCTATGGTTGTGGTAAGATTTTACACAACTAATCTATGTCCTTCTATTCTCATGTTGCAGTATTCTCACATGTGGGAGAGTACCACAGCTTATGCAGAGAAAAGGGTGGAGGAAGAAGTAGCAGTCTCCAGGAAGCCATGGAGGATGGCTTTTGCAAATCCTGCCCTAGCTCTGGAGATGTTATCCAATTTATAGTGTTTAGTGAAAGTGTGTACAGAAGACCATGTAGCTGCCTCTAGGATAGTGGCTGTATCAAGGTCTTCAAGAAAGGCCCCTGAAGATGTGGGGTAATTCTTTACCATGGAAGAAGTAAAAGAAAGATACAGATTTGCAGATCCAGGAGGATATGGTCTGTTTGGATACAGCTTTCCCCAGGGTTCTGGGGTGAAAGGATACCCAGAGTTAGTTGGAATTCGTGATGTCCTTGGCCTTATCCAGATAAAACCTCAGTTGCCTGTGAACATCTAGGGAATGGAGCACTCTCTCACTTTCTTTCTGTGACGAAGGAAAGAAGGTAGGCAAGTGGATATATTTGGTTAACAGACAGTTCATAGACCACTTTGGGCATGAAGGAGGGGTTAGTACAAAGAGAACCCTGTCTTTATGAAAAATGGTGTAAGGTGGAGTAGCTCTGAGACCATTCTGGCTGAAGTGAGGGCTACCAACAAGATAGTTTTCCACGTATACATCTTTAAAGTGGTGGAAGCTGCTGGTTCGAAGGGGGCAGAAGCAAGTTTTTCTAGAACAAAATTCAAATGGGGGGATAGATTTCCTTAGTTGTCTGAGGTGCAGGACCCCCTTAAGAAACCGCTTCACCTCTAATCTTGATAATAGAGGTGAGCAGGGTGAAATGGCTGACAAGTGGACTTTCACTGAAGAGTATGAAAGATCAGATTTTAGGATCTTACACACAAAGGCCAAAGCTAGAGGTACATCTTCATGGAAGGCATCTGGTTGCCTTTGAAGACACCAGGAGAAGAACCTTCCACTTTGCTAAATAGGATCTCCTAGTAGTAGGTTTCCTGGCCTCCTGCAGGACAGATAGCATGTTCTCTGAGTAAAGGTGTCTGAAGAAAGGGATCAGATGTTTAATCACCCACAGGGTACAGTTGAGGGTTTGCAGATGAGGATGGATGAGAGATCCCTTCTGATGTGTGAGAAGGTCAACCTTATGAGGCAACTTGTGGAGATTGCTCTTGGCAAGAGATAAAAGAAGGGGGAGCCAATGCTGCCTTGAAGAACAGGGGGGGTCACCAACAATATGTTTGATCTGTCCCACTGAATTTTTAGCAGGACCTTCTGGGAGGGGAGGGGGGAAGCATACAGGAACATCCCCTTCCAGGAGATTATGAAAGCATCCACTCCCCATGCTTGTGGTGAAGGGAGCCTTGAGGAGAATAGCCGTAGTTGCCTGTTCTGAGGGGAGGCAAACAGATCTATCTGTGGAGTGCCCCACTGGTAGACAATGTCTAAGAAAACATCTCTGTGTAACATCCATTTGTGGTTTTCAGACAATCTGCTGAGGGTATCTGCCTTTGGGTTGTGTTGTGATGGGATGTAGACCACCTGTAATGTTACATTGGATTGAGTTGCCAGTTCTCATGCTTGTATGACCAGCCTGTACAGTAAATAAATCTAGTCCCCCCTGCTTGTTGAAATCATTTGGATGTTGTCTGTAAAGACTTGGAGGGGGCCTGGGTGTAGAGAGGGAGGAAAAGTCTTCAGAGCTAAGAGAACAGCAGTCATATCTCTCACGATGAGGTCTTTTTTTCAGAGGGAGGGCTCCCACTGAGCTTGTACCTCGAGGCTGTTCTTAGTGGTCCCTCCACCCCAATCCAAGGCATCTGTGTATGTGTTGAACTGCCTTGATGGGCTGTGGTGGGAGTCGTGGATTGTGTAGGATTTGGTGGATTCACCACCTTAACTGTTGTTTCAGTCAGGGTAGGAAGGGCACCTGAAAGTCCAGTGGGTGGTCATGTTGGGACCAAACATTCTTCAAGTACCACTGGAACTTTCTCATGTGTAGTCTGGCAATGGGGCACCATGGGAAGAGTGGCTGCTATTAAACCCAGAAGGTGGAGAAATTCCCTGGCTGAGATGTGGGTGACTAGGAGTACATTTGGAAATGGCTGGTTAGAGAAGTGACCATTTCTGGTGGGAGGAAGGCCTTCATCAGATCTGTCCTTAATCTGCAACCCAAGAAGATTTGGTCTTGGGATGGAGTAAGGGAGGACACGAGTAGGTTGAGTATGAAACACAGACTTCCTAGGAGAGAAATAGTGAATTTTAGGTGTCCATGAAGAGTGCTTTCTTCTGCATGGATGAGAAGGTCCTCAAAGTGTGGGAAGATTGTATGCCTTTTATTCTGCAGAAGGCTACTACTGGTGCTAGACACTTTGTAAACACCATTGGTGCTATAGATAAGCCAAGCAGCAAGGCAGTGAATTGATAGTGTGGGGAAGACACTGGAAAATGTAGGAATCTCCTGACGTCTGGGTGGATAGGGATATGAAGATATGCCTCTTTATAGATTCATAGGTAAGTACTAGGCTATCTGCCTGAGGGCATCTATAAGCCTAGCCAGAATGTGTTGGCTTTCGCCACCCCCGTAGATTAGTTCCATGTGCCTCTGTCCAGCAGAGCCATTAGTTCGCTGTGCCTCTATCCAGCAGAGCCACTGCAGTGATCCCCGGGGTAAATTTTGTTTCCCATCAACTCATCAAGGTTTCTCTTGAAGAGTGTTAATGAGGGGTTCTGCCTAATGAAGATTGGAATCCTGTTCCAAAGCATGGGGAGTCTCTGGGACAGAAATCTATCCCTCCAGCACGTCCTATTTATCGTTGTGGTAAGGTTTAGATCCCTAGAGTGTGTGGCTCTCGGGGATTCGTTTTTTTTTTTAGATGGAGCATGTCCATCAATTCTGGGTTGGACATGGCCTTGTATGTCAGGCAGAGATCACCTCTGAGTAGGCGGTATGCAACTGAGTACAGCTTGAGTTTCTTCAGTCGGGCTGCATAGGGCATATGTTTGAGGCCAGTAATCCTCTTGGTGAGGTACTTCTGTGGTCTTTCCAGCTGTTGCAGGTGTCTTGTAAGGTACATCCCAAATGGGGCATTGTACTCTATGATGGGTCTGATGAGTGATGAGTGGAGGGGCACAATAACCTATTTTGTTCTAGATGCAAACCCTTTTGTGATTAGGTGGGCCACATAGAAGGATTTTCTAGCCACCTTGGCAATATGATTATCAAAGGAGAGATTACTATCTACTTGGGTTCCCAGATCCCTTATTACATTTTCTGTATTTAGGAGACTACCATGTATGTGGTAGTTCGCGGGTACTTTGTTTTCTCCAAAGGGGGTGACTATGCAGTTTTTGGCATTTAGCTTGAGGCCATGATTTTGACACCAGGTATCCGTATCAGTGAGCTCCTTCTGGAGGGTGTCTGTGTCAGTGAGCTCCTTCTGGAGGGTGTCTGTGTCAGTGAGCTCCTTCTGGAGGGTGTCTGTGTCAGTGAGCTCCTTCTGGAGGGTGTCTGTGTCAGTGAGCTCCTTCTGGAGGGTGTCAGTGAGCTCCTTCTGGAGGGTGTCAGTGAGCTCCTTCTGGAGGGTGTCAGTGAGCTGCTTCTGGAGGATGTCAGTGAGCTGCTTCTGGAGGATGTCTGTATCAGTGAGCTGCTTCTGGAGGGTGTCTATCAGTGAGCTGCTTCTGGAGGGTGTCTGTATCAGTGAGCTCCTTCTGGAGGATGTCTGTATCAGTGAGCTCCTTCTGGAGGATGTCTGTGTCAGTGAGCTCCTTCTGGAGGATGTCTGTGTCAGTGAGCTCCTTCTGGAGGATGTCTGTGTCAGTGAGCTCCTTCTGGAGGGTGTCTGTATCAGTGAGCTGCTTCTGGAGGGTGTCTGTATCAGTGAGCTGCTTCTGGAGGGTGTCTGTATCAGTGAGCTCCTTCTGGAGGATGTCTGTATCAGTGAGCTCCTTCTGGAGGATGTCTGTGTCAGCCGGAGAGTCAATTATGGCCCCCAAATTGTAGTTGTCTGCGAACTTGGTCAGCCATAGTTCTCCTGTGCTTGCCTGTACCTCTGAGAAGTATATACCGAACAGGAGTGGTCACAGGACTGAGCCCTGGGGGACACCACTTGTAACCAGTTTAGAGTTGGACCTAGAACCTGCAACTCTCACTGTGTGAGTTCTATCAATGAGCCAACTGGCACCCCATCTCGTGACGTAGGGGTTTATGTTCAGGCTGGTGAGCTTGTCTAGAATACCAGAATGGGGGAATGGTGTCAAAAGCATTTGCGAGGTCTAGGTAGGCAGTGTGGACCTCCTTTCCCTTGTCTAAAGCCTTGGTAACTGTCTCAAAGAAGTCCACCAGGTTTAGGAGGCATGATATGCCCTTAACAAAGCCAAATTGGGTAGAGTCCAATGTTTGGAGGTTCCCAATGTCTCTGTTAATGAGTTCCATGATGATGCGCTCCATAGCCTTGCAGATAGGGCGATAGTTCCTGGGGTCCGCTGTGGCTCTACCTTTGAGGAGCAGGATAACTGTTGCTGTGCACCACTCTATGGGTACGTAGCCTGTAGAGAGGCCAAGTTTGAACAGTGTGTTTAGGTGAGGGGTTAGTTCATTTTGGAGCTTGTGTAAGACACAGCCTGGGACAATGTCCGGTCCCATTGAAGCTGTGTTTTTGGCTTTGAATATGGCTGTTTTAACTTGTGTGTCAGTGATTGTCGGGGCTCTACATTCTTCTGGTATGGTTATGGGCCTTTTTGGGGGTGAGAGGGGGGTGAAGTTTGCCCTAAACCTGTCTGCCAGAATGTTGACAATATCAGTCGGTTCAGTGTATTTTGTGCCATTCTGCACAAACTCAGAGCAGATCTGAGAGTTTCCACTTAGGTTCGTTCTTGACATAGCTAAAGAACATTTTGTGGTTATCTTTAGAGTCCTTGGCAATTTTTCTTTCAAAGCTAACCTTGGATGATTTTATGAGGGATCATAGTTTTTTGCTGATACTGATCAGAGATGTCTTTCCTTCTTGGGATTTTATGCTTTTCTGTACTAGTTTCCTCCTTCTATTGTAAAGCTTGTTTATGGCAGGGGGTTTCCTTTTCTTGGAGGAGGAAGTCTTGGTTTTGCTTGGGATAGCACAATCCATGCATTCTTGCAGGTGCTCATAGAGTGCCTCTGTAAGGGATTCAGCAGCTTGGACAGCGTTGTCCTTTAGCATGGGGGCTGTGAACCTTTCCACTTTGGTCTTAAGTAACGTGAAGTTTGCTTTTGAAAAGTTTTTCATGGTGGTTTCCTTGGTTGGGGGTGGGGGCGGAATGTGGACATCCAGTGTGATTAGTCTATGGTCTGATCTAACCAGTGAGGGGTTAACCTCCGGTGTGGAACACCGGATGCCCATGTTGGTGATGACCAGGTCCAATATGTTGTCACCTTTGGTGGGGGTTTTGACCAGTTGATCCAGGGTGTTGGAGTTTATAAATTCTAGGAAACGTTGGGCAAGGGAGTTAGTACTTGAGTAGTTCTCCCAGTTAATGTTTGGGTAATTGAAATTACTCTATATTAGGCCGTTTGGTAGGAACTTCATATTTTCCAGTGTCTCCAGAAATGTGGAATGGGGGTCCTGGGTCATGGTGGGTGATCGGTAGCAAGCTACAATTTGAATAGCAGTTTGCAGTTTAGCCCATTGTTAGTTGCACATGGATGATTTCTGAGGCATCGTGCTGTGCCACTAACCTGGAGGTGTGGGTATCCTTGATGAATATGGATGCATCGCAGCCTTTTGTTCTTCGGTCCGGATTCTGTGGCCGAAAAGTACGGTATGAGTTATAATCTCGTAGTGCTGGAGTGCTCTCTGGAGCCTTAAACCAGGTTTCTGTTACTTCACAGATATTGATGTTCTCCATACTGAGGAGTGCCTTGAGTGCATGCATTTTGAGGTTTAGACTTCTGGCGTTGAGTAGCATTACCCTCAGTTTTTGATTACTTGTGCTGTTTACGGTGGTGGGTTTGTCTTTTGAGCCTTGCTTTAAAAGGCAGTATGGGGATGGCAAAAGCCTTGGCCAGTATTCAAAAGCCCAAGGGTGACAGGTGCAAGCCATCTCTTGTGAAGCAACGTGGCTTGTCGAGCATGTCATCCCAGGCGGACAGATACTTTATCCCTTTTGAATGACACCAGAAACTTAGCCAATTGTAGAAATTAATCATGTTTTCTTTATACTGTGGCATCATTCTTGGTGAGGGCAGGATGCTACTCAGGGTAAGGGTCATACTGACCTGGACTACGTGATGAGAGAGCTCTTCCATGTCGCTTTTCAGATCCAGAGTGGCCATAAAGGCCCTGTGTGTCAAAAGTGGAAGAAGGGTTTGCAGGGAGAGCATTCAGAAGGAAGGTACATGCAGGAGAGGGTTTAGCAGGGACAGTTTCAGGACTGGCCTCCATGGGGCATCCTTTTTTTTGGAACCAGGAAGAGTCTGGAGTAAAAACCTTGGCCCTCTTGTCCTGGTGGAACCCTCTCTATGGTTCCTTGTAACAGCAAATCCTGAATGAATAGGGATATCAGGTGGACCTGTTTTTTTTCGAGGGAGAGGTACGCCTTTTGGAGAAGGCTTCTCCTGCAGGTCATGAAGTAGCCCTTTTCCACTACTGATAGAACCCAGCGATCTGAGGTGATTTTTTGCCACTGAGCAAGACAAGTGTGAAAGGCAGACAGAAAGAGGGAGACGGTGAAGCGTATCTAGGCAGTCACACATTGTTAGGTCGTCTGGAAAGGGCTGCCAGGAATAGTGTGAAAAGAGCTAGTCCAAGTGGATAAGGGTTTTCTGGGCCCTTTCCTGGGCCTTGAAGAAGAGGAGGGTGCAGATGCCCTTCTAACAAAGCTTGGTTTTGCTGGGTAGTTCCTATAGAATTTAGGAACTGGGGTACAGTAAATGCTTCAGATCCTGGAGTTCTTTGCTTTTTTCCTGCAGAGTTTTGAAAAGTTCTGCACATTGCTTACCAAACCAGAACTTGTTGTCCAGGGGGATCCAAGATCTTGTTTTTGAAGTCATATGGTAGAGGCTGAAGTCTGAGCCAGAAATACCTATGTAAGACAGAAGCAGATGCAGCTGACCTGGCTGAGGCTTCAGCAGCATCATAACTACATTTTATTGAATGCCTGGCTACTTTTGCTGATAAGGAAACTTTTGAGGCAACTTGAGGCTTAGTTGGGGAGTTAGGCATAGTGGAGAGTAGCCTAGAGGCCTGGAAAACTAGACCTAGGTCACACTTTGCCATATGAGGCTGGTAACTGATTGCCCTAAAGACCAGGGTTGAGGAAGTGTAAATCTTCTTTCCTAGCCTGTCCATCACCTTACTGTCCTTATCGGATGGCAGCAGAGAAGAGGATGGGATCTACCTAGATTGTTTGCCGGCTGCCACAGCAATCACAGCAGGGTCTGCCATGTGAGGCTGGATGAGGTACTTATAATCATCAGGTACCTTAGAGAACCTGTATGACCTTTCTGGGGTCTTGGAAGCAGAGGCAAAAACGTATGCAGGAATCACAGGAGGAAAAGAAGAGGGAGAGGGGGGCTTCATCTGCAGAAACTCAAATGACCTTCTGCATCTCAGTCATTTGGGTAAAGTCCCACTTGAAATATTCTCTCATTTTGGAGATCGTTTCCCAAAAGGTTATGTCTTCTGGTGGGGAGTCCCCTTCCTGAGACTCATCAGAGGATGAGGAAGAAGAATCTTCCTCTCTAGTCTGTGGAGGTGATGTGGTTCATATGTAAGTACTAGGCTATCGGCCCGAGGGCCTATGCAAGCCTAGCCAACAAGGTTTCCTGGCTTTCGCCACCCAAGAAAGCTATTTTCCTGTGCCCCTGTTGAGCAGGGCCACAAGAGTGATCCCCGGGCTGAATTTCTAATTCCCATCCAATCATTAAGATTTTTCTTGAAGAGTGCTAATGAGGAACTTTGCTCGACATAGATAGGTTACTTGTTCCAGAGTGTGGGAAGTCTCTGGGACAGGAATTTATCCCTCCAGCATGTTCTGTTTATTGTGGTGACAAGGTTTAGGTCCTTAGAGTGTGTAGCTCGGAGGGATTGGGATTTCTTTAGCTGTAGCGTGTCCAACAGCTCTGGGTTTGACATAGCTTTGTATGTTTGACAGAGGTCACCTCTGAGTAGGCGATATGCTACGGAGTAAAGCTGGAGTTTTGAGATAGTCAGTGTAGGATAACTGTTTGAGACCCGTAATCCTCTTGGTGAGGTGGTACTTTGGCTTTTCCAGCTATTGCAGATGTCTTGTGAGTTACATTCCAAAAGGGGCATTGTACTCAATAATGGGTTTAATGAGTGCAGAGTAGAGGGGAACAATGACCTCTTTTTTCTTGAATAAGAATTCTTTTGTGATGAGGTGTGCTACGTAGAAGGATTTTCTGACTACTGTGGCGATGTGATTATCAAATGAAACACTACTGTCCACCTGAGTCCCAAGGTCTCTTATCACACCTTCGGCGTTAAGAAGACTGCCGCCTATGTGGTAGTTCATGGGAACAGAGTTTTTACCAAAGGGGATGACAATGCATTTTTTGGCATTTAGCTTGAGGCCATGGCTCTGACACCAGGCATCTGTCACAGTGAAACCCTTCTGTAGGATGTCCACGTCATTTGGGAACTCTACTATGGCACCTAGTTTGCAGTCATTTATTTATTTTTTTATTTATTATTTGTTGACCGGGAAAGTCCGACTAGGTTCCACAGAGCCTGTTTTCCATGAGCCTGTTTTCAGCGAGTCTGGGGAGAAATGCTCCAGATGCATTGGACTGGAATGGAGAGGAAACCGAGTACCTGGAGGGGACCCACATGAAACCACAGAACATGCAACCTCCAGACGAGAATCGTACCCCAGAACGGAGCTCTAACCGGCTAATTGGCGGGCGCCAACCACTGTGCTGCCCACATCTGCGAACATCAGCTAGAGGCCCTCTTTCTTAGCCCTTACTTCAGAGAAGTAGATACCAAACCAGAGAGGATTCAGGACTGAATCCTGTGGTACTCCACTTGTCACTGGTTTGAAGTCCTATTTGGAGTCTGTAACTTTTACAGTGTGGGTTCTGTCAGTGAGCCAGTTGGCAACCCATCTTGTAATGTATGGATTTATACCCATTTTAGTGAGTTTATCTATAATTCTAGAATGGGGGACGGTGTCGAAAGCCTTGGGGAGGTCAAGATAGGCTCTGTGCGCTGCCTTTCCCTCGTCTATGGCTTTGGTGACTGTTTCAAAGAAGTCAATCAGGTTCAGGAGGCATGATCTGCCTTTCACAAACCTGAACTGGGTGGAGTTCAGGATTTGGAGGTTACCTATGTCTTTGTTTATGAGTTCCATGATGATGCGTTCCATGGCCTTGCAGACCAGGCTCATCAAGCTAATAGGGCGATAGTTCCCGGGGTCCGTGGGGGCTCCCCCCCTTTGTGGAGTGGTACAACTGTTGCTGTGCGCCATTCAGTGAGTACAAAGCCTGACGTGAGGCTATGATTGAACATGGTGCTTAGGTGGGGGGCCAGTTCATTCTGAAGTTCATGTAGAACGCAGCCTGGGATGTTGTCCGGTCCCATGGAAGCCGCATTCTTGGCTTTGGACAGTGCAGTTTTTACCTGCGCAATGATTGTAGGGGCTCTGCATTCTTCTGGTATAGATATGGGTCCTTTGGGGGGGGGGGTAAATTTAGCACTGAACCTATCAGCCAGGATGTTGGCGATATCAGTTGGTTCTGTAATTTTCGTGCCATTGTGCTGTAGCTCAGAGCAGACTTGGGTGTTGCCATTGAGACCTCTTGACATAGCTATAGAATGCTTTGTGGTTGTCCTTAGAATCAGAGGCAATCTTGTTTTCAGAGCTAGCTTTGGAGGACTTTATGAGGGATCTCAGTTTCTTACTGAGGCTGACAAGGAAGCTCCTCCATTCATGGGATTTTATTCTCTTCTGTAACAGTTTCTTCCTTCTGTTGTAAAGTTTGTTTATAGTGGGGGACCACCACATTGGCTTCCTTTTTTTGGAGGACAGGATCTTGGTTCTGTTAGGGATAGCACGATCCATGCACTCGTGTAAGTGCTTGTAGAGTGCATTTGTGTAGGACTCTGCAGTCACAGCTGCAGTGCCCATCTGCAAGGATGTCATGAAGTTTGCCACTTCTGTCTTAGGAAGCATGAAGTTGGCTTTGGAGAAATTTTTAACAGTGGATTCCTTAATGGGATGGTGGTTGCAGGATGTGGATATCTATGGTGATTAGCTTATGGTCAGATCTGACCAACGAGGAGTTGACTTCAGGTGTGGAACACTGGTCACTCATGTTGGCAATGACTAGGTCTAGGATACTGTTGCCGTTGGTGGGGATGTGGATAAGTTTATTCAGGGCATTGGAGTTTATGAATTCTAGAAAACGTTGAGTGAAGGAGTTGGTACAGGAGTAGTTTTCCCAGTTAATGGTGGGGTAGTTGAAATAGACCATTATTAGGGTGTTTGGTTGGACCATAATATTTTCCAGTATATCAAGAAAAGAGGAGTGGGAGTCCTGTGGCATTGTGGGGGATCTGGAGCAAGCTACAATTTGGATTGCAGTTTTGCCCAGAGTTAGTTGCACTTGGATAATTTCAGATGCATTATGTTGGGCAACTAGCCTGGAGGTGTGGATACCTTTAATGAATATGGACACACCTCTGCCTTTGGTGTTCTGGTCCATGTAAGATGGCCGAAAGGTATGGTATGAGTTACAGCCTGGTAATGCAGGGGTGCTCTCTGGATCCTTGAACCAGGTTTCAGTCACAGCACAGATATTGATGTTCTCCATTTTGAGGAGTGCCTCGAGTGAGTACATTTTGAGGTTTAGACTTCTAGCATAGAGTAGCATTACCCTCAGTTTTTGTTTGCCTGTACCTGCTACGGTGCTGGGTTTGTCATTTGGATCTTACCTAAAAAAGGCACTATAGGGGCAGCAAGAGTCTTAGCCAGTATCCGGAATCCCAGGGGCGACAGGTGCAGGCCATCTCTAGCAAAGCATCTTGGCCTGTTGACCATGTCGTCCTAGGCAGACAAGATACCGGATCCCTTGAATGACACCAGAAACTTAGCCAATTGTTGAAGTCAATCATTTTGTCCTTGTACTGTGGTTATCATTCTGGGCGAAGGTAGGATGCTACTCAGGGCTAGGGTCATAACTGCCTGGATTGCAAGAGCAGACAGCTGTTCCACGTCTTTTTGCATGTAGTCCAGGGAGGTACGTCTCAGGTCGTTCACACCAACATGGACAATGACTGAGTCACATCTGTACTTGCTGTATAGTGACCTGAGTGAGTAGGTTATGTGGCGGATCCTGGCACCTGACAGGCAGCTGACAGTAACCTTCTCCTTGTCTAGTCTGGTGAATGGAACATCAGTGTGCCCAACTATAGAGTAATCTAGGACTAATGTGTTGGGTACGTTGTTTTGGCTTATGGGCTGTGGTTGAGTGGTACACTGAGTCTGTGGGTTATGTGTCTTTTGGGTAGTGTTGAGGGGTGGAAGTTGCTTGCGTTTCTGGTTTGGAGGTATCTGTTTGGGCAGATTATTATTGAGAGCCTCTGCAAATGTTTTTGTGTATCTATGTGTGGGTTTTGGTGGTGTAGGTTTAGTGGGACTATGTGGTGAGTGTGGTGTGGTGTAAGTGTTTACCTTCTCCTCTTGACTGACAAGTTCAGTCTTGGCTGGAGAGAACTTTACCTCGAGTTTAGATAAATGCATCTCTCACAGGTTGTAGTGTTGGGTGGTAAGAGGAGAGAGTTGTCAGTGTACATGAGACAGTTGCTAAATTGCCCCAATATCCCCAGATTCATCAGGTAGACAGGAGAGAACACCGGGAGCAGTCCCTTGGACATGCCTAGGTTATCACTATTCATCAGGTAGACAGGAGAGAACACCGGGAGCTGTCCCTTGGACATGCCTGGGTTATCACTATTCATCAGGTAGACAGGAGAGAACACTAGGAGCTGTCCCTAGGACATGCCTGGGTAAGCACTATTCATCAGGTAGACAGGAGAGAACACCGGGAGCCATCCCTTGGACATGCCTGGGTAAGAGAACACCGGGAGCTGTCCCTTGGACATGCCTGGGTAAGAGAACACCGGCAGCTGTCCCTTGGACATGCCTGGGTAAGAGAACACCGGGAGCTGTCCCTTGGACATGCCTGGGTAAGAGAACACCGGGAGCTGTCCCTTGGACAAGCCTGGGTAAGAGATCACCGGGAGCTGCCCCTTGGACATGCCTGGGTAAGAGATCACTGGGAGCTGCCCCTTGGACATACCTGGGTAAGAGATCACCGGGAGCTGTCCCTTGGACATGCCTGGGTAAGAGAACACCGAGAGCTGTCCCTTGGACATGCCTGGGTAAGAGAACACCGGGAGCTGTCCCTTGGACATGCCTGGGTAAGAGAACATCGGGAGCTGTCCTTTGGACATGCCTGGGTAAGAGAACACCGGGAGCTGTCCCTTGGACATGCCTGGGTAAGAGAAGAGAAGTTTCTGTGAGGCCATTTTTGCTTGGGCTGAAGGAGGGTCTCGCTGTTGATCAGTGGCAGTGACTAACATTGAGCAGCTTCCCTGCCCCCCGGAGAGGTGGTTACTGACTTGAAACTGTAGTTTTATTGGCCACTAGGGGTCATTTCCATAACTCCTTCATCTTCCTCTCTTAAAACCTAGTTGCCTCGTGGTTTGGGCGTCTTTTCAGGCTTGTTGGCTGTTGGTGAAGCACCCTCCAAGAGGAAAAAACGCTGAGAGAAGAAGGGAGCCACTTTTGAGATTTTAAGTATTTTTTCTCTGTTTATTTGCTAAGTTTTTCTGCATAGCTGCCTAGCTTGAGCATTTTCTGGCTTGTTAAACTTGATTTCTGTATTAGTAGCTGTATTTAGAGCACAACCAAAAGCTGTTTGCTGAATTTCCTGTTTGCACTTAATTTTAAATAGTTTTTTTTCTTAAAACTTGCATATTTTCTGTCCTTGACCTAGCACTCTTGTGTGGGGTCATTTACTGCACTGTTATAACTTGATCTTACTTATGAACCTCTGCTATCTGTGTAAAAAACAAAAACAAAAAAAAAAAATCTTGCTTTTTTCCCACTTTTCTGAGAGTTAAAAAAGTTCAGTTACAGGCTTGCTGTTCCTGAACTGTTTGAAAGTTTCTGTGAGGCCATTTTTGCTTGGGCTGAAGGAGGGTCTCTCTGTTGATCAGTGGCAGTGACTAACATTGAGCAGCTTCCCTGCCCCCCGGAGAGGTGGTTACTGACTTGAAACTGTAGTTTTATTGTCCCTTTTGGGTCTATTCCTGCTCCTTTCCAGCCCCTGCTATCAAGCACACTTTAACGTGCTTTAGCGCGATTTAGCGCAGAGTTGCCACTAGAGCAGCATCGGGCAGTGCCGGTTAAACAAGGTTAAACTCTTTCTGGCTCCAGAAAGTCTGTTCTTCAATTTTTCCCTTAGAACTGCTCTGTTAGGAACCTAAACAGTTTACACCTACACTAAAAAGTGCAGCACTTGTTCCAAATAGCTTTTTCTTCTCAAAAAGCTCAGCACTTGTCTTATAAGCATATCCCTTGTCTTATAAGCATTCTCTTTGCAGGTCAGGCACTCCTATTATACAAATCTCTCACTAGCAAAACCCCCAGGAGTGCCCACTTCCCTGCTAAGCCCATTACTTTTCTGTCTCCTACCAACTCATAATTCTTTCTAGCATGTCGAAGGGTCAGATGCTGGCGTCCTCTCCTGCCCAGTTGGTGAATCTGGGAATTCTGAGACAATGTTACAATTGCCTCATGTACACGGACAACCCTCTCCTCCTCCCACGTACACTTGTGAGAGATGCAGCTATTTAGCCAGACTGGAGGCTGAGCTCTCTCAACTCAGGACTGGCAAGACCAGGCAGGAGGAGAAGGCAACTACACACACCACAATACCAGTCTCACATAACTCAACCACACCACTGAATCAAACACATAAACACACTAAAACATACTCGGAGGCTCTGAGTAAAAATTTACCTAAACAGCAGAGGCCTCCAAAGCAGACACCCAAGCAACTGCAAACTCAATACACCACACAAACAACACATAAACAACAAAATCAGTGTGCAAAGCAGTCACTGCCCTTAAGGCCAAATACAACACCAAACATACTTGTCATAGGTGACTCCATAGTCAGACACACTGGCGTCCCGCTCACCAGACTGAGTAAGGAGAAGGTCACAGTAAGCTGCCTGTCGGGCGCTAGAATCCGCCACATAATGCAAGCACTCAGGTCTCTCAACAGCAGGTACAAGTGCGACTCAGTCATTGTCCACGCTGGTGTCAACGACCTGAGACGTACCTCCTTGGACTACATGAAAAGAGACATTGAGGAGCTCTCTGATTATGTAGCCCAGGCAGGTATGACCCTGACCTTGAGCAGTATCCTACCTTCACCTAGAATGATGCCACAATACAGTGATAAGATGATCAGCTTTAATAATTGGCTTAAATTCTGGTGTCATTCAAAGGGGATCCAATGTCTGTCTGCCTGGGATGACATGCTGGACAAGCCACGCTGCTTCAAGGGATGGCTTGCACCTGTCACCCCTAGGCTTCGGATATTGGCAAAGGCTCTTGCCACCCCATAGTGCCTTTTTAGGCAAGGCTCAAATTCTAAACCTACCACCCTAGAACACAAAAAGGAAAAACTAAGGGTAATGCTGCTCAATGCCAGAAGTCTCAATCTCAAGATGCACGCACTCGAGGCCCTTCTCAGTATGGAGAACATCGATGTCTGTGCAGTGACAGAAACCTGGTTCAAGGCTCCAGAGAGCACCCCAGCACCATCAGGTTTCACCTCATATCATGCCCGCCCCAAAATCCGGACAACACCAAGAAAGGAGGGTGTCCATATTCATAAAGGACACTCACACCTCAAGGTTAGTGGCAACGCGATGCATCGGAGACCATCCAGGTGCAATTAACCATAGGCAAGACTGCTCTGCAATTTGTAGCATGTTACAAGCCACCCTCTCAAACTCAGGAACCTCACATGGCTTTCCTGAAAACATTGGAGGGGATAAATGTATCTCCAAACACCATCATACTAGGTGACTTCAACTACCCTAATATAGACTGGGAACACTACTCAAGCCCAAATACTCTAGCCCAAAGGTTCCTGGAGTTCATAAACTCAAATGCCATGGAACAACTAGTCACCATCCCCACAAGAGGAGAAAACATACTTGATCTCATCATCACGAACATGGGATCACAATGTTCAACACCGGAAGTATACCCCTCACTGGTGAGATCAGATCATAAACTAATCTCGCTGGAGGTCCTCATCCCGCCCCCACCTGAAATAAAAAAAGACCACAGTGAAAAACTTCTCAAAAGCCGACTTCACACTTCTGAAAACTAGTGTGGTCTCCTTTAAGCCCTGAGCCAGTGGTAATCATTACTCAAACCACTGAATCACTTACAAATGCCTTCTACCAGCACCTACAGGACTGCATGGATCAGGCAATCCCAAACAAAACTAAGACTCTTTGTACCAAAGGCAAGCGTCCAGTCTGGTGGACCCCAGCCATAAACAAGCTCTACAACAAAAGGAGGAAGCTACTACAAGATAGAGCAAAATCCTTGAAAGGTAAGACACCTTTGATCATTATAAGTAAAAACTAAGAGCTCTCATAAAATCATCCAAGGCAAATTTTGAGAGAAAAATCGCCAAGGACTCAAAAGACAATCATAAGGCCTTTTTAGTTATGTTAGAAACCTAGGAGGAAACTCCCAGATATGCTCAGAATTAGTTCAAAATGATGTGAAGATTACTGAACCTACACACATTGCCAACATACTGGCCGACAGGTTCAGTGCAAACTTCTCTCTCCTCCCCAAAGAAGAGATATCTATACCAGAGGATTGTAGCCCCAAACATCTCCAACGCCCAGGTGAGAACTGCTCTCTCCAAGGCAAAAACACAGCATCCATGGGACCGGATGGTGTCCCCGGCTGTGTGCTCCACGAACTCAATGAGGAATTAAACCCGCAGTTAGGACAGCTGTTTAATCTTAGCCTCACCTCAGGATACGCACCAAGGAGTGGCGACGCTGACTGTGGTCCCACTTCACAAGGGCGGTGTTTCCACTGACCCTGGAAATTACCGTCCCATTAGCTTGACAAGTCTTATCTGCAAAGCCATGGAGAGGATCATAATGGAACTCATAAATAAAGACATAGGGAACTTGCAGACTTTGGATCCAACCCAGTTTGGCTTTGTCAAAGGCAGATCATGCCTTTTAAACTTGGTTGACTTTTTCGAAACAGTCACCAAGGCCATTGATGAGGGAAAGGCAGTCCATACAGCCTACCTTGACCTGGCAAAGGCCTTCGACACAATACCCCACTCAGGTATCATCGAAAAACTCATCAGCTTGAATGTAAACCCATACATCACAAGATGCAATGCAAACTGGCTAAGTGACAGAACACACAGGGTCAGAGTTGCTGGAGCCATGTCAGACTCAAAGCCTGTCACAAGTGGTGTCCCACAGGGCTCAGTCCTGGGTCCACTCTTGTTCGGCATCTACTTTTCTGAAGTACAAGCAAACGCAGGAGGGTTATGGCTGACAAAGTTTGCAGATGACTACAAACTGAAGCCATAGTCGAAAACACATCTGACACAGATATCCTTCAGAAGGGCCTCACAGAAACGGATAACTGGTGCCAGAGCCATGGCCTAAAGTTAAATGCCAAGAAATGCATAGTCATACCCTTCGGGAAAAACAAGGTTACCCATAACTACCATATAGGTGGCAAACCACTGAGCACAGAAGAAGTCATCAGGGATCTAGGGACCCAGGTTGACAGTAGCCTGTCGTTTGACACTCATGTTGCTAAAGTAGTTAGGAAAACCTTCTACATTGCCCACCTGATCATGAAGGGATTCACATCTAGATCAAGGGAGGGCATCGTCCCCCTGTACTCATCACTCATTAGACCTATGATTGAGTACAATGCCCCATTCGGAATATATCTGACCCGACACCTGCAGCAGCTGGAAAGGCCCCAAAAGTTCCTCACCAAAAGGATAAAGGGTCTCAAAATATGTCTTATGCTGCCCGACTGAAAGAACTCCAGCTCTATTCAGTCTCATACCGCTTGCTCAGAGGTGACCTGTGCCTGACATATAAGGCCATGTCAAACCCAGATTTGATGAATATGCTTCACCTCAAAAAATCTAGATCCCTCAGAACCACAAGGGCGGGAGACTTAAACCTTGACACGGTTATTAATAGAGCGTGCTGGAGGGACAGATTCATCACCCAGAGACTCCCTATGCTGTGGAACAAAATCCCGGTACATGTGAGGCAAAGCACCTCGCTGGCCTTGTTCAAGAGGAATCTTGACCAATGGATGGGAGATCGCAGATATACCCCAGGGATTACTTCAGTGTCACTCCTTGACAGAGGCACAGCAAAATAATAGGCATAGTTTTCTTCAAACTAAAGGGGTGGCGAAAGCCAATTAACTATGGGCTAGGCTTATAAATGCCCTTGGGCAGATAGCCTAGTATGAACCTATGAACCTATGAACACCGGGAGCTGTCCCTTGGACATGCCTGGGTAAGAGAACACCGGGAGCTGTCCCTTGGACATGCCTGGGTAAGAGAACACTGGGAGCTGTCCCTTGGACATGCCTGCGTAAGAGAACACCGGGAGCTGACCCTTGGACATGCCTGGGTAAGAGAACACCGGGAGCTGCCCCTAGACATGCCTGGGTAAGAGAACACCGGGAGCTGTCCCTTGGACATGACTGGGTAAGAGAACACCTGGAGCTGTCCCTTGGACATGCCTGGGTAAGAGAACACCGGGAGCTGACCCTTGGACATGCCTGGGTAAGAGAACACCGGGAGCTGCCCCTAGACATGCCTGGGTAAGAGAACACCGGGAGCTGTCCCTTGGACATGACTGGGTAAGAGAACACCTGGAGCTGTCCCTTGGACATGCCTGGGTAAGAGAACACCGGGAGCTGTCCCTTGGACATGCCTGGGTAAGAGAACACCGGGAGCTGTCCCTTGGACATGCCTGGGTAAGAGAACACCGGGAGCTGTCCCTTGGACATGCCTGGGTAAGAGAACACCGGGAGCTGTCCCTTGGACATGTCTGGGTAAGAGAACACCGGGAGCTGTCCCTTGAACATGTCTGGGTAAGAGAACACCGGGAGCTGTCCCTTGGACATGCCTGGGTTATCACTATTCATCAGGTAGACAGGAGAGAACACCGGGAGCTGTCCCTTGGACATGCCTGGGTAAGAGAACACCGGGCGCTGTCCCTTGGACATGCCTGTGTAAGAGAACACCGGGCGCTGTCCCTTGGACATGCCTGGGTAAGAGAACACCGTGAGCGGTCCCTTGAACATGCATGGGTAAGAGAACACCGGGCACTGTCCCTTGGACCGGGCGCTGTTCCTTGGACATGCCTGGGTAAGAGAAAGTACAGTTTTGTACCTACCATACATGTAGATGTCCGATAGATATGCAACTGCAGTCCTTACATATGGGTTGTCCTGCCTCAGGCAGCCGTTCGGTCGTCCGGATTCCAAAGTCCAGGTCCGGGGTCGGCTGATGTCGCCTCTTCCCCGACGTCAGAACGGCTGGGGTATAAAAGCATCAGCCGACGCCATCTTCTTCAGTGTTTCTTGCCCCAGATGCCAGGTGCCCTCCAAGGAAGGCTAAATTTAGAGACTGGATAAAAAATTCCAGACATACACAACAGTAATAAACAGATACACCATAACAGATATCCCCAGCGAATTTGAAAAAGGGAAGTGGACCCAAAAAGGAGAATTTACAGAGGGGTAGGAGGGAGAGAAAACCTGACTGCAGTTGCATATCTATCAGACATCTACATTTATGGTAGGTACAAAACTGTACTATGTCCTTCAAGAATGCAACTGCAGTCCTTACATATGGGTTGAATACCATAGCCAAGCTGGGGGTGGTAGGATCTAAGATAAAGATGGTGTAGCTAAAATGCCCTGCAGGACTGCCGAAGCAAAGCCTGCTTGGGATCTGGAATATAAAGGCAGGTTGTAGTGCTTGGAAAATGTATGCACGGAGCTCCATGTAGCAGCTTCTAGAATGTCCTTTGTAGCCACCCCTCTTAGAAAGGCTGTGGAGGAGGCTATAGCTCTGGTGGAGTGTGGTCTGATATTGGCTGGCACACCTTTTCCATGGAAAGAATAACAGAATCTGATGCAGTGTCCAATCCATTTTCAAATTGTTTGGAAATTGCCTTTCCTTGTACTCCAGCAGCGTAAGCTACAAATAGTTGTTCAGACTTTCTGTTGGCTTTTGTTCTGTCCAAGTAGTAGCGTAGTTGTCTGTGAATGTCCAAAGTGTGCAGCAGCTGTTCTCCTTTATTTTGAGGATTGGGAAGGAAGGTAGGCAGGTGAATTGCTTGATTTAGAGACACCCTGGATATCACTTTTGGCATGAATGAAGGATTGGTTCTTAAAGAAACTCTGTCCTGATGAAAAATGAGAAATGGAGGTACTGCCATGAGGGCCTGTATCTCCGAGACTCTTCTTGCTGAGGTAATTGCCAACAGGAAAACTGTTTTCCAAGAGAGAAATTGCAATTCTGAAGATGCTGCTGGCTCAAAAGGAGGAAGAGTTAATTTTTCCAACACGAAGTTGAGGTCCCATGCAGGCACTGGTGGTTTTTCTAGGAGGTTTGATATTCTTTATCCCTCTTAGAAACTGTCTTAGCAAAGGATGTGAAAACACAGGTGGATCACTGTTGTATTTTGCTGAAATTGCTGAAGCGTGTATTTTTATGGAAGAATATGAAAGGCCATTATGTAGCATTTCTGCCAAGTATTCTAGTATCTGTGGGATGCTCATTACTGATGCATCCTGACCCTTGTTGGCATTCCAGATGTTGAATCTCTTCCATTTGGCCGAATAAGTTTTTCTGGTGGAAGGTCTGCGTGCTTCCAGTAAGATCTCTTGAACTTTCTTGGAGAGAGAGATATGGGGAGAAGTCATGGAACCCTCCAAGCTGCCAGCTGCAATGTCTGTAGGTTGGGCTGAACCGTCCTGTAATTGTGCCGAGTCAAAAGCAGAGGCCATTGAGGCAGGGGCCACGGCTTGGTGCGAGTTATGCTCCTTAGTAATGGATACCAGTGCTGTCTTGGCCAGTCTGGAGCTATCAAAATGCCTTTCGGTTGTTCTGCTTTGATCTTCAGTAACACCTTGGTCATTAATGGTAGAGGTGGGAATGCATAGATTGTTAGAGAGTTCCAGCTGAAGGAGAGAGCATCCATTCTCCAGGCTTGAGGATGGTGTGTCCTCAAGCAGAACTTCTTCAGATGATGATTGATGTGTGAGACAAAGAGATCTATGTCCAGCCTCCGCCATGCATGAGTTATTTGTGAAAAAATGTCTGGATGTAACATCCATTCGTGCGGGTCCAAGATGTTTCTGCTTAGACTTTCCGCCAGAACATTGTCCTTGCCTGGAACAAACTGGGATTGCAACTGTATGTTCAGTTTCAGGGACTTTTCCCAAAGAGTCATTGTTAGTCTGCAGAGGGGGTAAGAATGAGTGCCTCCCTGCTTGTTTATATACCACATAACAGTGGTGTTGTCTGTCTATTAGCAGATGACCTTGCTGAAGATATTTTCCGAAGGCCTCGATTGCATGAATCACTGCCAACATCTCTTTTTGATTAGATGTGTAGATGCACTTCCCGGGGTGCCCATTGCCCTTGAATGCATCTGCCCTCCATGTGCGCCCCCCATCCATGATCTGAGACATCTGTTGTTATGGTTTGGCTTGTTTGAGGTTTGTTGAAAGACATGCCTTTGTTTTGCTGGCTTGCTTGTGCCCACCACAAAAATTCCTTTTGTAGATATGGAATGAGTGGAATAATTGCTTCTAAGTTGTGGCTGTGTTGAGACCATAAACGTTTTAGGTACCATTGTAGTTTTCTCATGTGTAGTCTTGCCAGTGGAATCAGAAGAATGCAAGATGCCATAAAACCCAGGGCCTGCAGGATTTTCCTTGCAGTCATCTGGGTGTGCTTTGCTAGGCTTTTGAAGTAATCTGGTAATTGTTCTTGTTTCTCCTCTGTGAGGAAAGCCATTTGTGAGTTTGTGTCCAGTTTGGCTCCTAGAAAAATTATTTGTTGGGATGGCAGTAGTCTTGATTTTTGAATGTTGACTGTGTATCCCAAAGCCTGTAGTAAGTGAATGACATAGTTCATGTTTCTTATCAAGGCTTGCTTGCTGTCCGCTTGTATAAGGCAGTCGTCAAGGTAAGGGTATATTTGTATCCCCTGGAGTCTGCAGTGTGCAATTACTGATGCCAGGCATTTCGTGAATACTCTGGGCGCAGTAGATAAGCCAAAAGGCAATGCTGAGAATTGATAATGCTCTGACCCTGCAAGAAATCTGAGATATCTTCTGCAACTGTGTCTGACTGGGACATGCAGGTATGCCTCCTTGAGGTCCAGAGTAACCAGCCAAGACCCCTTGCCCAGCATGGGAAGAAGTTGCTGTAACGTCAGCATTTTGAATTTTGGCACAATGAGAAAAGTGTTTAGAGCTGACAAGTCCAGTATAGGTCTCCATTGCTTTTCCTTTCTTGGAACAAGGAACAGTCTTGAGTAGAATCCCTGGCCTTGTTCCGGAGTAGGAACCTTTTCTATTGCTTTGATTTTTAGCAACTTTGAAACTTGTATGAGTGCCTCTGCCCTTTGATTTTGTGGCAGGTTTGGCATGCCTCGCTGTTGGTAAGGTATGGAAGTGGAACCTGTAACCTTTGTCTATTATGTCCAGAATCCATTTGTCCTTTGTTAAAACATGCCAATTTTTTGAAAATAAGGATAATTTTCCGCCTAAAGGTGCTTCTCTTTGAACCTTGGTCGGCGGTGCCAAAGTCAAGTCATTGTGATTGTCCCTGCGGAGCAGTAGAGGCCCCTGTGCCACTTCTCTGGTTAGAGTTGCCATTGGCGGCCCGGTAGGAACCTCGGTATTGCCCTCTACCGAAAGCATGCCTGTTTTTCCCCTTTGGAACTTGTCAGTGTCTGGAAAGGACCAATTCTTCGAAGGCCAATTCCTGCTGAACCTTGGTGGCTGAACCTGGAGGAAATCTTTGACTGTTTGTACTGATTTAGCCTTTTCTTCAATTGATTTCAACACATCCTGAGCATTAGCACCAAATAGCTTGTGTTTTTCCAGAGGTGCATCTAGAAGCTTTACTTTAACATGATCGGGCAATGCCTGTTCTTTCAACCAAGCATGTCTACGTATGACGGCCCCTGTCATAGCTGCCCTACATGAAGCTTCCAATGCATCATAACCACACTGAAGAAAATGATTGCTAACCTGATGGGTATTATGAACCAAATCCTGCAAGGCCTTTCTATCTAAAGGCTCAGGAGAGGCTAACCTTTTCTGCAAATCATCCAGCAAGAAATCCTGATACTGAAACATATGAAAAAGACAGTTAAGTGCCCTCATGGCAAGGGTGGTTGAGGTATAAACATTTTTACCCCACCTCTCCAGAGACCTAGATTCCCTGTCTGCGGGCAAAAGATTTTTGGCCGTGGAAGTGGCCACTCCTTTGGGTCCCTGAGAAATAGTTTCTAGATCAACAGAGTGGGCCTTAAAGAGATGTTTATGAGTTTCAGGAACCCTGTAATATCTGTCTGGCTTGACAGGAGCAGGAGGGAGAGAATCAGGAGAAGCACTCGAGTTTGAGTACACATCATCCAGTACATCTAACACTGGGGGTATAGCTAAAGGCCTGTGCTGGGGTAACTTGAGGAAAGTACGAAGCCTTTTCCTGGAGTCGGAGAAATCCTGGCCCTGCCACTGAAAGTGCTCTCTCATGGAGTGGAGAATTTCCCCGAAAGAAATATCCTCAGGAGGAAAGGCAGAGGGAATAGATTCCTCAGCATCAGAATCCTCGTAGGCCTGGAAGGATTCTTCCTGGGAATCTGAATGGCCTGAGTCACCAGAGGCTTCATCTGAGGAAAGGGTATCTGTCTGCTCAACCCTAGGCCTTTTGTCCACAGGCGGCTGAAAACCTCTGTCTGGATGAGCCTGGGAGCCTCTGATTAAGGAAATTAGATCTGCAGCTAAAGTCATGATCTGTTTATCAGAAGTGGGACCCTGGGAAAAAGATTTAGGAGGGTGAGACTTAGCCTGGCTGGCAGCCTTAGCACGTGTGTAGGCCTTGATGGACATAGACACCGGAGGCCTAGCTGCCCCACGTGCTGGAGTAACTTTGTCCACCGGTATGGTGTCAGGCAAATCTTGGGCTTCAGTTTCAGGAGGAAAATCAACAACTGGCACCGGGGTAGCCTCTGGGGCCGAAGTGAGCGGTAAAGCGGTGTCGTCTGTCTGGAGCGGTTGAATTACCGCCTTGGAAGAGACCGATGCACTCGCGGTAGGTTTTGGCGTGGTGTCAGTGGAAGTCGCGGGCCGAGAATGTCGGTCCCGGTCCTTCCGTTTTTTGGAAATATGTGTTGTCGGTTGTTCCGACGGCATGATATAGGAGTAATTTTCCCCAAAAAAGTCTTCAGCAAATTCTGCCCGGCGCCTGAGTGTGCGCTTATTGAAGCAAGCACAGGCAGCACAGGCCTAGACGTCGTGGTCTGGGCCAAGGCAGGGAAGGCAGTAAGAATGGAAGTCCTTATGAGGTATTTGTTTACCACAAGACAAACAGTTATTAACTTTTGCAGTTTTAGCTGACATCGGCTGAGGCAAAAAAAGGTTCCCCAACGGGGTACATAGCTTTTTGATGACTTCGGTAACTGAGAACACAGGAGCTGGCCGACCGGCACTTGCTAACTGCTTCTGCTTCAGGCACCGCGCGGCAAGAAAGACTGGAGAAGATGGCGTCGGCTGATTCTTTTCTAACCCAGCCGCTCTGACGTCGGGGAAGAGGCGACATCAGCCGACGCCGGACCCGGACTTTGGAATCCGGCCGACCGAAGGGCTGTCTGAGGCAGGACAACCCATATGTAAGGACTGTAGTTGCATTCTTGAAGGACATCACCGGGAGCTGTCCCTTGGACTTGTCTGGGTAAGAGAACACCGGGAGCCGTCCCTTGGACATGCCTGGGTAAGAGAACTCCGGGAGCTGTCCCTTGGACATGCCTGGTAAGAGAACACTGGGAGCTGCCCCTTGGACATACCTGGGTAAGAGAACACCGGGAGCTGTCCCTTGGACATGCCTGGGTAAGAGAACACCGGGAGCTGTCCCTTGGACATGTCTGGGTAAGAAAACACCAGGAGCTGTCCCTTGGACATGTCTGGGTAAGAGAACACCGGCAGCTGTCCCTTGGACATGCCTGGGTTATCACTATTCATCAGGTAGACAGGAGAGAACAACGGGAGCTGTCCCTTGGACATGCCTGGGTAAGAGAACACCGGGTGCTGTCCCTTGGACATACCTGTGTAAGAGAACACCGGGCGCTTTCCCTTGGACATGCCTGGGTAAGAGAACAACGGGAGCTGTCCCTTGACATGCCTGGAGAGAACACTGGGCGCTGTCCCTTGACATGCCTGGGTAAGAGAACACCGAGCTGACCCTTGGACATGCCTGGGTAACCGGGCTGTCCCTTGGACATGCCTGGGTAAGAGAACACCGGAAGCAGTCCCTTGGACATGCCTGCGTTATCACTATTCATCAGGTAGACAGGAGAGAACACCAGGAGCTGTCCCTTGGACATGCCTGGGTAAGAGAACACCGGGAGCTGACCCTTGGACATGCCTGGGTAAGAGAACACCGAGCTGCCCCTAGACATGCCTGGGTAAGAGAACACCGGGAGCTGTCCCTTGGACATGACTGGGTAAGAGAACACCTGGAGCTGTCCCTTGGACATGCCTGGGTAAGAGAACACCGGGAGCTGTCCCTTGGACATGCCTGGGTAAGAGAACACCGAGCTGTCCCTTGACATGCCTGGGTAAGAGAACACCGAGCTGTCCCTTGACATGCCTGGGTAAGAGAACACCGAGCTGTCCCTTGGACATGTCTGGGTAAGAGAACACCGAGCTGTCCCTTGAACATGTCTGGGTAAGAGAACACCGAGCTGTCCCTTGGACATGCCTGGGTTATCACTATTCATCAGGTAGACAGGAGAGAACACCGAGTTGTCCCTGACATGCCTGGGTAAGAGAACACCGGCTGTCCCTGGACATGCCTGTGTAAGAGAACACCGGGCGCTGTCCCTTGGACATGCCTGGGTAAGAGAACACCGTGAGCGGTCCCTTGAACATGCATGGGTAAGAGAACACCGGGCACTGTCCCTTGGACCGGGCGCTGTTCCTTGACATGCCTGGGTAAGAGAAAGTACAGTTTTGTACCTACCATACATGTAGATGTCCGATAGATATGCAACTGCAGTCCTTACATATGGGTTGTCCTGCCTCAGGCAGCCGTTCGGTCGTCCGGATTCCAAAGTCCAGGTCCGGGGTCGGCTGATGTCGCCTCTTCCCCGACGTCAGAACGGCTGGGGTATAAAAGCATCAGCCGACGCCATCTTCTTCAGTGTTTCTTGCCCCAGATGCCAGGTGCCCTCCAAGGAAGGCTAAATTTAGAGACTGGATAAAAAATTCCAGACATACACAACAGTAATAAACAGATACACCATAACAGATATCCCCAGCGAATTTGAAAAAGGGAAGTGGACCCAAAAAGGAGAATTTACAGAGGGGTAGGAGGGAGAGAAAACCTGACTGCAGTTGCATATCTATCAGACATCTACATTTATGGTAGGTACAAAACTGTACTATGTCCTTCAAGAATGCAACTGCAGTCCTTACATATGGGTTGAATACCATAGCCAAGCTGGGGGTGGTAGGATCTAAGATAAAGATGGTGTAGCTAAAATGCCCTGCAGGACTGCCGAAGCAAAGCCTGCTTGGGATCTGGAATATAAAGGCAGGTTGTAGTGCTTGGAAAATGTATGCACGGAGCTCCATGTAGCAGCTTCTAGAATGTCCTTTGTAGCCACCCCTCTTAGAAAGGCTGTGGAGGAGGCTATAGCTCTGGTGGAGTGTGGTCTGATATTGGCTGGCACACCTTTTCCATGGAAAGAATAACAGAATCTGATGCAGTGTCCAATCCATTTTCAAATTGTTTGGAAATTGCCTTTCCTTGTACTCCAGCAGCGTAAGCTACAAATAGTTGTTCAGACTTTCTGTTGGCTTTTGTTCTGTCCAAGTAGTAGCGTAGTTGTCTGTGAATGTCCAAAGTGTGCAGCAGCTGTTCTCCTTTATTTTGAGGATTGGGAAGGAAGGTAGGCAGGTGAATTGCTTGATTTAGAGACACCCTGGATATCACTTTTGGCATGAATGAAGGATTGGTTCTTAAAGAAACTCTGTCCTGATGAAAAATGAGAAATCCCTCCCCCACAAAAGGAGAGATATCTATATCAAGCGATTGCAGCCCCCCAAACATCTCCAACGCCCAAGTGAGAACTGCTCTCTCCAAAGCAAAAAACACAGCATCCATGGGACCTGATGGTGTCCCCGGCTGTGTGCTCCACGAACTCAACGAGGAATTAAACCCACAGCTAGGACAGCTGTTTAATCATAGTCTTACCTCTGGATACGCACTCCAGGAGTGGCGCACTGCAACTGTGGTCCCACTTCACAAAGGCGGTGCCTCCACCGACCCTGGAAATTACCGGCCCATTAGCTTGACAAGCCTTATCTGCAAAGCCATGGAGAGGATCATAATGGACCTCATAAATAAAGACATAGGGAATTTGCAGACTTTGGATCCATCCCAGTTTGGCTTTGTCAAAGGCAGATCATGCCTTCTAAACTTGGTTGACTTTTTCCAAACAGTCACCAAAGCCATTGATGAGGGAAAGGCAGTCCATACAGCCTACCTCGATCTGGCGAAGGCCTTCGATACAATACCCCACTCGGGTATCATTGAAAAACTCATCAGCTTAAATGTTAACCCATACATCACAAGATGGGTTGCAAACTGGCTGAGTGACAGAACCCACAGGGTCAGAGTTGCTGGCACCATGTCAGACTCAAAGCCTGTCACAAGTGGTGTACCACAGGGCTCAGTCCTGCCCACTCTTGTTTGGCATCTACTTTTCCAAGTACAAGCAAACACAGGAGGTTATGGCTGACAAAGTTTGCAGATGACTGCAAACTCGGCCATAGTAGAAAACACATCTGACACAGATATCCTTCAGAAGGGTCTCACAGAAACGGATAACTGGTGCCAGAGCCATGGCCTAAAGTTAAATGCCAAAAATGCATAGTCATACCCTTCGAAAAACAAGGTTACCCCTAGCTACCAAATAGGTGGCAATCCACTGAGCACAGAAGAAGTTATCAGGGACCTGGGGACCCAGGTTGATAGTAGTCTGTCATTCGACACCCATGTAGCTAAAGTAGTTAGGAAGACCTTCTACATTGCCCACCTTATCATGAGGGATTCTCATCTAGATCAAGGGAGGTCATAGTCTCCCTATACTCATCACTCATCAGACCAATGATTGAGTACAATGCCCCATTCGGAATGTATCTGACCCGACACTTGCAGCAGCTGGAGAGGCCACAAAAGTTCCTCACCAAAAGGATAAAGGGTCTCAAACATCTGTCCTATGCTGCCCGACTGAAAGAACTCCAGCTCTATTCAGTCGCCACCGCTTGCTCAGAGGTGACCTTTGCCTAACATACAAGGCCATGTCAAACCCAGATTTGATGAATATGCTTCACCTCAAAAATCTAGATCCGCAGAGTCACAAGGGCGGAGACTTAAACCTCGACACGGCTATTAATAGGACGTGCTGGAGGGATAGATTCATCACCCAAAGACTCCTATGCTGTGGAATAAAATCCCGGTATATGTGAGGCAGAGCACCTCGCTGGCGTTGTTCAAGAGAAATCTTGACCAATGGATGGGAGATCGCAGATATACCCCAGGGATTACCTCAGTGTCACTGCTCAACAGAGGCACAGCAAAATAATGGGTATAGTTCCCCATACTAAAGGGGTGGCGTAAGCCACAAAACTATGGGCTAGGCTTGTAAATGCCCTCGGGCAGATAGCCTAGTATGAACCTATGAAACTATGAACCTATGGAGGTACTGCCATGAGGGCCTGTATCTCCGAGACTCTTCTTGCTGAGGTAATTGCCAACAGGAAAACTGTTTTCCAAGAGAGAAATTGCAATTCTGAAGATGCTGCTGGCTCAAAAGGAGGAAGAGTTAATTTTTCCAACACGAAGTTGAGGTCCCATGCAGGCACTGGTGGTTTTTCTAGGAGGTTTGATATTCTTTATCCCTCTTAGAAACTGTCTTAGCAAAGGATGTGAAAACACAGGTGGATCACTGTTGTATTTTGCTGAAATTGCTGAAGCGTATTTTTATGGAAGAATATGAAAGGCCATTATGTAGCATTTCTGCCAAGTATTCTAGTATCTGTGGGATGCTCATTACTGATGCATCCTGACCCTTGTTGGCATTCCAGATGTTGAATCTCTTCCATTTGGCCGAATAAGTTTTTCTGGTGGAAGGTCTGCGTGCTTCCAGTAAGATCTCTTGAACTTTCTTGGAGAGAGAGATATGGGGAGAAGTCATGGAACCCTCCAAGCTGCCAGCTGCAATGTTTGTAGGTTGGGCTGAACCGTCCTGTAATTGTGCCGAGTCAAAAGCAGAGGCCATTGAGGCAGGGGCCACGGCTTGGTGCGAGTTATGCTCCTTAGTAATGGATACCAGTGCTGTCTTGGCCAGTCTGAGCTATCAAAATGCCTTCGGTTGTTCTGCTTTGATCTTCAGTAACACCTTGGTCATTAATGGTAGAGGTGGGAATGCATAGATTGTTAGAGAGTTCCAGCTGAAGGAGAGAGCATCCATTCTCCAGGCTTGAGGATGGTGTGTCCTCAAGCAGAACTTCTTCAGATGATGATTGATGTGTGAGACAAAGAGATCTATGTCCAGCCTCCGCCATGCATGAGTTATTTGTGAAAAAATGTCTGGATGCAACATCCATTCGTGCGGGTCCAAGATGTTTCTGCTTAGACTTTCCGCCAGAACATTGTCCTTGCCTGGAACAAACTGGGATTGCAACTGTATGTTCAGTTTCAGGGACTTTTCCCAAAGAGTCATTGTTAGTCTGCAGAGGGGGTAAGAATGAGTGCCTCCCTGCTTGTTTATGTACCACATAACAGTGGTGTTGTCTGTCTATTAGCAGATGACCTTGCTGAAGATATTTTCCGAAGGCCTCGATTGCATGAATCACTGCCAACATCTCTTTTTGATTAGATGTGTAGATGCACTTCCCGGGGTGCCCATTGCCCTTGAATGCATCTGCCCTCCATGTGCGCCCCCCATCCATGATCTGAGACATCTGTTGTTATGGTTTGGCTTGTTTGAGGTTTGTTGAAAGACATGCCTTTGTTTTGCTGGCTTGCTTGTGCCCACCACAAAAATTCCTTTTGTAGATATGGAATGAGTGGAATAATTGCTTCTAAGTTGTGGCTGTGTTGAGACCATAAACGTTTTAGGTACCATTGTAGTTTTCTCATGTGTAGTCTTGCCAGTGGAATCAGAAGAATGCAAGATGCCATAAAACCCAGGGCCTGCAGGATTTTCCTTGCAGTCATCTGGGTGTGCTTTGCTAGGCTTTTGAAGTAATCTGGTAATTGTTCTTGTTTCTCCTCTGTGAGGAAAGCCATTTGTGAGTTTGTGTCCAGTTTGGCTCCTAGAAAAATTATTTGTTGGGATGGCAGTAGTCTTGATTTTTGAATGTTGACTGTGTATCCCAAAGCCTGTAGTAAGTGAATGACATAGTTCATGTTTCTTATCAAGGCTTGCTTGCTGTCCGCTTGTATAAGGCAGTCGTCAAGGTAAGGGTATATTTGTATCCCCTGGAGTCTGCAGTGTGCAATTACTGATGCCAGGCATTTCGTGAATACTCTGGGCTAGTAGATAAGCCAAAAGGCAATGCTGAGAATTGATAATGCTCTGACCCTGCAAGAAATCTGAGATATCTTCTGCAACTGTGTCTGACTGGGACATGCAGGTATGCCTCCTTGAGGTCCAGAGTAACCAGCCAAGACCCCTTGCCCAGCATGGGAAGAAGTTGCTGTAACGTCAGCATTTTGAATTTTGGCACAATGAGAAAAGTGTTTAGAGCTGACAAGTCCAGTATAGGTCTCCATTGCTTTTCCTTTCTTGGAACAAGGAACAGTCTTGAGTAGAATCCCTGGCCTTGTTCCGGAGTAGGAACCTTTTCTATTGCTTTGATTTTTAGCAACTTTGAAACTTGTATGAGTGCCTCTGCCCTTTGATTTTGTGGCAGGTTTGGCATGCCTCGTCTTGTTGGTAAGGTATGGAAGTGGAACCTGTAACCTTTGTCTATTATGTCCAGAATCCATTTGTCCTTTGTTAAAACATGCCAATTTTTTGAAAATAAGGATAATTTTCCGCCTAAAGGTGCTTCTCTTTGAACCTTGGTCGGCGGTGCCAAAGTCAAGTCATTGTGATTGTCCCTGCGGAGCAGTAGAGGCCCCTGTGCCACTTCTCTGATTAGACGGTTGCCATTGGCGGCCCCGGTAGGAACCTCGGTATTGCCCTCTACCTCGAGCATGCCTGTTTTTTCCCCTTTGGAACTTGTCAGTGTCTGGAAAGGACCAATTCTTCGAAGGCCAATTCCTGCTGAACCTTGGTGGCTGAACCTGGAGGAAATCTTTGACTGTTTGTACTGATTTAGCCTTTTCTTCAATTGATTTCAACACATCCTGAGCATTAGCACCAAATAGCTTGTGTTTTTCCAGAGGTGCATCTAGAAGCTTTACTTTAACATGATCGGGCAATGCCTGTTCTTTCAACCAAGCATGTCACGATGACGGCCCCTGTCATAGCTGCCCTACATGAAGCTTCCAATGCATCATAACCACACTGAAGAAAATGATTGCTAACCTGATGGGTATTATGAACCAAATCCTGCAAGGCCTTTCTATCTAAAGGCTCAGGAGAGGCTAACCTTTTCTGCAAATCATCCAGCAAGAAATCCTGATACTGAAACATATGAAAAGAGACAGTTAAGTGCCCTCATGGCAAGGGTGGTTGAGGTATAAACATTTTACCCCACCTCTCCAGAGACCTAGATTCCCTGTCTGGGCAAAAGATTTTTGGCGTGGAAGTGGCCACTCCTTTGGGTCCCTGAGAAATAGTTTCTAGATCAACAGAGTGGGCCTTAAAGAGATGTTTATGAGTTTCAGGAACCCTGTAATATCTGTCTGGCTTGACAGGAGCAGGAGGGAGAGAATCAGGAGAAGCACTCGAGTTTGAGTACACATCATCCAGTACATCTAACACTGGGGGTATAGCTAAAGGCCTGTGCTGGGGTAACTTGAGGAAAGTACGAAGCCTTTTCCTGGAGTCGGAGAAATCCTGGCCCTGCCACTGAAAGTGCTCTCTCATGGAGTGGAGAATTTCCCCGAAAGAAATATCCTCAGGAGGAAAGGCAGAGGGAATAGATTCCTCAGCATCAGAATCCTCGTAGGCCTGGAAGGATTCTTCCTGGGAATCTGAATGGCCTGAGTCACCAGAGGCTTCATCTGAGGAAAGGGTATCTGTCTGCTCAACCCTAGGCCTTTTGTCCACAGGCGGCTGAAAACCTCTGTCTGGATGAGCCTGGGAGCCTCTGATTAAGGAAATTAGATCTGCAGCTAAAGTCATGATCTGTTTATCAGAAGTGGGACCCTGGGAAAAAGATTTAGGAGGGTGAGACTTAGCCTGGCTGGCAGCCTTAGCACATGTGTAGGCCTTGATGGACATAGACACCGGAGGCCAAGCTGCCCCACGTGCTGGAGTAACTTTGTCTACCGGTATGGTGTCGGGCAAATCTTGGGCTTCGGTTTCAGGAGGAAAATCAACAACCGGCACCGGGTAGCCTCTAAATAAGTGTGCGGTAAAGCGATGTCGTCGGTCTGGAGCGGTTGATTTACCGCCTCCGAAGAGACTGATGCACTCGCAGTGGGCTTTGGCGTGGTGTCAGTGGAAGTCGCGGGCCGAGAATGTCGGTCCCGGTCCTTCCGCTTTTTGGAAATATGTGTTGTCGGTTGTTCCGACGGCATGATATAGGAGTAATTTTCCCCAAAAAGTCTTCAGCAAATTCTGCCCGGCGCCTGAGTGTGCGCTTATTGAAGCAAGCACAGGCAGCACAGGCCTAGACGCCGTGGTCTGGGCCAAGGCAGGGAAGGCAGTAAGAATGGAAGTCCTTATGAGGTATTTGTTTACCACAAGACAAACAGTTATTAACTTTTGCAGTTTTAGCTGACATCGGCTGAGGCAAAAAGGTTCTAACGGGTACATAGCTTTTGATGACTTCGTAACTGAGAACACAGGAGCTGGCCGACCGGCACTTGCTAACTGCTTCTGCTTCAGGCACCGCGCGGCAAGAAAGACTGGAGAAGATGGCGCCGGCTGATTCTTTTCAACCCAGCCGCCTGACGCCGGGAAGAGGCGACATCAGCCGACGCGGACCCGGACTTTGGAACTGCCGATCAAGGGCTGTCTGAGGCAGGACAACCCATATGTAAGGACTGTAGTTGCATTCTTGAAGGACATCACCGAGCTGTCCTTGGACTTGTCTGGGTAAGAGAACACCGGAGCCGTCCCTTGGACATGCCTGGGTAAGAGAACTCCGGGAGCTGTCCCTTGGACATGCCTGGTAAGAGAACACTGAGCTGCCCCTTGGACATACCTGCAAGAGAACACCGAGCTGTCCCTTGGACATGCCTGGGTAAGAGAACACCGGGAGCTGTCCCTTGGACATGTCTGGGTAAGAAAACACCAGGAGCTGTCCCTTGGACATGTCTGGGTAAGAGAACACCGGCAGCTGTCCCTTGGACATGCCTGGGTTATCACTATTCATCAGGTAGACAGGAGAGAACAACGGGAGCTGTCCCTTGGACATGCCTGGGTAAGAGAACACCGGGTGCTGTCCCTTGGACATACCTGTGTAAGAGAACACCGGGCGCTTTCCCTTGGACATGCCTGGGTAAGAGAACAACGGGAGCTGTCCCTTGGACATGCCTGGGTAAGAGAACACTGGGCGCTGTCCCTTGGACATGCCTGGGTAAGAGAACACCGGGAGCTGACCCTTGGACATGCCTGGGTAAGCGAACACCGGGCGCTGTCCCTTGGACATGCCTGGGTAAGAGAACACCGGAAGCAGTCCCTTGGACATGCCTGCGTTATCACTATTCATCAGGTAGACAGGAGAGAACACCAGGAGCTGTCCCTTGGACATGCCTGGGTAAGAGAACACCGGGAGCTGTCCCTTGAACATGCCTGGGTAAGAGAACACCGGGCGCTGTCCCCTGGACATGCCTGGGTAAGAGAACACTGGGAGCTGTCCCTTGGACATGCCTGAGTAAGAGAACACCGGGAGGTGTCCCTTGGACATGCCTGGGTAAGAGAACACCGGGAGCTGTCCCTTGGACATGCTTGGGTAAAAGAACACTGGGAGCTGACCCTTGGACATGCCTGGGTAAGAGAACACTGGGCGCTGTCCCTTGGACATGCCTGGGTAAGAGAACACCGGGAGCTGTCCCTTGGACATGCCTGGGTAAGAGAACACCGGGAGCTGTCCCTTGGACATGCCTGGGTAAGAGAACTCCGGGAGCTGTCCTTTGGACATGCCTGGGTAAGAGAACACTGGGAGCTGCCCCTTGGACATGCCTGGGTAAGAGAACACCGGGCGCTGTCCCTTGGACCGGGCGCTGTCCCTTGGACATGCCTGTGTAAGAGAACACCGGGACCTGTCCCTTGGACATGTCTGGGTAAGAGAACACCGGGAGCTGTCCCTTGCACATGCCTGGGTAAGAGAACAACGGGAGCTGTCCCTTGCACATGCCTGGGTTATCACTATTCATCAGGTAGACATGAGAGAACACCGGGAGCTGTCCCTTGGACGTGCCTGGGTAAGAGAACACCGGGCGCTGTCCCTTGGACATGCCTGGGTGAGAGAACACCGGGCGCTGTCCCTTGGACATGCCTGGGTAAGAGAACACCGGGAGCTGTCCCTTGGACATGCCTGGGTAAGAGAACACCGGGAGCTGTCCCTTGGACATGCCTGCGTAAGAGAACACCAGGAACTGTCCCTTGGACATGCCTGGGTAAGAGAACACTGGGAGCTGTCCCTTGGACATGCCTGGGTAAGAGAACACTGGGAGCGGTCCCTTGGACATGGCTGGGTAAGACAACACCGAGAGCTGTCCCTTGGACATGCCTGGGTAAGAGAACGCCAGGAGCTGTCCCTTGGACATGCCTGGGTAAGAGAACGCCAGGAGCTGTCCCTTGGACATGCCTGGGTAAGAGAACACCGGGAGCTGTCCCTTGGACATGCCTGGGTAAGAGAACTCCGGGAGCTGTCCCTTGGACATGCCTGGGTAAGAGAACACTGGGAGCTGCCCCTTGGACATGCCTGGGTAAGAGAACACCGGGCACTGTCCCTTGGACCGGGCGCTGCCCCTTGGACATGCCTGTGTAAGAGAACACTGGGAGCTGTCCCTTGGACATGCCTGGGTAAGAGAACTCCGGGAGCTGTCCCTTGGACATGCCTGGGTAAGAGAACACTGGGAGCTGCCCCTTGGACATGTCTGGGTAAGAGAACACCGGGAGCTGTCCCTTGCACATGCCTGGGTAAGAGAACTCCGGGAGCTGTCCCTTGGACATGCCTGGGTAAGAGAACAACAGGAGCTGTCCCTTGGACATGCCTGGGTAGAGGAACACCGGGAGCTGTCCCTTGGACATGCCTGGGTTATCACTATTCATCAGGTAGACAGGAGAGAACACTGGGAGCTGTCCCTTGGACATGCCTGGGTAAGAGAACACCGGGCGCTGTCCCTTGGACATGCCTGGGTAAGAGAACACCGGGAGCTGTCCCTTGGACATGCCTGGGTAAGAGAACACCGAGCTGTCCTTGGACATGCCTGTTATCACTATTCATCAGGTAGACAGGGAGAACACCGAGCTGTCCCTTGGACATGCCTGGGTAAGAGAACACCGAGCTGTCCTTGGACATGCCTGGGTAAGAACCGGAGCTGTCCCTTGGACATGCCTGGGTAGAGAACACCGAGCTGTCCCTTGGACATGCCTGGGTAAGAGAACACCGAGCTGTCCCTTGGACATGCCTGCGTAAGAGAACACCGAGCTGTCCCTTGGAGATGCCTGCGTAAGAGAACACCGAGCTGTCCTTGACATGCCTGGGTAAGAGAACACCGGGAGCTGTCCCTTGGACATGCCTGGGTAAGAGAACACCGGGATCTGTCCCTTGGACATGCCTGGGTAAGAGAACACAGAGAGCTGTCCCTTGGACATGCCTGGGTAAGAGAACACCGGGAGCTGTCCCTTGGACATGCCTGGGTAAGAACACAGAGCTGTCCCTTGGACATGCCTGGGTAAGAGAACACCGGGAGCTGTCCCTTGGACATGCCTGGGTAAGAGAACACCGGGAGCTGTCCATTGGAAGAGAACACCGGGAGCTTCCCTTGGACATGCCTGGGTAAGAGAACACTGGGAGCTGTCCCTTGGACATGCCTGGGTAAGAGAACACCGGGAGCTGTCCCTTGGACATGCCTGGGTAAGAGAACACCGGGAGCTGTCCCTTGGACATGCCTGGGTAAGAGAACACCGGGAGCTGTCCCTTGGACATGCCTGGGTAATCCCCATTTTCCTCTAAACAAGCGAGGGAAGTAAGTAGTGGACCTGTTTTCCTCTAAGCAAATGAGGAAGATAAGTACAAAAATCTGTTATCCTCTAGGTAATGAGGAAAGTTGAGTGCTGTAGTAAATTGTAGTTTGTTTAGTGCTTACAACAGTTCTGAACCAGTGCTGAGCAGAAAAAGCAGATTCAAGTGCTAAAATCTGGCTAGTTCTAAGGGAGAAACTGGAGCAAGCACAGGCAGGCCTGGGACTTTTGGCAAGGCAGGAGTTTGTGAGGCAGCAGGCTTCAGGGCCATAAATGCCTGAAAGAGGGTCTGGGAAAATGCCTGCCAGTTGGGCTGATCTTCAGGTGGGGGAGATCAATGCTTAGTTTTATTTTCTTTTGAGAGGAGGAGTCTTTTGAGATGTCCGAGAGGCTAAAGGCCTGGTACTGTCAGGCCTGGGGTAGCAGTAGCTTCCTCAGAAGCAGCTAATAGCGGCCATATGGGAGAGAAGGGTCGTCCATGACACTGGCGGAGACCAACATCAAAGAAACCTCCACAGACATGCTGCCTGGAGAAGCAAGGGCAGCTTCTGAAATGGTACCCACCAAAGTCGCCAGACCTATCAGATGTTCCTCAGCCCCTAGACTGAAAGCTGGCAGGACATCTAAAGTTGGAGACACACTGTCAGGCCAGACTGGAAGCTGGCGGGACATCTCAAGTCGGAGGCACACTGTCAGGCCTAGAGACCTTGGCCTTCTTTTTAGGTGGCTCTGCCTGGATGGCAGATTCAGGATCCATACTAAGGACAAGATGCTTCAGGCACTGGTTTTCGACAAACAGTTTGAGAGCTGCCAGATGGTTGTGAAGGGTCTTAGGGATGAAAGATTGGCAGATTTTACAGGCTGTATGGTCGTAGGATGGCCCTAAGCAAAACAAGCAGAGGTCATGTGCATCTTTGTGCAGAATTTGCCGACCGCACTTTCATTTTCCCTTCCTAGATGACATGGATGGAATCAGCTAACAACAGATAAAGAGCAACCTAAGGTTAACCAAAAAATAAGGAAAGATTCCTCAACGGGGTACTTATCTTAAACGTAGTCAGTGGCATGGAGCAGAACGAGCAAACTGATGTTTGAATGTGGCAAGAAGTTCTGTGGTCTGTGCATGCGGATGTCACATTCATGGCCCCTATGTGTGATGTCCCATGGAACTTACAGCAGCCAGGCTTAAGCTTTGATATACCAGCTGGACGTTCGGGTTGTCTGAGGTGGAGGATATCCCCCAAGTAAGAATACTGCAACGTGAGAATAGAAGAACATTAACTGTTCCCTAGATAACTTAATTCAGCGAGGCAAGAAAAGATGAGGAGCTGCTCACTTCCACAACGCAAGGCAATGAGCCTCAAACCTGACTGAAGTGAACTGAACCAACTCAACTGTCTATGACAACTGACACAGATCTTTTATATCAGGTGCCAAAGAAAACAAAACAAATAGCAGTGAGAGTTCCATCCTATCAGTGCTGGTTATAGAATGACAACACAGTTGATCACCTGACTTTGGTACAATGCACACTCAGAGCTGTGTTAAAATCTGTTGCAGTACCTGAAAGCTACAGAACAATTTCAAAAACTTCTACTCTTCCCTTCCAGAATTCTTTGTTTAAACAAACATTTAAGCAGTTATAATAACACTGTTGATACATTTTTAACACAAGCATCTGTACCAAAGTCAGTGTGAGCCAAATGACACAATTATTTACAAAACTCCAGCTAACTATGCTGGCATAAGTTACACATGCACAGCCCTATTTTCCCTGGCACAGATGGCAATACCTCACATCTTCACAGGAAGTATTTACCCCTTACTGAGACAAAACAACATGATGGGGGGTCAGGGCATCTCTAACATCATATTTAGTTACACATGGTAAGAGGGTGGGATCAGGCAGCCTAATGCCACAGTTTAATAAAGCGGACAGTTCCTGTTTCACTCAGGTTATAACACAGAAGGTGACACTGCAGCAGACTTAATGGAAGTAAGACTCGTAAAAATCCACTGCTAAGGAAGATGAAGCACTTGGCACACAGTAACTGAACTACTAATAACTACCTTCAAGCTAGAAAAGAAGAAGCCAAAGCATCAATACCCTCACCTAAGACAGACTTCCCTCCTGACAGGTGTACTGGAACTCACAGCCATGCTGTGTTGTACTTCCTTTGTGATATTCATTTTATTTTATTTGTATTGGTTTTCCGGGGTAGAGCACTGATTTCCATGGACCTTTTTCACTCAGCCCAGGAGCGGTGTCTGGTCAAGTGACTTGCTCTGACTCACACAGTTAGGCAATGCAGACTCTGATCGGTATGCTACCAGATATGTGGTCACACTACTGCTCATATTTTGTGACAAGATTGTCCAGAAGCAGGTGGACACACTGACTCCTCTTACATGCATGTCCTTTGCTTCTGACAGGTATGGTGCAACAAATGCTCATGTTTCTGACATGTTTGTGCTTGGAATCTGTGAGGTACACTTTTACATGTGGTTCATTTTCTGACAGTTATGCTAGGCTTTTGACAGATACTTGTCAGAAAATGGCCAATTTTTTTCTTCTTTATGTTTCTGATAGGCACACTGACAAATGGTGAGTTTACAGAGATGTATGAGATAGGATTCTGATAGGTACAATCTAACAAAGGCTCAGTTTTCTGACACATATTCTATGCTTCTGACAGTTACGCTGTAACACATGGTCATTTTTCTGACATGCATGTCTTATGTGACAGATACTCGCTAACAAATGGTCAGTTTTCCAACAGGTATGTGCGAGACATCTGACAAATAAGCTGCAACAAATGGTCAATTCTCTGGCATGTATGTGCTAGATGTCTGACAGGTATGCAGTAACAAATTGTCAGTTTGTGCCCCACTTCCATTCTGAAATGTGTGCCAAGGATGTCATCGCATACAGTGGTTGTACATGTGGCTGCAAACTGCTGCGTTTTCTGCCTGCAAGATGTGCATATACCTGCAGGCACCTGTGACAGGTTTCCATTCCAACAAGTACACTGGAACAAGCTGATGTGCAGAAAGGTGTACCAGGATACAAAGATGCACTGTGCACCGACAGGATAAATACAGTGAAATTATACTGGTACATTTTGCTGGACTTCTGTTTTGACTGGTGTGCTGAAGATATGGTCAAACTGTGTTTATTTTTTGCCTGACTGAAGGAAAAAGTGTGCATAACTTCTACACAGGTGTACTATAACACATGAGGTCTTCTTTCCAACAGATGCATTTGAACATGTAATCACAATACGCGGGGGTGTTTCCTTCCTGCAAAGAGTTTTCATAGTCTCAGCAGCTCAACATACTTGCCTTTGGTGCTGAAAGATCAGAAGACGGAGTTATATTCCCACAACAGGTAGTTGGATTAATTTTTCAATACCGACAATGTAGTCCAACAAATGGGGGTGCTGCAGTCCTCAGTGTGTTGCCCTTTAGATGAGATGTTAAACCGAGGCTCTATCTGTCTGACTTAGTGGTAGAGCATATGGATATTAAAGATCCCATGGCACTTATCCAAAAATAATAGAGGAAGTTCTCTGGTGCCCTGGCCAAATTTCCCCTAGTCAGTATGAAAACCATTTCTGGTCTCCTCTGGGATTAGCCGGGTCAACAAAGTGTAACGTCCTGGAATATTACAAAGCACTATGCTGGACTTCCCTTCTAAAAGTCATGCTACAAAATGTGGTACCTGCAAACAGCTATGCCATCGGCCAGTACTAACATGCACCTCATCGGGCAACACAAGATATACCGACTGCAAAATTAAGGAAAGAAAATGTAGCTAAAAACCTGTTGTGTGTTGCAACAAAAACATCTGAGAAGCATTTATATTGAGATTTCTTTTTCTGTTTTTCATGTTAATACAGCTCATCCCTGCTTCCCTGGGCAACAGACAGTGGGAGGTGGGTTTCTACCATATCAGGTAGCAAAGCTCTTATTCGATACACTGGGTTTATGGAACAAAGTCCAAACTTTAAAAACTACTTCAACACCTTTCAGGTCTGCCTACACTGATGAATGGTCTTAAAAATAAGACATGCAGTAAAAGCTCTGCCTCTGAACACACCATTGGGCTCACTTCTTCACTGTCATATTTACTACTTATAACATTTAGATCTTAAGAGTTCCTCTGCGCTAATGGAACAAAACTGATGTTGGTTGTATTTAATCAAAGTCTGACAACTATTTTTACAAGATTCAGTCTGCATGAAAACCACTTTACTTCCCACTCGCTTCATTCAACATTACAAGCCTAGTGTCTGGGGAAAACACCTGCCAGTCTGTTTGCAGTGCCTGCAGCCAGCCAGAGCTCTTATCTATAATGACCGGAACCATGTCTACTCTGATGATGCAGCAAATATAGCTACTGCACTCAGACCACAGCGAGTTGGCAAGAATTTTAATGACATCATCAGAAAGACTGCTCTAAAGTGCTCTCAAAGAAACAGCACAGACCCTCACTTGCATGACAGCAGCAACCATAAAGCATCTTGCAGTGTGTCATGAAACGGTTTCAGTACTCTCACAGCTAAACACGGACATGTTACAGAACAGATTCACTCTGTATGCTGCAGTCACCCCTCTAATTAAAGAAATGATGCGATACCCTGAACCACTCAGATGCCAAATATATATAACTGCAATGTGAAGTTTAATCTGAATGGACAGATCAGGGTGTCACAAGTCACTTTTTCAGCTGTTTGACTACATATTAATAAAGAGGACACAAGTGCTTTCTGTAAAGTTAAACACAGTGTGTAAACTCACTCCCAGTTCCCCTGCCACATAACTGTCTTCACATAACAACAGCCTCTATATGGACAGACAAACTGAAATAAGGACAGCGATCTTCTATGGAACATGGGGGAAAAGAGTCAACCCTTAAGCCACAAAGGGTTCTGAGCTCAGCACCCTGGCACAGAGAGATGAAGCCCTAACTACTATCTAGACTAACAGGATTCAATTAGCTGAAGAGGTGCTGGAGGAGACAAGTAACTGAGAATGTACTTGAGTGGCTAACGCTAACACACCTATTCTGGGGGGAGGGCTGTGACCAAGTCTGCCATATTGGTATCTTCAGGAGGGCAGGTGCTTGCCCGCAGAAGGTAGCTAAGGCAGGCCTGCTTTGTAGAGCTGATTATGCACTGCTCACAGAGATGGTGTGGGTGGCAGCACGCACATTTACTGCCCAACCATTGAGAGTCTGCTGACCATCTGATGGGAGGGGTTAAGAGGGATGGGCAGGACTTCGAAGGACTTGTGGCTGGCCTACTTCCTGATGCATGTTTCTCAACCCCAGGGGAGCAAATGGACTGATAACACCCCAGAAATGCGAACAAGTGGTCTGCAAGGCTCTCACCTGTTTAGAGATGTTCTTGCAAGTGGAGTAACAGATTTGAAGAAAAGGACATACAGCAAGAGAGGTCAACTGGTCTGCATAACTAAGAGTTGAGGCCTATGACTTTTCTGGTTAGGAACTCCTAGCATCTCTCCAGTTAAGGGATACATTTTAAAATATTAACACCAAACAGGACATTATATTCAATAACGGGGCGAACCACTGGTTCTGGATGACATGTCCCTAGTTATTAGTTGGGTACTTGGGATTTACTAAGTGTAGTATAGGCATGAACATCGAAGAATAGGAAGTCATCCACAAATGTGTCTAGATCACCAATGACAAAAGGATAGGGAGTCATCGACAAGTGTGTCTAGATCACCACTGACAAAAGGATAGGGAGTCATCCACAAGTGTGTCTAGATCACCAATGACAAAAGGATAGGGAGTCATCCACAAGTGTGTCTAGATCACCAATGACAAAAGGATAGGGAGTCATCCACAAGTGTGTCTAGATCACCACTGACAAAGAATAGGAAGTCATCCACGTGTGTTTAGATCACCAGTGACATTGGTATGTCACAATATTGTGGTAAGAAGAGGACGTATTTTACCAAAGTAGACTATACTAAATTTGTGGCATTTAGTTTGAGGCCAATGACTTCACACCACGTGTCTGCATACTTCAGCCATCCCCAAGTACTTTCATTTCGATTAATATCCTAATACTAACTCCTAGTTTATGCTAGTCAGCAAAGTTTGTTAAGCACAGATCCTGGATATTCGCTTGTAGACCAAATAAATAAAACAGTGCAAGAAACTTGTGTGTGTGCAAGATTTTCAATCCATACGTATCTAGCTAATCACTGTACACTAATCAGATCAGATAATGGTAGTAGAGGTAGCAAACGTAAACTCGTCCTAAGTCAAAAAAATAATAACAAATTTACAATTTGAAATATTACACAGACTTATTAAGTATTCAAAAATAATCTAAGCAGAGTAGGCAGTCTGTTTCCAGTCAAAAATCCTTTATTAAGTACACAGACTAATCCAATTATCTAAGCTTACCCGGAAGGTGGCAAGAGTGTTACTCTGCTTGACAAGTAGTGGAAATGTGTTCCAGAGAAAAGGGATGCACTGGAATACGAATCCATCATGCCTACATGTCTTATTTATCTCCTGATACAGGTTTAGTTCCTTTAGCACAGTATTTGATGTACCATTAAGTTCTGCAAAGGAACAGGAGATCAAACAGGGGTGGATCGTAGCATGAACTGCTACACATTGATCTCCATGGAGGAGTCAGTAAGAGACCGAGTAAGAGAAATGACTGCCAGACCTTCCTGATAAGTCTGTGTAATAACTTAATGATGAAAAAGGTTAAAAGTACCCATAAAAGTGAAAACACCTGTGTGTGCATGTAAAATGATATCCAGATAAAATAATGTTAATAATAAAAAAGGCACATGTGTACTGGGGATGGCAGTAAGGGAGGGAGAATTAGATCACGGAGAGTCCAAGATTAAGTACAGATTTTGACATTTTACTGAAAACTAAATCTTCAAAACTGATCTTAAACAGCTGTTAAGTAAAGTGGTTAAAATAAAAGCAAACAGCAGCAGGCAGAGCGAGCAACGTGAAACAAGTGTGTGATCAGAGCAACGTGAAACAAGTGTGTGATCAGAGCAGAGCGAGCAACGTGAAACAAGTGTGTGATCAGAGCAGAGCGAGCAACGTGAAACAAGTGTGGGATCAGAGCAGAGCGAGCAACGTGAAACAAGTGTGGGATCAGAGCAGAGCGAGCAACATGAAACGAGTGTGGGATCAGAGCAGAGCGAGCAACGTGAAACGAGTGAAGGATCAGAGAAGAGCGAGCAACGTGAAACAAGTGTGTGATCAGAGCAGAGCGAGCAATGTGAAACAAGTGTGTGATCAGAGCAGAGCGAGCAACGTGAAACAAGTGTGTGATCAGAGCAGAGCGAGCAACGTGAAACAAGTGTGTGATCAGAGCAGAGTCAGTAACGTGAAACAAGTGTGTGATCAGAGCAGAGCGAGCAATGTGAAACAAGTGTGTGATCAGAGCAGAGTCAGTAACGTGAAACAAGTGTGTGATCAGAGCAGAGCGAGCAACGTGAAACAGGTGTGTGATCAGAGCAGAGTCAGTAAGGTGAAACAAGTGTGTGATCAGAGCAGAGTCAATAACGTGAAACAAGTGTGTGATCAGAGCAGAGTCAGTAACGTGAAACAAGTGTGTGATCAGAGCAGAGTCAGTAACGTGAAACAAGTGTGTGATCAGAGCAGAGCGAGCAACGTGAAACAAGTGTGTGATCAGAGCAGAGTCAGTAACATGAAACAGAAGTGTGGGATCAGAGCTTACTTATAGACAAAGAACCTCTTCTTTGCAACTTTCAAACTGTACAGGGGATGGGTAGAATTAAATTTTTGTTTAATGAACAGTTAAGCTTCTGTCAGGTTGCAACACAAAGACTTTGTTAGAACACTGAACTTCAAAATCAAATCAGGTTAAATAACTCTCTTGTACAATGTCACATGACAACAACAGTCAACCACATTATGTATATCCAACAAATACAAAATAATTTAAAAATGTGAAAAAATATAAAAATTCTTAAGTACCCTAAATACTGATAAACATCTAAACAACTTGAAACATAACATTTTTTAAATGTTTAAAGAACACAGTTTTAAATTTGTGTTCACCCTAGACTTAATGAAAATGTATCCATTATGATTGTTTTAAATTAAAAAAAAATATGTTTCAAGTTGCTTAGATGTTTATATGTATTTATTTAGGATACTTAAAAGTTTAAGAATTTTTACATTTTTCACATTTTAAATGATTTTGTACTTGTTGGATAAACATAATGTGGTTGGCTGTTGTTGTCATGTGACATTGTACAGAAGGGTTATTTAACCTGATTTGATTTTGAGTTCAGTGTTCTGATGAAGTCTCTGTATTACAACCTGATGAAAGTGCTTAACTGTTTGTTCATTAAACACATTTTATCACCATACACATTGTTTCCTGCTTCTGGCCTGCTTTTTTGGTTTACCTAATTGTTCTGGTGCTTAGTTTGGATATGGAATTCAATTCTGACTCAGGAATCATTCTAGTCTACTCTTAAGGGATGAAGGTTTCTGACGGTCACCTTGCACATCAGCAGAAAATGTTTAATTTTGCTAAAACTGGGTGTTCCACTCTTTCTTTTCTAGAAGTCATTTCATTAACAAAATGTTACAGAATGTAGAGCTATAAGACTAAGATAAGTAAACTACACCTACGCAGAGACGGATCCAGCACTAGATGACCTAGGCAGTTGCCTAGGGCACTCTGGCATGGGGGCTGCCACAATCTTCTTTAAGAAAGCACTACGTGCATTACATTTCTTTTTTTTAAGGATACACACAGAGTATATCCATAGTAGAGTCTGTGTGTGAACACTCACATTTGAATATTACAGCAGTTATGGAGAGTTGCTGTGCCGTTCGAAACAGACGAGCAAGCAGAGGAGTTTTATGGAAAATTAAAAGTGGGGAGCACGGAACAGGGTGGGTGGGTGTTGGTGTGTGCAAATTGCCCCAGTTAGGGATGACCGATTGGTTAACTTATTCAGGCTCAAACCCAGTAACTTTACTACACAATACAAGGGCCTTAATCCTCTACACCAACTACCAAACTGTCATCAGCAGACGTACTTTCAAGAACTGTTGAGTTTCTGTGCCTTTTCAAATAATGTTGAGTTTCAGTGCATTTTCAATGAATGTTGAGTTTCAAGGGAAGAAGTTTACTGTTGCTCATGTTAAAATCTATTTTCAATGTGAAACAGTTTTGTTTAACAAATGGCCATCATCAGGGTGTGTGCTATCAAATTTGAAAGCAGTGTAAGTAGCACAACAGATTGCAAACTTGTTTTGGTGCAGAAGGGTGTGGGTTCTCCTCTCACACCATGTCAATGGAGTGATGATATTGCAGCTCCCTTTAAGGGGAGATGAAGTGCTGCACTTCTCAGTGTGTCCTCCTTTGGATGACATACCTCATAAAGTACAGTTGTGTACACTTACCATAAATGTAGATGTTCGAGTGCATTCAGTGTTACGGTCATCACATTTGGGTTATCTGCTTGCAGTAGCCCTCAGTCGGCCTGACTATCAAAGTCTTGGGTCCTGCGTCGGTTGCTGTCTCATCTTCCGTGATATCAGGTAGTCAGGGGTATAAAGCATGCAGCCGATGCCATTACATCAGTTTTTCTTGCCCCAGATTTCAGGTGCCCAACTAATGGGAAGCAATTAAATATATATATATATATATATATATATATATATATATATATATATATATATATATATAAAACATTTCTTTTTGACTGATATGCAGGTGCATTTGACTTGGGTTCCATTTTCCCTGAATGCACTTCCCTGCCAGGTGAGCCCCCCATGCATAGTCTGATGCGTCTGTTGTTAGGGTTTGGGTGGCAGGGGGTAGAGTGAATGGTAGTCCCTTGTTAGGTGGCAGGCCTCTGCCCACCAAAGGAACTCTAACCGTATTCAAGGTATGGTAGGAATCATTGCTTCTAGATCCTGAGAATGTTGACTCCATAGGCTTTTTAGATGCCACTGTAGTTTCCTCATATGCAGTCTTGCATATGGAATTAGTAGAATGCAGGAGGCCATGAACCCCAAGGCTTGTAGTATTTGCCTTGCAGATAGCAGGGTCTTTGTGGCCATTAGTTTGAAGTAAGTTGTCAAATGAATTTGTTTCTCTGGCGTGCGGGAAAGCCATCCGGGAAGTTGTGTTCAAGCTTGCTCCCAGGAATATAATTTGTTGACAGGGTACCAGATTTGATTTCTTTTTGTTTACGGTGCACCCCAGACAAGTTAGCACCTTTTGTACAAATGCCAGACGATTCAAAAGTATTCCCTGGCTTTCTGCCTGAATTAGACAATCGTCCAGGTATGGGTATATTTGAATATTTCTTTGCCTGCAAAATGTAATGACTGGAGCTAGGCACTTTGTGAATACCCTGGGCATAGTAGATAAGCCAAAGGGCAGTGCAGAGAACTGATAGTGCATGTAGCTTGCTTTGAAGCGCAGGTATCTTCTGCAAGATTCCCTGATTGGGATGTGCAGGTAGTCTTCCTTTAAATCCAGTGTTGCCAACCAGGTATCTTTGCCTAGCATATGAAGCAACTGGTGAAGAGTTAGCATCTTGAATTTTGGAATCACCAAAAAGGTGTTTAAGATAGAAAGGTCCAAGATATGACACCAAGAATTGTCTTTTCTCGGTACCAGGAAAAGTCTTGAGTAGAACACTTGTCCCTTTTCCTCTTCTGGTACAGTTTGAATAGCTTTTATGCTTAAGAGAGAGAGTACTTGCTTTTGAGCCTCTGCCCACTGATTTGGGGTAGATCTGGCTAACCATTTGGGGTTGGTAATGTGTGGAAGTGAAACCTGTATCCTTGGGAAACTATATTTAAAACCCATTTGTCCTGGGTAATGAGTTCCCAGTTTTTTGCCTGCAGAGCAATCTGTCCCCCTAAAGGAGCAGTCAGTTGAGAAGTGGGGGGAGTCTTGCTACTCCCTGATTTGGAAGTGGGAGCCCCCCACTGCTTAGTCCTGTGTGTACCCTGGGACTGAAGCCTGGGTGTTCTGCTGGTTCTGGGTTTGGACTGAGAAGGCCTGGAAGAGGCAGGAAAAGACCAATGCCTACTAAATTTTGGAGGCTGTACTTGTAGGAAATCTTTAAAAGTTTGCATAGATTTAGCTTTTTCCTCCACCTTTTTAAGAACTTCTTCTGCTTTGTTGCCAAACAGGTGGTCCTGATTTAAGGGAGCATCCAGCAATTTAGCTTTAACATGATCTGGCAAAGATTGCTCCTTAAGCAAAGCATGCCTTCTAAGTACAGACCCAGTGACAGCAGCCCTGCAAGATGCCTCTATTGAATCAAAACCACATTGCAAAGTATGTTTTCCAACCTGTTCAGCAGAATGCATTAAATCCTGTAAATCCTTATTTTCAGCACAGTCAGGAATCAACATAATTTTCTGTTTAAGCAATCCAATAATATGTTTTCTGATACTTTAACATATGACACTGACAGTTTAAGGCCCTAATGGCCAAGGTTGTAGAAGTGTATACAGTCTTACCCCATCTATACAGCGTCCTGGAATCTCTATCAGAGGGGATAGGATTTTTGGCAGTAGTAGCCTTAATGCCCTTGGGTCCCCGAGAAATGGTCTCAGGATCTGCAATAGGATTTTTAAAAAGGAACTTGTGAGAGTCAGGAATCCTGTAATATCTGTCAGTTTTTCTGGGAGCAGGAGGTAGAGTGTCAGGGGCCAAGCTAGATTCCGAAAAGGCATCATCAACACTGTCCAGTACAGGGGGGATAGCTAAAGGCCTGTGTTGGGACAGGAGTAAGAAATCCCTAAGCCAAAAATCAGAGTAATCCTGGCTTTCCCAGTGAAAATGCTCCCTAAGAGTACGCAAGGTTTCACCAAAAGAGAAATCCTCAGGAGGGGAAGCAGAGGGAATACAGTCCTCTGCATCAGAATCCTCATAGGTAGATAAGGGTAAATCCTGGTCATTAGCGGAAACAGAAATTTCAGAATCCTGGTCAGAAGAATCATAAGCAAATTCAGTCCTAGGTCTCTTAGAAGGGGAAGGTTGGCTTCCCCTGATTAAAGTAATAAGGTCTTCAGCCATTCTTATCATTTGTTTTTTAGGCATAGAGGCCTGACCATGTGGTCTGGGCATCGGTTTTCTAGGCATGGTTAGAGTTTTAGGCCTTGAAGAAGAAGACGGCGTCAGTTTAATGTGCAAGTCAGTAGGCTTGAATAAGGTGGTGCCTACACAGCAGCTCCGGACTCATCCAAGGTAGAGACATCCACAGGTTCCACAGTTGAAGCATCTCACTGCACATCGGACTCCGAGGCTGCGAATCTGAAGTAATGGGTATCAGGGGCTGCGAAAGCACCTCACTGAGTATTGGCGAACTGGCGACTGGCTTAGGAGAAGTGCCGTTGGCAGCTTTGGACCTAGGCAGCCTTGTCTCTGTCTTTATCTTTGCGTTTTTTCGGAATGTCGGTAGTCGGATGGTTTACCGAAGACATATCTGTATAATTGAACAGAGTACCAAAATATTTAGAGGCGTAAATATACCAATGATGGACAGTTTGCCACTTAAATAAGGCACAAAACCGACAGTGAGGTACATCGTGGTCAGGGCCTGGGCAAGGAATACAGTACGAATGAAAATCTTTATGAGGTCTTTGCTTTCCACAAGAAATACAATTATTGACTTTTACTGACATCGGTTTAGTGCAAGAAAAAAGTTTCCCCAACGGGGTTACTTAGCTTTAGTTGAAGACTTCGGTTCTGAAACTCGAAAACGAAAATTTCAGGAGTCGGCCGACCGGCACTTGCGAACTGCCTCTGCTTCGGGCACCGCACGGCAAGAAAGACTGATGTAATGGCATCGGCTGCATGCTTTATACCCTTGACTACCTGACATCACGGAAGATGAGAGCAACTGACGCAGGACCCAAGACTTTGATAATCAGGCCGACTGAGGGCTACTGCAAGCAGATAACCCAACTGTGATGACTGCAACAGTGAAACACAAAGAACATCTACGAACCTGTTGCTGGTTTGACAGCCATTCCCTATTGCAACATTACCAGTTTACCATTTTTATATAACAAGGGTAATTCATTCTTCAACAGCAGCAGGCGCTGAATTTGTAGATAAAACACTGAAATGTACAGTTATTTCCAGCAGCAAACTCTTTATTATTTATAGATCTCTTCAATGTGGAATTATTCAGATGACTTTTACTTCTGCAGAGATTGTCTATCTTGACTGATATTGGTAGATTGGAATGACAGATGCATGAGTGGCCTTTTGTGGTTGAAATATTCTGTAATGGGTTGTTTTTGTCACCATTGGTTCATATGCTTTGTTTCATTGCTTACTGGAAAAATGTTCAAACTTACAAATTTAAAACACACTAACAAGTAGTGCTATATTATAAAGACATATAATGTAATACTTTTCTTGTTATGGAAAGTCTCTTGCTCAACACTGAAATGTCCTTTTCTGGTTTTATCAGATACAAAATAATATCTGTAAACAAAGCCATGTTTTCTTTATTACCATACCACTTCTATCTTTAAATTTCTGAGTCCCTTATTTTCTTTGCCAGTGGTTCTAAAGATAATGCCAATAACAAGGGAGAGAGAGGATATCCCTACCTGGTTTCTCTGTTTAAACACATCAGAAAGGAAGGACCCCCATGTATTTTTTGCCTCTGATCCCTCTAATATCTCCCTAGTTAACCTTATTATTGTATCAGGGAATGCAAACTGTCCTACTCAAAATCCCAGCTTACTCTGTCAAATGCTTTTCTATGCATCAAGACCCATCAACAACAGTGGTATTTTCTTATATTTTGCTTCCCTCCGGATCATCACTGATCCATTAATGTTGTCAAATGTCTGCCTCCCCTCCAAATACCATAGTGATCCATATCTATCAATTTTGGCATCATCTCTGCCATTCTTTTAGCCATTGTAGACAAACACGTAATCATGGTTCAGAACTGAATTGGACCTATAGGAAACTGTATCCGATAGGTCTTTATCATCTTTATTTTTTAAAACACGCAGCTTTCCTTCCAGGATGTTGGTGCTTCTCCCTCTTTTTAAAATACTGTTAAACAAAACCTTCCAAAACTTTGGCACTTTCTACCCTCCAGCTTCCAAACTGCCATAGGACTAACATTGATTCCTGGAGACTTGCCTGTAGACTGATTACACATCAACACTTTTATCTCATCTCCTCCTATCCTAACTGTTAATAACGGAGTCTAATCTACCTCCTGTACTTTTTTCCTCAATTTCCACATTTCGCTGCTTTATACAGATTTTTAGGAAATTTCCGAAACAGATCGAACAGCTCCTCTACAGGATCTCTGCTTATTTTGCTTGTTATAGCAACAATCCTTTCTACTTTTTGTCACCTGAGCTATTTTGCTAAAAGCTTTTGTGCTCTGTAGTTATTATCAAAACAGTTGCTTCACAGAAATCCTTCTAAATTCCTGCATATTATCCAGGTAGACCCTGTTTTCTCTTTGGCACCCTGCAGTTGCTCCTCTTCTTGTTCCGTGAGATTCCCCCTGTCCTGCAATCCTTTAACCTTTGTCAGTCCCTCTAAGTAAGTCTAGTTACTCCTTAACCATCTCTCTTTTTCTTTTATTTCTACCGTATTTTAAAACCCAACTTTCAGTTTATCCTACTGCTTAGTTATATTTTTCTGAACAAATTTCTGTCTTCCCTAACAACTCCCGAATAATTTCCACTACCCATTCCTTAAATTCCTAATCTGTGTAACAGACAGGTGGGGAATCATTAATGACTCATTTTTTTCCATTACCCTGCAGTTTTATTTTAGTTATTGGTGTGTGAACTGAAATAGTTATTGGATGTATAGAAAAAAATTTCAATAAAATGCATATGTTCCTGTGAAATATAATTTCTGTCTAGCGTAGGCCAGTTTTTGTATCTTGGGGAATAATATGTAAATTCTCTCTAAGCTCCTACTACTGAATTTATGTCTTCCATACCAAATAGCTTTATAAATTTATTATTTTGTTATATTTTCCCTTCAAGCCCTCCCAGATACATCCCTCACTACTGCAAATCAAATTTTAGCCCACATCTATAAGTATTATTCCCTGCTGAAAGCTGATTATTTCTCCCATAATCTTAAGCTCCACTGTAGCAGTTTTAGGTAGAATACAAATACATGCAAGTGTAATCTTCCTCCCTTATCAGTAGCCCCTTACTGCTTAAACCTACCATTATTTTCCCTGCATCTATCACTATTAAAGCTTCTCTGACATTTAATGTAAGTACTTCCCTTTTCCTTTGTCCCAGACATTCCTCTGAATAACCATTCTGAAATCCTTTTATCAAATTCACATGCTCAGTTCTTTCCAAATGCGCCTCCTGTAGCATAGCTATTTGCACTCTGCATTTCTTAATACAGTACCCTTTCTTTTTTATATATACCTTTGAGAGCATTAATGTTCAAAGATAATATGGAACATGTTGCCATCAGAATAATACGTTATCATTCCCACCTGTCATGTACAACATAACAGCGTGTTTTTTAAATATCCAGTTCCGGCTTTTGTGTTACATGCATACAATGTTTGGCAGGTTGATCTTTTATACAGTAAACAAACACACCCCAGATCACTCCCATAACCAATTAACTTAATACACACAAAACTATATACATCTTTAAATAATGAAGTTTACCCTCCCAATAGGAGCAGTTGTCCCAGACTGACAGCTATGCTCACAGGCTTTAACTGACCCTATAATGAAGGTTTATCCATGTTAAGATGTATGTTGCAGCCTGTGCTTCTACTTACACTAAGTGCTGCCTGTTTTTGTCTTATGTTTATTCTTTTCCCAGATGTAGAAACAAGTTGAATACTTTCAGAAAACACTATCTTTCAGCCATTGAAAGAAAAAAGTATTCTGTTACTATTGCCCTTTTATTCATAGAAGCAGGAGAACCAGCTATACAGTTGCCTTCAGCTACTAGCTTTTCATGCAGCACTATTAACATTTATTTGATAAAGGTTTTTTTTCAATACATTTAATGTTCTTATTTACTTGCTTCCAATTAAAACTTGCTGTTAAAATCAAGCCATGTGCCTTAATCCAGTTACCTCCCTATGCAAAAGTTAAGAGAAATCATATCAGCTCTACTTGTATCATGATCTGTACTTTTTTCACAACCAGTCTATCACCTCAATAACGCAATATTACAGTTTATTACCTTAAACATGCTTTTGTCCAGCGGCACCTGTTTACTTTAGTAATCCTATAACACATAAAATGACTGAAAATGCTTTACTAAACATGCATTATATGTCATTTTACAAAAATCCACTTAAGAACAACAACTGTTTTACTTACAGTTACCTCCTTCCTCTTCCCCTCTCCTAATGTTCTTCCAAAGATTAATGACATGAAACAGGGCATATGTTTTGGAGGCCCCCACAAGTTTAACAAAGTCAAAGTCTAATATTTCCAAGTTTTCTTGTTCTGGCATATTTCACAAATGTGACTGATTCTCTGTAATCCCACATGTATTTGTTAATTTCCTAACTGCTGGTTTTCCTCCTGTTGATCTCCATCTCCCAACTCCAGTCTCTGGTTCATTTAAAACATACTCCTGGTTCTTCTACACAATTCCTATGCTTTTCTCTGTCACTCAAGCATTTCTGTTTAGAACACCAAAGGTTTCACTGATATAGTCTCTCTATGAGCTTTATATCAGAAGAATCAGAGGCAGAGTCCCTTCTATTTGACAGCTCACTTTTTGTCAGGCAAACTTTTGCATTTTCTCTTTAGCATATTCTGCATTAAAAAATGACATTGATCCTCCAGGAAAAATAGCTGGATATAGCAGCTTGAATCTCACATCTGCCTTTAGACATTCTGATTTCTGGAATAAATTTACTCATTTTCTGCCTGGTATATAGTGGGCAATAATTTTTCACAAACAAACTGTTGTTTCCAACTTTTAGTACTTTGTCCTTCTGCCACAGTTGTGTCAGAATCAACTATTTCTGCTTGCATGATTGCATCTATACTATTAGGGGGTCTTGGTTGCTTTCTCGCGGTCAGGTTTGGAGCATACACACAATGTGCCCTTTCAATTAACAATTCCTGTAGTGGAATACCAGTCCATTTGCTTATTCATGGTTTAATAGAATGAATACAGTCTGTTCCTTCCAGTATCTGTGGTACAGCAGAAAATCTCTGTTTTTTCCTACATGCCATGTCCTCTAATTCTATATTTTTTGAAACATCTCTTCTTGAACAGTCTCATAATCAGTTAACCTTTTCTTCATTTTGACCTCT